>NW_024080774.1:1038077-1464073 GCF_003009895.1 Hyaena hyaena
TGGGGAGATTCACACTGGGACTCACATTGCAGACACACATTCTTTTGAGCAGTACTCATCACTGGTCCCAGTGCAGGATGATACACAGGACCATGAAGCCATTCCAACCGGGCTCCAGAAAACAGTCTCCATGATGAAATAAAGAGATTTCTCAAATTGCTGCTAAAAAGGTGCAACCTAGTCAAGCATGTTATTTCCACGTTATTTACCTTTCGCTATGAGAAAGTGGTGTTAACGCTCTTCAGGGATAACTGTATAGAAAGCGCTCAGCTGTGGATGCATCGGTGTTAAGATCAAATTTCCTGGGCTTGATCACTGAATGGGTGTCTCGATTGTGATTCCACAAGAAAGACTCAGAAATGAAGCTGTTCCAACCATTACCTTCCTGCAGTCCTGGCAGCATCGATTAAATATTGATCTATTGCCAAAATTCAGGTTCCGGTAGCTTCATCCCCGGCTTACACACTCATAAGGCTTACTCAACCCATTTAGGGTTGAATGGACCAAAAAAAAAAAAAACTTTTCCAGGGGATAAACATCTTTTTATTTGTCTCTTAATCCTTACACAAAGGGGTGCTCATAACCATACGCAATATTCTGATGTTGAATGAGAGGAATTGGTTGTGGGAGGCACATTTCCCCTACAACCCAGAATGTGCCAGATTCTACATACTCCTGGATCCTGCCTTTGACCAAGAAGGGAATTTAGTTTAGTCTACATCATCCATTCACAGCCTATGTCCTAGCTACAACCAACAATAAATAAACAAACAAACAAGCAAACAAATAAACCCACTGAAGTGATGACCTAAGTCCTAACTCTTACAAAACAATCATAGCTCTTGACTCCATGATTTGGAAACTTTGCAATAGTTTGGAGACCCAATCCATTTACTGTCTGAGAAAGGACTTTGCATGCTAATTGGGATCTTGAAGGGAAAAAGAAGCAAGGTCTATCATTGGCTTTATACGTTATACATTACGGTGGAGTATCTGATCAAGAGGATTGGCCATCTTGCACATTAGAATTACCTGGACGTTCATGAACAATGGGAAATCACTTCTTTACCTGTGTTCTCTCTGTGCAAAGTACATCTGCGTGTGAATATGTGTGCTGTCTACAACCAAGGAATGAGGCTCCAGATTCCCTACTTCCTGTAGATGTTTGCATAATATTTAAGCATTAATTATGTAATGTTTGTCAAGTGTTTGAAGCTCCTAGGGAAAAGGCACTATATTAACAGCATTATTACTAGTGTTTTCTCCGTTAAATTTCCATTACAAAATGCATCAGGAAACGAGGAGTATCCATCTGTCACACAGCTAAAATGCTTACATTCTACACAATTTTGTTTATTGCTGAATGGAGGTACTCTGTAAGCCATATATAAAAATCATTCTCAAAAGTGAGTTGAACAGCTGTTGTGCTCTAGACTAATTTTAACACCTTGCTAGCAGCTATTATTTTTAATAATGTGAAAAACAAATCACAGTTTCCATTTACTTGGCTTTAATAATGAACACAGAAGCACATATTGTGTTAATCTATAAGTGGTTTTGTTGATAATGAGAAGAACCAGGGACTCTTATTTGACTTTTTGATGGATTACGAGGTCTCTAGTTAAGCCAGTTCTTCCCCTCAGCCACAACATGGCCTTGAGAATGACCCCAGAATTGGCAGAGCTAAATAAATAGCCCAATTCAGTCATTACCAGCCCCTTCATCAACACTGATTATTATTATCCAACCTTTGATCATTGATAGCATATCAGGTAGCCTCTTCTATTTTTCTCATTTCCTCAGTCTTGAAGAGAACTGAATATTTTCCATGTGTACCAGCCACTGGTGTTAGCTCTGAATTTCTTGTTCAGATCCATGCCCATATTTGGAAGGAGTATGATCTTTCTCTTTTTCAAAGGAATGAAAACTTGATTTAGTAAGCAAAGCAGTGTTGCAAGCACATTTTATTTCCCCTAAATTTTCATTTGCCTTTCTTAAAAAATATTTAGTGTTTATTTTTAAGACAGAGAGAGAGAGAGGCAGACAGACAGACAGAGCATGAGCACAGGAGAGGCAGAGAGACAAAGAGACACAGAATCTGAAGCAGGCTCCACAGAGCTGTCAGCACAGAGCCCAATGTGAGGCTCAAATTCACAACCTGTGAGATCATGACCTGAGCCAAAGTAGGACGCTTAACTGACTGAGCCACCCAGACAATCCAATGTTTCTTGTTTATTTTTTAGAGAGAGAGACAGACAGAAAGACAGAGAGTGAGCAGGGGAGGGGCAGAGAAAGAAGGAGTCACAGAATCTGAAGCAGGCACTAGGCTCTGAGCTGTCAGCACAGAGCTCCACACAGGGCTCGAACTCACATACTGTAAGATCATGACCTGAGCTGAAGTCGGTCATTTAACCAACTGAGCCACACAGAAGACCCTCATTTGCCTCTTATGGATCTATGTATGGATTGGTGTGAAAGGGACATTAATTTATATTTATATATATATATATTTACATATATTTACATATATATACATATATACACACACACACACACACATATATATATATGTATTTGACTTCTAGGTTTAATGTGATTAAAAAGGTCTTTGCTACAGGAGGAGAGAAGTCAAAGAAGAAGGGACAATCCCATATTTGCATTTTTATAATATTTACATATTTAAAGTACAAAAAATTTACTTTGATGCAAATTGTGAGGAAGGAATCCAGCTGTTTTCAAATAGCTTTCCAGTTGCCCCAATACCATTTTTTAAAAAAATTATCCATTTGGGGGCATCTGGGTGGCTTAGTGGCATTAAGCATCCAACTCCTGATTTTGGCTCAGGTCCTGAGATCAAGCCATGTCCTGGACTCTGTGCTGGGTGGGGAGCCTGCCTAAGAGTCTTTCCCTCTTTCCTTGCCATGCTTGCACTATATCTGAGAGAGAGAGAGAGAAGAAAGAAAGAAAGAAAGAAAGAAAGAAAGAAAGAAAGAAAGAAAGAAAGAAAGAAAGAAAGAAAGAGAAAGAAAGAAAGAAATTATCCTTTTTCTAAAAATATCAGCATTATCATGGACTCAGTTTCTGTGTCTGGACATTTTTCTGACATTCTACACTGATCTGTCTCTCAATTTGGCCAATACCAAATGATTTAAATACGGTCTTTATATTTTTGTACCTAATACCACCCCATCAGAAGTTGTATTTTCCTCCTTGAATGAGCTAGAATGAGGATTATGCCAGAAATTGCAAACATCCAAATGTAGGAGAAATTAAGTGCCAATGCACACACTCAAAAACCACGAGTGTTTTTATAAAGGGAAGTAGATCATGTCATCTTAAAGTTTTTCCGCAATTAACTACAAAACTCTCAAAGGCAAATGGCCTGGAGTTAATCAGATGTGTTACCACAGAGCTTTATGGGTGGGCTCTTACAAGTTGCAATGATAATATTCTACCAGGATCTTTGAATACTGTCTTTAAACATGAAGAGCTGAATTCCACCGTAACTGTTTCCCCAGAGCTAACGGTATATAAACAGCTAGTCTTTTATCCTGACTCCAAATACAGAGGGCTGACAAATTGAGTGTCAGTTAGGATTTCCCCTGGCTGAGACTTACAGAAAATTCTGCTAGGGTAACTAACATGGTTACCGGCACATTTATCTCAGGAAACATCGTAGACAATGTGGGAGTCACTCAAAATGTGTACCCATGACTCAAGGCTCCTTCTATTTTTGGTGCCAGGTGGTGTTTCTGTCCCTGGTCAGCAAATGGCTGCTGAACTTGCAGATATTGTGCCAAATTTGCAAGCAGAAAGAAATGGTAAAGGAAGAAGTGCGAGTAATAGAAGATACTTGGTTCGCCGGCCACCCTATCATCCCATGGACACTCCTGGCGGCACGGAAGCTTGGTGAATCGAACTGCGTTCACAGCCTTTGGTACAGAGGGAGATAAAGAAGCTGGGCACAGACGTCAAGTTCATTACAGCATGGTATCATACTACAATGAGCTGTCACCTTCATGTCAGCAAGGACTCTGAATTAATGAAAGACACTCATGACTGAATCACCTGAGAAAGTGCTAACATTCAAAACTGGGAGAAACTTCTGAAGACCTCAGTCCCTCACATCTTTAGGACATCAGATTATCCCAAAGAAAATACCAAGTATATATAATAATACCAAGAGAACAGAATTCTCTTTCAAGGTACAAGCTCAAAGCAAAGAGAGATTTGGGAATTTAGATTGTAACAGACAAATTCTACAGACAGCCATGGAAAGCTATCCTGCCACACGAGGACTTCAAAAGTATATCAAATACATGCTATTTTTTACAAAAACCTTCAAGAATTCCAATAAGCAGAGACAGGAATTACATTCAAAAACTAATCAAGAGAAATTCTGAATATAATCAAAATGTCACTGAGTAATGGAAGAGTAAAACTCTTGGTTGGTATCAAAATAGTTACCATAGTGATTAAACATAATCCAAGACTCAGAACTAAATCTTTTTTCTAAGTTTATTTTGAAAGTGTGTGTGCATGCACGTTCTTTTCCTTTCCTTTCTTCTTTCTTTCTTTCTTTTTTTTTTTTTTTTTTTTTTGAGAGATAGCACAAGCATGGCAGGGGGCAGAAGAAGGAGAGGGTGAAAGAATCTTAAGAGAAGAGAAAGAGGGAGAGAGAGAATCCCAAGCAGGCACCACATAGTCAGTGCAGGGACCCTTGGGAAGCTCAATCTCACCAAGAGATCATGACAGCTCAACTCAAGGTTCAGATGCTTAACAGATTCAGCCACCCAGATGTCCCTCAGAACAAAATTTTTTTTTTTTTTTTTTTAATTTCTGAGAGAGAGAGAGACTGCATGAGCAGGGGAGGGTCAGAGAGAGAGGGAGACACAGAATCTGTAATAGGCTCCAGGCTCTGAGCTGGCTGTCAGCATAGAGCCCGATGCAGGGCTTGAACCCAGGGACAGTGAGATCATGACCTGAGCCAAAGTCGGACGCTTTACCAACTGAGCCACCCAGGTGCCCCCCTCAGAACAAAATCTTTAAAGAGAAGAAAAATAATGTACATGTCATAGAAATAAGGCATTATTTTCTAAGTGATAGTCACAATAGTCCTGACCTAAGGAAACATCAATTCTTTTTAACCAAAATCTACAGACATAAGTTAAATGATACTAAAAGATAAAAATTGTACTGAGTCATTCCTAAAGGGCAGAGGGAAGGTGATATTATTCTAGAACTAAATATCCAACTATGTTTTCTTTGTTAAGTTTTCAAGCAATTGTGGGAAAAAAAGAAAATTTGAGCAATTAAGTAAAAAAGAACAGGAAATAAGAAAATAGCAGGAGAGAACAAAAGTCCAGATTTAAATAAATAGCAGAGAACCAAATATCATCCATTAATGACATTATACTTATGTTGTTGACATGGTGTTGAATATACACATACTTCAGGCTTACGGTTTCTGAACATTTTTCCCAGACGAACATGCTGAGATGCATAGATTCTCACTGACATCACAGTCAAAAACAACTGCCAAGTTTCAAATGAGGGATGAGGTGGTATATTCATACAATGGAATATTTGGTCTTTAAGAAGGACATCCTGCCACTTGGAACAAGATGGCAGGCCCTGGAAGACATTATAGAAAATGAAAGAAGGCAGACACAGAAGGACAAATAGTGTATGATCCCATTTACATGAGGAATCTAAAATAGTTAAACTCAAGGGAACCTGGCTGGCTCAGTTGGTTAAGCGTCCAACTTCGGCTCAGGTCATGATCTCAGTTTGTGGGTTCGAGCCCCACGTCGGGCTCTGTGCTGACAGCTCAGAGCCTGGAGCCTATTTCAGATTCTGTGTCTCCCTCTCTCTCTGACCCTCCCCTGCTCACGCTGTCTCTCTCTCTCTCTCTCTCTGAAATAAATAAAACATTTAAAAAAATAGTTAAACTCATAAAATCAAAATAGAATGATGGATGCCAGGAACTTAGGGAAGCAGGAAATGGGGAGTTGTTATTCAATGGGTATAAACTTTGTTCCAAAGAGGAATGAATAGATTCTAGAGATCTCCTAGGCAACATAGTGCCTACAGTTAACAATACAGTATTGTGCATTTGTTAAAAGGGTAAAGGTCAGGTTAAGTGTTTTATGAAGATAATTAAAAACATAAACAAAAGCAAAACAACAAAGCCACAGGGGACTGCTGCAGGTGATGGATACGTCTATTACCTTGACTTTGGTGACAGCATCAAGGTGTGTGCATATATCCAAATTCGTCGAATTCTGCATATTAAATATGTGCTTTTTTGGTAAATCACTTATATTACAACTGAGCTGTTGTAAAACATTTCTTGACTAAGAAAACGTAGGGAAAATGGATAAAGATGTTCAAAGGTAAGCCTGTAATGGGGATTAAGAAACCGGGTCTGTCATGTTGCGCAGAATGTCCCAGAGACTGTGTTACAAGTACTTACAGGTTTGTTTCACAAGTCAAACAAATTAGTAAGACTAAGTCAGCTTGGATTGAGGGTTCCAGATCCACCCCTTGGTACCTCTATGACCTAGACAAAGCGTTTTAACTTCTAGCCCTTAGTTTTGTTTCCGTAAAATAGAAATAATAGTATTTTCTAGTGCATGGAGATTTTTAAGGCTTTGGATTAATTTCGGTTAAGCATTTGGAATCACGCTAGGCATATATTAATGGTTCCTTAAATATTACCGTTAGTGCTTATCCCAAAGGAAAATATTCGGAGCCAGTGGAATATAAAGGTCAAGTTGGTTAACCAGAGTTGGAAGTCAGGAACTAGAAGATAACTAGACAAATCGGTTTCTATCTGCATAGTGAGGGCACTTGATACCAAGGGAAGGAGGTGCAAAGATAAATTTTTATCTTATTTAAGATAAAATAAAAATTCTATTTATTTTAATAAATGATATTATTTAGGATTTAATAAGAATCCTGTGAATTCTCTCAACTCCTGATTTGCTTTATCACTTTCGCCACAGGAAAAGCCTTCACCCTCATGAAGTCGGGGGAATGAGGGACTCTGTTCAGTGTGCTGTTCTTGGACCCTGTTTTCCCACCATGGCTTTGTGTTCCCAGCGGTGATGCTTTTGGATCTAGCCTTTCTCTCTACCTGCGTGACAAACGCAGCCTACGGTATCTAGCAGGAGCCAGATGTGTTCACTCCCACACCCTTTTGTGCTTTTTGGCACCCAACGCTGGTGTCACCCTTGGCTTGTAGTCGTTCCTCAAGACCTGCGGCTTTCTACTCAGTTGAAACAGAGGCTCCATGCTAAAAAAGTCAAAAATCAAAGTGGGACAGTGACCTGAAAACTATGAGCCACTCACGAAACCCGCGACACTGGGGCAAAGAGTAGGTCCTTCAGTTTCTCTTTCAGTTAAAGCTGACGCCTGGGGACATTGCAGCCAATGGTTTATGGGCAGAAGTGATGTGTGCCCCGTGCAAGCCTGGCTCATAAACATCTCCCGGGGATTTCCTCCACGGTCCCCCCACTTTCTGCTGAATCAGACGCCTCAGTGATGGCTTGCAGCGCAGGACCCCTTCCACCCAAACACGCTAAACACACTCACTTAGGTCACCCATGTTGGACTTCTAGCAAGAAGGCAGCTTCACTGCATGCGAGTCCATCTTCATGTTTGTTTTCCTGGTTGCAGCATTTCGGCATACTCAAGCTCACTGACAGATCTAACTATCCGAATGGGCCTGGCCCACAGAAAGAATCCAGGATCTATCTGCTACCCGGGAGGGCTCTCCAGATGAAGAAGGGTTCTTTTCTTCTGCTGTGTGTATGGAAAATAACACCAGCTGATGCCAAGGAGAAACAGGTGAGATTTCAGATCTGTGCCTGAGGAAGGCAAAGTCTGTATCTGTGTGGAGCCTCAGATTCTTTTCCCCCACAGATCCTGTCCGCGGGAAATCCTTGTTGTGACATTTTAAGGGCCACCCCGCCTTCCCACCTTTTGAGCAGGTATACATATTGGAACTTAGTAAAACCTGGGTGAAATAGTGATTATTCTGAGAAACGTCACCACAAGGTTTGTAGGAAACATACATAAAAAATTCGGTGGTGTTCTCTGACAACGTACCAGCCCAGAGGGTTATGAGCAGACCACTGATGTGTATCATGTCTGAGCCTGGCTCTAAAACATCTTCCATAAATGTGCCCCATCTTTTTCTCCCTTTCTGCTGCCTGTGACATAAATGCGTCTGTTAGTCCTACAGAAAACCTGGATACTGTGAATTGAAGAAGAAGAAGAAGAAGAAGAAGAAGAAGAAGAAGAAGAAGAAGAAGAAGAAGAGGGAGGAGGAGGAGGAGGAGGAGGAGAAATAATTTTTAAAAGCACTGCAGTAACAATAATGCTCACTTTTCAGGTCCCTGCATTTCAATAAAGTCATAACAGAGCAGGGAAGGACCAGGCAAGGGGACACAGGATAATTGAAAGTTCACACCTGCTGTTCTGTGCAAGCAGCCTTAAAGGATTAGTAAAATTCCATATGCAAAGAAAAAAAGCTGACAAGGGAGAGCACTAAAGTTTATAAACTCATAACAGAAAGACCTGGGATGAACACAGATGTGTTCCCCAAATCCCAGTATATGGCGATGCCCTTTCCCTTATAACCAGAAAGCAGGGAATTCAGGGCAAACAGAGAAAAGGTAACTTAACAAAACAGAACACCTAACATTGGTCTGATTTGTAGGAATCAAAACCTTGAAAACCAGAGGCTTACTGCAAATATATATTTAAATTTTTTTTTTCAAATAAGTGCCAGAAGAATTCACACATGACAGCTCTATTACGGGAGCTTAAATGACACCTAAAAAATTAAAGAGGCTGAAAATGATTGGCCAAAAATGAATGACTTACAACCGGAATGTGTCTAAATTTTGAAGCCCTATAAAAATGGCATTGCACGTACATTCTCGGCAGCTGTGCGGCTTTGCAAATTGCACCTGCACTGCCCCTTTGGGTTAGCTGCAGTGTATCGTCGCTCTTAGATTTATTTTGTATCAGCCAAAGTGCTGTTTTTATGGAACTGCCCATGGAGAGAAGCCCGTCATAGATTCTGAGGGACTTGGAGAAGCCCTGGTAAACCACTAAATTTAGATAGGATGGAGCCACACGCTGCAATTCTTAAATGACCTCAGTTTTCAAATCTCCTCCAGGCATGAAACAGACACAATGGCATAAGATAGAGCGTGAGCAGTCGGAGGTGGGGGGGGAGTGAGGAGATAGTCTTTGACCATAGCAGGAAGGTAAATCACAAGAGAGTCAGTGATAAAATCCCCAGATGCTCGCCAATTAAATACAGTCCCTTTTAAAATCAAGTTGCACACAATTTGTGCTTTCGAGAGGATTGCTGGCTTCTGGTTCTTCCAAGACCAACACTTTCAGCTTTTCTAGCAACTGTTCCACTTGGAAAAGGACACTTAGACTTTGGAAACAATCCCATTTCCAAATAGCTAACATTGGACTCCACAGATTAAAAATTAATATATGATATGCTTGAACGTGAGGCAACACGATTTCTCAAAAGAGCAGTGAACTTCTAAAAATCAGTGTTAAGAATTGCTCACCACACGCTGGCAGGAGGAATACAAATGGCCACAGGCACAATTGGAAATTTAGAGATGTGTCTTGAATTAAGAGCTCGAGTCCGGATCATGACTGAATCTGTTTAAGCAATGAGCAGATGTTTATTAAATATTTACTGTCCTGGTTTATGTTCTCAAGAAAGAACACTCACTGCAAAATTAAAAACAAAACATTGAGTGCCAACACTGCCCAGCTGGGAATGCAGTGAGTCCGAAGTTAGTGTCTGGTGCCTTTCCGCATGGCATGTCAAATTCATGGTTCGTGCATCCAACACCAATACGGGGCTACAGCAGATGACTGCTACTTCCTACACCAATAAACACTTTTTTTGTACAAGTATGTAGTTTACCATGCTTTGTGACTTCCTGTTCAAATTTTACCAAATCCCTGGGGGCGCCTGGGTGGCTCAGTCGGTTAAGCGCCCGACTTCAGCTCAGGTCATGATCTCAAGGTTCGTGGGTTCAGGCCCCGCGTCAGGCTCTGTGCTGACAGCTCGGAGCCTGGAGCCCGTTTCGGATTCTGTGTCTCCCTCTCTCTCTGACCCTCCCCTGCTCACTCTGTCTCTATCTGTCTCTCAAAAAATAAATAAAACATTAAAAAAACTTTACCAAATCCCTGCTGGCTGCACTTGCGCCTTTTAATAATAATGGTCAAGGGACATTAACGCTCATGGCCAAACATACTACATATACTTGTATATTCATGTTTATAATTTCTTCACTTAAACTCTGAAGAAATAGATACACAATTTTGTAATAAAATGTTTTTAATCTTATTTTTTTAATGTCTGTTTGTTTTGAGGGAGAGAAAGACAGCACGAGCAAGCAGGGAGAGGGAGAGACAGAGAATCCCAAGCAGGCTCCACGCTTGGTGCAGAGTCCCACGCAGAGCTCAAACCCATGAGCCCTCAAACCCATAAGATCATGACCTAAATTGGAATTAAGAGCAGGACGCTTAATCCATGGAGCCACCCAGGTGCCCCTCCAGGAAAATGTTTGTAATCTTCCAAAGAGGATCCCTTTAAAACTCTTACAATTGGGAGCCTCTGGCTGCCTTGGTCTTGCAACTTGAAACTCTTCTTCTTGGGGCGGGGGTTGAGCTAAAGCCCCACCTTGGGCTAGAGATTACTTAAAAATAAAATCTTTAAACAAAACAGACCATTACCATTACCCCTAATGCTAACCCTATCTTAACTTCCCTCCCTGACCCCACCCATTTCTCCACCAACTAGTCCCTCCTCCTATGTTAACCCAGGGTCCTATCTCTCCTCCTTCTGTCCGCCCCCCTCTCCTTTATGTCACTTCCTGTCCTGTCTCCACTTCCTTCATGTCATCTCCTCGACTCTCCTGCCTTCATGTCACTTCCTGGCCCCTCCTCCCTCCTTTACATAACTGCCTGACCCTGCCCTCAACTTCCTGTCCCATCACAATTCATGGTGACGGCTCCCCTAATAGGCTGTGCTCCATAGATGAAAGGTACAGGACCCAGAAAAGGGAAGAGCTGATGCAAAGGCCTTCTTGTCAAAAGACTCAGCTGATTTGATGGCTTTCTCTGGGATCGAAATGGCCCCATCAAGATGATGCACCCGTGAAATGATGCACTGCATCAATACTTATACCCCTCCCTGCCAGGGCCATTGGGTG
This sequence comes from Hyaena hyaena, assembly GCF_003009895.1. NCBI lineage: Eukaryota > Metazoa > Chordata > Mammalia > Carnivora > Hyaenidae > Hyaena > Hyaena hyaena. The sequence goes on from NW_024080774.1 coordinate 1,049,342, forward strand.
AATGCAGGTTGCCCATGGAGTGGGGCACAGTCCTGGGCAGGAGCTCTTTTAAGCTGAGAACAAATCAGAATACAGACTCAACTGAGATCTGTCAAAAGAACATTCTCAGAAGATGGGGGGAATAGATGCCTTGGTCTTGAAAGAGTCTCTGAAGAGGATGCAACTGCGATCACTAGAGTGACCTTGACTAAGGAACTGTGTCCTATCACTGGAAAGTACCCAAAGATCAACAAAATGTCATCTGGAACCTTATGGAAGCATATGATTCCATTAGAGTAAGGAGACATCTACCATCTCTGAGTAGTATCCATTGGATCTCCCCATCAGATAGCTCCTTATAACACTTGGATTACAATTGCTTTAAAATCTCTTATACTTGGTTAGAAAAAAAAGCAATCCACTCGTAATTTTAAAGGAGGGGTCCATAGAGAATAGAGAATGATCCTAGGGACAAATCTTGTAAATAAACCATTACTGAAGGACTTCATGCCCATTCATTTACCTGTTTTCCATGGCCACTGTCATGCTACACTGACATACAGTAGCTATGCCAAAGACCACACGGGCCACAAAATCTAAATTATTCACTCTCTGGCATTTTGCAGGAAAACGTTGCCCACGCTCACTATGGAATATTAGGATTCTCCAGGACTTAAGTGAAAACAGGTCGCCGCCTATCTTATTATTCCTAAAAAATGTTTTTCAGGAAGTAACTTATTCATATAGGACACTATACACACATTTTGATGGACCACAAAAGGTTCACTTCCATTGTGATTTCTCCACCCCCCAGTTCTAGGTAAGGAAGGACATCCACCCAAATATTTTACGGCAGTACCCTAAAAGCATTGGCTGGACTGTGTTCAGGTTCTATGGGGCTCAGAAATAAAGAAGGCCACTGCGCTCGGTAACAACTGTTAAGACAAATCTGTGTTTTGATCCCTTTTGAGAAAGCAGTAATTTACCAGAAAGTATTTGGCCATTATTGTGACAGGCTATAAAATGCCTAGTTAAGGGTGAATGTGTTGAAAATACTATGGACCCCTCCTCCACTCCAGGAATCAAGTGATTCCCTTCAACTCTGAATGTATTTAGAATGATTTTATATTAACAACAACACATAGCTTTCGGTTATATAAAAAGCCAGAAATTACAATGTAAGGCGTCAGGAGAATCTTTGTCTCTCTGATGACTGATGATGAATGTGGCTTATGTATATATTGAATGAAATAATTCATGAATGAGCAAACAAATGGGAAATGGGACATCTTTCTAATCTTTCCCTTTCTTGTCTGTGGGACTAAACTGAACAACTCCCTCTCAATTTGGATTTTATTTCAGTCATTTCGGTATTTCTCTTGTTTTCTCTCCTGGATTACAGATCTGAAAGGAGGTGCTTTTCTTGCCAGACTTCACATTCCTTACCACATTTAGTTGACAGACTCCTCTATATTACACTATCAATGCCTGAAAGTTAAAGGTATTGATTACTACCTAAAAGTCACCTGATTGCAGGTTCATGACCTTCCCCTGCCACATCTGGTTTCTATTGCGTGTAACCTTTTTGGTGTACAAATACCAGAAGGGACTCTGGCAAAGTGAGGAAGAAAACTTTTTAAAAATTATAGGGGAGAACACTGGAGAACAGAACAGCAGTAAAAGCAGAATGATCAGTCTCAGGAAAGATGACACCGGGGGCTGTTCCTAAGGGCCCAAACGGTCACGATGTTTCTCAGAGGCACTGACATCAGAATGACCTCATTCTGAGAAATACTTACGGTTCACTCTTCTCAAAAATTGACTCATAAAAAGTTTCTACCTGGTCCAACAGAAACACCTGATGGCAAAGGGACTGACAGATTGGCTAGGATGACAGAGACAAAAGATAAGTAGATCTCAAAGAACTGACAGAAGAAGGGGGAGGGGCCTGAGAAAACAACATGCAAAGACTCAATTAGACAAACTTCAGGGTCTTATTCTTTAATGCAGGGGTAACAAGCCTTTTATTTCCTAATTCCTAAGGGCTGGGAGATGAATCTAAATAGATAGCATAGGGATGTCTGGGTGGCTCAGTTGGTGAAGCCTCTGACTTTGGCTGAGGTCATAATCTCACAGTTTACGGGTTCGAGCCCCGTGTTGGGCTCTGTGCTGACAGCTCAGAGCCTGGAGCTGCTTCAGATTCTGTGTCTCACTCACTCTCTGCCCTTCCCCCACTCGCACTCTGTCTTTCTCTCTCTCTCAGAAATGAATAAATGTTAAAAAAATTTTAAATAAATAACACAGAAGTAATCTTATCCAATAAAGAAATAGAGTATTGTTTTTATTAATTTTTAAATGCTTACTTTATTTTGGGGGGAGAGAGAGACAGAGGGCAAACCACAGAAGGGCAGAGAGATAGAGGGAGGCACAGGATCTGAACAGGCTCCGGGCTCTGAGTTGTCACCCGAGAGCCTGACACGGGGCTCGAACCCACAAGCTGTGAGATCACGACCTGAGCCAAAGTTGGACGCTTCACCAACTAAGCCACCCAGGCGCCCCAAAAACTAGATTACTTTTTTGGAAAGTTATATAGATGCCTGACAGAGCAATTCAAACCACAGTAAACAAATCACAGGACCCTCGGCACCCGGGGCGCCATAACGTACATCACCTTGAAAGTCAGCCACTCAGCAGACACGCTCATCATCAGCGTGGAGCAAGATAAACTGCAAACAACCAAGCAAGCATTAGACTCATGAGGTGCACCGTGCGAGTCAGGAGCCGAGACAGCCCGGCCAGGTTCACAGGCCGGAGCCACGGCCACATGTCATTCAGAGGCCTCCCCTGGAGTGAAATGCGAAAGGCAACTGAAGAAATTGAAGTGGTGTCTGGGATCTTATCGCAGTGACAGCTCTGTACTCCTATTACCCAGGGAACAAAAGAATAAACACAATAGCCAGCATCCTTTTATAAGCAAGCGCCAAGGACCCGGCTGCAACCTGTGTACAAACAGCGTTTTTCCGGAAGTGACACCAGACAGATTAGCCGCAGACCTAGGCTTCAGGCCCGGTGGCAAAACCAGCCATTTGTATTCCAACTGTGTATCCAAAGCCACTTGCCTAAATGACACATGAGCATTTTCGTTTAGATCTTTTGAATTATAATTTCTGGCTTTATTGCATATTTCAGCTGGGCCACTTCCAAATGGATCTCCTGGCACGGCTATACACTGTGAGAGAGTGATATTCGGCTTCAAAATCATTACCTTAATCATCTCTGCTACTTGGATTTAGCGTGAGGGACGGTTGATTTAGTTTTCTTGTTTATTGTAGGAATTTTACTCATGGTAAAAATAGTTTTAGTTTAAACTGAAAGTGTGGATCACGAAGTGAAAGGTTAGGGCACATGGGTGTGGGGTTTATTTGGGCACACGGGTGTTATATCAACTTTGACAATGTAACTTTGCCTTGAGCTGAACGATGTATTAAAATTTAGTGTCTGCTTCAAAGGTGAGAAGAGAACTTTATAGGACATCTCGTGAATGTCGTTTAAGAACATGGGACCATCAGCAGTTACAATACTCTGCCCACTGGGAGTAAGACCAGACCACATCATGCATTCAAGTCAGCGAGGCCATGAGGCCAACTTTCAAATTGGCCGAATGGCTGCATTTTGAAATGTTTTCTAAAGTAGTTTCTCATAGGCAACAAACTTAAAAATACACAAATTGGACTATTTCAAAATTTAAAACTTCTAGGCAACACAATCTGTGTTGATTGTTTATCAGCAGATTGAAAAGGCAACCTATGGAATGGAAGAAAATATTTGCACATCATCTCTCTGATAAAGGGCAAATATCCAGAATACGTAAGGAGCTTACACGACTCAACAGCAACAACAAAAAACCAAAATAACCCAAACAATGAGCAAGGAACTTTTATATGTATCTCTCCAAAGATGCTGTACACCTGACCAACAATCACAGAAGATGTTCAACATCACTCATCATCAGGGAAACTGCAAATAAAAGCCACAATGAGATTATCCCTTCACATCCATTAGGATGGCTACTATTAAGACAAAACAAAAATAGGGGCGCCTGGGTGGCTTAGTCGGTTAAGCGTCCGACTTTCACTTAGGTCATGATATCGCGGTTCGTGGGTTCGAGCCCCGCATCGGGCTCTGTGCTGACTGCCAGCTCAGAGCCTGGAGCCTGTTTCAGTCTGTGACTCCCTCTCTCTCTGACCCTCCCCTGCTCACGCTGTCTCTCTCTCTCTCTCTCCTAGAAATAATTAAAACATAAAAAAAAAAAAAAGAAGCTATAAGACAAAACAAAAATAACAAGTGTTGGCAAGGAGGTGGAAAAATTGGAACCGTTGTGCATTGTTGTGGGGGGGATGAAAAATGACACAGCCACTGTGAAAATAGTCCGGGAATTCCAAGTCAAAATTAAAAATAGCATCACCAGGGGCACCTGGATGAGTCAGTTGGTTAAGCATCCGACTTCAGCTCAGGTCATGATCTCCATGTTCCAGAGGTCACGTCCTGCGTCAGGCTCTGTGCTGACAGCTCAGAAACTGGAGCCTGTTTCAGATCCTGTGTCTCCCTCCCCCTCTCTTCCTCTCCTCTCTCTCCACCCCCCTTCCTTCCCTGGGCTCTGTCTCTCTCTCTCTCAAAGGTAAACAAACATTAAAAAAATTTTAATGAAAAAATAAAAATAAAAAGTTTAGGAAGAAAGAAAAAGAAAATTCTGGCACATGCTAGAAGAAGGATGAACCTTGAAGACATTATTCTAAATAATATTATTTATCTTACCTGACTAAATTCTAGGTGGTTACATCATAATGTGTAAATGTCACAGCACAAAGTATAAACACAGCCCTACCTAACCCAGCATACCTTCTCTAGGATGTGAGCTCAGGAAGACCTTACTGGAGTGGTCCCAGGGTCCCAAATGTGGGTGGAGTACGAGCAAGGACTCTGGGCCTGGGAAACTGGTCTGATAAAAGTCATCCAATATGTAAGTGGAAAACACCAGAAGTGGAATCATCCGGGTTAGTACAGTGGGGTGAGGGAAACAACAATGGCAAACGAGGGGCACCTGGCTGGCTCAGTCAGTAGAGCCTGTGACTCTTGATCTCGGATTGTAAGTTCAAGGCCCACGTTGATAGTAGAGATTACTTAAAAATAAAATCTCAAAGAAAAAACAATACCAAATGAACAAAAAGAGTACCTCCTTTCTCTCTTCTTCCTGCCTTCTAATATCTTCTAGTGCCCCCCCTCCCCCAATGGAGGCCGTGAACAGGGAGCCAACGGATAAAGGAGAAAGGTATTTGCTCCCATTCACCATGGTGGGCTTGGAAGTGTAAGACAAGTGTTTAATAACCAGGCCGGACACCCTCTTAAATTCCTTTAGCTTGTTTCTTTAATGTGCATTATAGGCCCAGCACCCTGTAGGGACTTAATTTCTTGCTGGCAGAATACAGAAGGGCCTAGGTTTAGTCCTTGGTCCTTGGAAGCTCAAAGTACCACCATCCATATTAAGAAACAGTAGAGTAGGGTCCACAGGTTGGGCTGCACCCCAACACACTGATTCAGAGACTTCAAGTTAAACAAAACAGAGGGCCTTTGAGAAGAGCCTAAAACAGACAGCAACATGGAACAGACACACCGGAAACTGGGGGGACCTATGGAGAGCTTGAATTCAAGGGATGTTTCACCGCCACTGAGAAAGGGATGGTCGTTCCTTGCCATACGCTGACCCCTCACCTGACAATGAACAATGGCCACTTACCCAGTCCGCTAAGACTTCCCAGAATGCAGCAACTACATGAAGAATCTTAAGTGGCTCTCCTTTCCTGATGGGCCTTCTTACACTTGTTCAAGTGCTGGTCATTCACTGAGTCATTGAAACAGGCTCTGGGGCTCTCAGGTACTTAGTGCTGTTCTAGATACTTACCCTCTCCTTAAAAGATGACCAAATCGCTAATTCCTGGTCTTTAAAGAACTTTAAATAGCTTTTAAAAATACCAGGAACACAGTATCATTCCTACGAGACCCTCCAATATTTGTCTAGTGGTACCAGATGACTCTTACATTTGACAAATGGTAGCAGCTACGGATGTTAAAGTCAGGTCTGCAAAGCAGCTACAGCAGTAGGTGTTCTAGCCGATTAGCCATTGAACAGAAAGCCGTGCCTTGCACTGTCCAAGGAGAAACGCACTGGCTCCTGTTCAGGAACTGTTGTTTGGGAAATGTGGTTTATAAAATGGCATGGATTCCTGTGATGGCTAAATTCTAGCCAGTTCACCTAGACAATGGTGGCTAACTGGTCAACCATGAGTCTAGATGTTGACACACCTACCATCAGCGGACTTCCAGTAAACAAAATTACCGTCTTTCATAGGGATGGGTCTTATACGATCACATGAAGGCAATTACTGTAAACACTGCGGTTTCCCAGACAAGAATGAATCCTGCCTCGGACTATAACCTAGAAATTCTTCCTGAGTTTCCAGGCTGCCAGTCTGCCCCATGGACTCAGACCCAAGACTACAACACCAATTCCCTGCCCGAGTTTGCGGCCTGAGGGCCTGCCATCCTAAAGACAGAATGCAGACTCAAGCTTGCTACATCAAGTCTCACCCGAGTTTTCCACCTGCCAGGTTACCCTAAGGCACGGACTCGTCAGGCAACACAATGCATGAACCAATTCCTTAAAATAAATCTCTCTCACATACGTGTATATTGGTATGCATACAGTATTGTATATACACCCTCTTGTTTTAGGAAACCCTAATTGATAAAGTTCTTAACCTAAGCAAGAAAGCAAAGCTCAGGAAGCAGAAACTTTACTGGCAGAGAGAACAGTAGCCCTGCCTCACACCATATGTTACCCAGCAGAGAAAACGCTCCTTTTCTCCCTAATAATTACTCCTTCTTCACAAGGACTATGCCAAAGACTTCCTTGTCAGCACTGCTTCAATCCAGTGGAGCAGATTGAACTGGAATCTTCCAAATTTCCCTCTTACCATCACTACCACTGAATACCAACTATCAAGTAAGCATCCTGCTTAGTTATCAATGACACGTCCTGATGCATGATTCATTCGGGAACTTACCTATACTGTGGTTGCTACTGGTTATGCCCAAGTGGGAAGGAGGGTAAACACACATCTTAGAGCTCCCAGTTTGACTTCACAAAACTTTCCCCAAGCAAGACTCATAAATAAAACATAAGCAGTCGCCAAAATGTGGTCAGCCAGCAGGGTGCTGCTCTAGAATAATAGCTTCATTGTGAACAGCAGACCATAAGGGCAACATGGCCCCGGGCAACCTAAGTAATTGTAAGGTGGGAAAACCAAATTTCTCTCATCTACCCCTCCTTCCAAGACAGATTGAATGCCTTCTTCAAACAATACTATTTATTTTCGAAAAATGGCTTTGGTTCCCCAGGTGGATAATAACTATAAATGTGCCTCTAAAAAGTGGTGCCACAAAACACTTGGATGTTGAAAATCAGACTCTCTAACGTACGGCCTAATCTTTGCATTTTCTCTTCGGGTATATTTCTATTAACAAAGGTGGATAGTTTCCACATTGTTCAGTGAGACCCTTTTTTTTTTTTTTTTTTTTTACATCTTAACTGCCTGTATTTTCTCTTTCTCCCATGGAAATCATCACACCCAGACCCTCCAAACTCCTCCATGGGCTTCTAGAGCTTTTGTGAGTTTCCCAGATATTTCCTGGAACTGACGTTATTAGCCTGGACGCCTGTAAGAATTGAGGTGAGGCACACATCTCTCCACATAGCTTGTGGATAAACAAAATCCAGATCATTCAGAGCTCTTCCTTGCCAATAATCATGGCCCTGGGAAGAGAAAAAGACTGTCCAAATACCTGCTGCTGAGAATTCTGGCAATTTTAGTGAAGAAAGATTTTCTAGCTCATTTTCAACATTTTTGCATGGCAAGACTTGCAGTGGTGTATTACGGAACTCCAGGAGGAAGGAAAAATGTCCTGGACTATCACAGGGATGATTTCCATCCATATATAGGTTAATGCGAATTTTTGTGAAAATACACAAGATGCCTTGAAGATAGTCCTTTCCATGGCTATTTAGAGAAAATCATTCAAGGCAGGTTCAAATCGCAGGCTATCCAATAAACATCCTGATTGGCCTATCCTAAGGAAAGAACCTTAACAAAGTCTTTTCTTTCAATGTATGAAAAGGCAGAAGATAAAGTACAATGCAGTGTACATTAAGAGCATCGTTATAATTACCTGAGAAGTTCTTTCTCATTCCCTTGTTCCCAGCCTGTTGCCTGTCATCATGTCTCCATGAAATCTCTCCCTTACTTCTTTTCTGCTCACATGAGAGGTTTGCATGAGACAACAGAATGTTAAAGATATAGCTGGCACCCCTTTTGGCTTCTTTTTCTTACTTTTATTCACAACCTCTATTTTCCTCCTGCAGGGAACAATTTTTGTAAGGTTGGAGTCTAGCTTCCCGGCATTTTTCTCTAGTTTCAGTAATAGGACGGTGTATTATTATTTTAATCTACATTTTCATTGGTACTAATCAGCCTCACTCTTTCCCACAGACCTGTCTGGACCCTCTCCATACCTGAGATTGGTACTCTATTATATTGCCTCGTAGCAATTCTTAATATATTTTGGATATAAATCTTTAATCACTTGTATATGTTGCACATACATATCTCCGGGCTGTGGTTTCTTACTTGATGTGTTCAGGGTGTAACAGATACAGACAGTTTCATTTTGAGGAGGTCACAGCTACTTTCAGTAGGGAAGAAGCCATGTTTGCATGGCTGTCCCACGCACCAATCAGCATTCTACATGGTGGACAGGGAGACGGTAAAGGGGTTCAATAATTTCATTTTTTAATGTTTATTTATTTTTGAGAGAGACAGAGCATAAGCCATGGAGGGTCAGAGAGAGGGGGGGAAAACAGAATCCGAAGCAGGCTCCAGGCTCCAAGCTGTCAGCACAGAGCCCAATGTAGGGCTCAAACCCACGAACCATGAAATCGTGACCTAAGCTGAAGTCAGATGCTCAACCGACTGAGCCACCTAAGCGCCCCATGGGGCTCAATAATTTAATATGCATAACCAATCAGTTCTCGTTTTCACACTTTGCCTCACCTAACACCACCATAGGCTTGCTCCATCAGTTCCCAGGCCCTACTAACCCTCAACAAGCACCTAAGAAGAAGGGTGCTTCCGCACATCAGTGACAACTAGTCCTTCATATGTTTTGCATGGCCGTCATTTCTGAGATTTATTCAAACACATATTCTACCATTGTCTTTATCATTTTTGTTCTCTCACTGTCACTGAGTGCAGAGAGAAATCAGAAACATGTGATACATTCACTCCTTTTTAATGTGAAGACCCCGCACTTGCTCCTAGCTCAAGAGACATCTTCTGGTGAATGAATGCCCTCTTCCCACTGCATGAACACGTGATGGGAAACTGTCCAAGGTTCCCAGCAGATTATAAGAGCTACTCTGTAGCTCTGGGATTTAATCTTTAAATTAAATTTATAGCCAATTTAGACACTGGGATTGGCTGAAGAGTACAAACTTGCCACTTGTTGGGATGAGCACCGGGTGTTGTATGGAAACCGATTTGACAATAAATTATATTTTTTTAAAAAAGACTGCAAACATGCATAAAACATGAAATGGCAAACCACTGCTTGACAATAAGAAAGGTAAACAGATAACACTTTGCTGTCCACTTCTGCAAGCATATTTACATGTTGGTCTATAGTTAACAATTACAACACTGCTTTTAATATATACCATTACTTATATAATCTTTCCCCTATCATTGGGTCAATTTAAAATCTGCCTCTTTTTCATTTCAGTGATTTTAGAAGTGTGTAACACCTCACCACTTACAGCAAAATAAGTTTATGTTAATTGATACAGATTCCTTGACACTACCCAAAATGTTCAGCCTAAGAATCTCTAATATAAAATAAGCAACAGTTTAACATTTGCATATACCTCCAATTTTTAAAATCATGGCTTCATCATGTACTTGATATTTTCCTTTTTTGTAATTTTTTTAAAAGAGACAGAGCGAGTGCGAGAGGGGCAGAGAGAGGGAGACACAGAATCTGAAGCAGGCTCCAGGCTCTGAGCCGTCAGCACAGAACCCAATGCAGGGCTTGAACTCACGAGCTGTGAGATCATGACCTGAGCTGAAGTTGGACGCTTAAAGACTAAACCACCCAGGCGCCCCATGTACTTTCTATTTTCATTTTGTTAGTCCAGCACAGCAATAGGGAAGTTGGTAAAAGAATCTGATGGTCAGATGTTGAGAACAGAAGCAGAGAGGCAATCCAAGTGCATGAATTTATAAGCAGGCTCCTATCCCTGACTAGCCCACTGAGCTCAGGTTCCAAATCTCTCATTTAACGTGAATACTCATAAATGTTCCACTATCACTGAAAACTCTGAATGTCTTAAACAGAGAATGAAGTTCCAATTATGGCCAGTATAGAAACCATAAATGAGGCTCTACGGGTATGCACGGTGTGGTTTGTAAATGCCAGGGGTGGGCAGACAGGATCGTCTTCCCAGAGAGGGTGAATGTGGACGAGCTGAGATAGAACGGGAAAGGCGATGATCACGAAGTGACGAAATGCATGCCATGAAAGGAGATAATAGTAGAAAGGGTAGGACATGGGGCCCCGTTGTTAATAAGCCAGGAGGAACTAGAAGTCTGGCCATATGAGAAAAAGAAAAAGCCATGTTTAAAATTAAACTATTTAAAGTGTTATGATAGGAGCTCTTGAATTGTACCAATTGATGTACATTCTGAGAAACAACGTGGACCTTCTGCATATTTCCAAACTGGTCTGCTGCTCGACCCAGACTGTTCTGGAGGAATACAGTCCCGTTTTTTTTTTTTTTTTTTTTTTAATGTTTTATTTATTTGTAGGAGAGAGAGAGAGAGACAGCGTGAGCAGGGGAGGGTCAGAGAGAGAGGGAGTCACAGACTGAAACAGGCTCCAGGCTCCGAGCTGGCAGGCAGCACAGAGCCCGACGCGGGGCTTGAACCCACGAACCGCGAGATCATGACCTAAGCGAAAGTCGGACGCTTAACCGACTAAGCCACCCAGGCGCCCCAACAGCCCCGTTTTGACTATGGCAATATCCTGGTGTAAACTGACAAAACCTTAGACTGTGGCTACAGGCTGACGGATGGGGGAGAGAGAACAGAGGCATCTGGCGGGCCTGGGAGGTGGGTAACCCTATCCAGAAAACTGTTACAATTTGCACGCCAAGCGACTAATTGTCTCAATTAAGCTATGTTACTAAAGGGACACGAGCATAAAATAATTACAGAATGTTTCCAAATTCCTTCAGTTTCTCATTCAAGCCTGACATAACTGTTACTTAGATCACAGCTTGCTCCTGCTTCTCTCTGAACCACGCTGAAAACCCACGCACCTTCCTTCTGGCTCATCCATTCGTAGATCATCGAAGCCATCATTCTTTTGTCTGCCTCCTCTGGGGCCACTTCATTAATTATGGACTATATACTCCCAGTCAGAAAGAAAATGGATTTAGTGCAGTCAAATTGAATCTGGCGAATTTGGTGACTTGATAATGAGGTTTATGCAAGTTTTGAGATGGAAAGTGTTTGAGACTATTGATCACAATGAGGTTTCAGATCACCTGGAGGTTTCACTGACCCTTCATCCTTTTATTCATGATTAGCATAAATAAGAGTGGTGTATCTGCTACAAACAAACTGTCCTTCTCATAATGTGTCATAGCGATCTCACCTTCCTGTGCTGGTGGTACAACCCTGGGAATGTGAAACTCCAGGAAAACTTACCTGCTGCTTGGTGCAAATTTCGAATTGGTCACATTCTACTGGGAATCATTCTTTTTCTCAAGTTGCATTGTTTCAGCCTGCCTACTGCTCAGAAGAGATTGAAACTGGCTCATAACCCAGTGAATTCGAAGAACGGGAGAGGAGTTCTGTTCAAGCTAACCACGTTGTGAGTAAAGGCTCTTTATATAGACCTAAGTGTGATGAAGCAGCACAGGAGCAGACTTTTTCGGAATCTGTAACGTACTCACCTGGCCTTTGTGAATGAGAGAAAGCGTATTTTACCAGTCTACCTGACTTATGAACTGCAAGCCCCTGGCAGCATGGATCAGACATTTTCCCCTACCACACTTCATCTAGCAAGATTTTAGAGATATAAAGTCAATATACGTAAGCCATTTTTTTTTTTAATTAATGTTTATTTATTTTCGAGAAACAGAGAGACAGCGTGAGCAGGGGAGGGGCAGAGAGAGAGGGAGACACAGAATCCGAAGCAGGCTCCGGCTCCAGGCTGTCAGTACAGAGCCCGATGCAGGGCTTGAACTCATGAACCCGAGATCATGACCTGAGCTGAAGTCCGAGCTAAACCACCCAGGTGACCCAACTGGAAAATGACATTTAAAAAACAATCATCATCATTTACTCTCTCATCATCCACAAAAATCACTTGGGTGTGAATTCAGCAAAAGTTGCCCAAACTCTCTACACCCCAAACTACAAAACACTGCTGAGGGGAAGGAGCAAAGACATACATGAATGGGGTATTTTCCACTTCCATAGACTATAAGACTCCGTATTTCTGAGATGTCATTTCACCCCCTAATATTCTGTAGAAGACCCAGTGTCATCCAAATAGATGCCATAAGGAACTTTATCTTTACAGGAATGATCAAGCTGATACTAAAATTTAGATGAGAATGCAAAGGACTTAGATCCCTCAAACCACCTCAAAAGTAAGAACAAGTCTTCTAGCACCTGGAAGATTTGTGGGCAACATGTGGCTGTCAGCAGACCATTCTTCGAAAGAAGACTGCCCTGGGAGCATTAAGGAAAGAAGCACTCAGAAGAAACTGAGAAACAGGCACTCAGAACCAAGTGTCTGAGTCACTAGCAGGAAAAAATAGTCATTTCCTTAGCTGGCAAACCCAGAGACAGGTTCCAACAAGGGTTATCAAGAGGTGAATATGGGATATCATGACTGAGGGCCACCTGTTAGACATTCAAGTGGAAATGTTGAGGTAACAGTTTGATTCATGATTCTGGGCTTCAGGGAAGGGAGATAATTTGGGAGTCAATATCATGGAGTTAACATTTAAGTGCCACATTGGGTATGATTATCAAGGCAGTGCATACAGTGGGAGAAGAACCTGTCCGAGGAATGAACCCTGGGTGGAGGGGTGCACTCCAAACTTAGAATGGGAAGAGGAAAGGATACAGTGAAGGAGACTGAAGACAACTGACGCAGAAGGAGGGAGAAAATGAGAGAAGTATGCTTTCTTGACATCTTTGTAAAGGAGAATTTCATCAAGTAAAAGGGATTCTTCAATTGTATCAAATAATATCAATACATCAGATACAACGAGGATTAAGGACTGTTAGATTAATAGGAAGATGAGTTTTAATAATGGGAAGATCACTGGTGATCTTGACAAGGTCAGGTTTTGTTGGATGCTGATATGCAAATTCTAGTAGAGTGAATTCTAGAATAGAGAGAAATTTAAAAATGAATTGTAGGGGCACCTAGGTGGCTCAGTTGGTTAAGGGATCAACAGCTCAGCTCATGATCTCACAGTTTGTCAGTTTGAACCCCGCGTCGGGCTCTGTGCTGACAGCTCAGAGCCTGAAGCCTGCTCCACATTCTGTGTGTGTGTGTGTCTCTCTCTGCACCTCCCCTGCACATGCTTGCTTTCTCTCTTTCTCTCTCTCTCAAAAATAAATAAATATTAACAATTTTTTATTTATTCATTTTTTTTTAATGTTTTTTATTTATTTCTAGGAGAGAGAGAGAGAGAGACAGCGTGAGCAGGGGAGGGCCAGAGAGAGAGGGAGTCACAGACTGAAACAGGCTCCAGGTTCTGAGCTGGCAGTCAGCACAGAGCCCGACGCAGGGCCCGAACCCACGAACCGTGAGATCATGACCTAAGTGAAAGTCGGACGCTTAACCGACTAAGCCACCCAGGCACCCCTATTAACAATTTTTTAAAAATAAATTATATACCCTTTAAGTAATGCCGAATAAACCAGTGTTTAAAGTTGATAAAGTATGATGCTTAATATTTTATTTACATGGATGCCATGTTTTTTTTTTTGTTTTGTTTTGTTTTTTAGTAAACATAAAAAATATTAACTTGGGTGCTCGGGTGGCTCAATCGCTTAAGTGGCCGACTCTTAATCTCAACTCAGGTCATGATCCCAGGGTTATGGGATCGAGCCCCATATCAGGTTCCATGCTGAGCATGGAGCCTGCTTGGGATTCTCATTCTCTCTCTCTCTCTCTCCCCCTCTACCCCTTCACACTCTCTCCCTCTCGAAAAAATATATACCAATTGGCCTATTAAGCTAATTGTAAGATATTCATAACCTTAGGGGGGCAAAAGTTGTAAGGCAAAGGTATTTTTCCTCAAGATATATTCCCCCTAAGGGCGCCTGGGTGGCTTAGTCGGTTAAGCGTCCGACTTTCACTTGGGTCATGATCTCACGGTTCGTGGGTTCAAGCCCCGCGTCGGGCTCTGTGCTGACCGCCAGCGCAGAGCCTGGAGCCTGCTTCAGTCTGTGACTCCCTCTCTCTCTGACCCTCCCCTGCTCACGCTCTCTCTCTCTCCTAGAAATAAATAAAAAATATTAAAAAAAAAAAAAAAGATATATTCCCCCTAAATCTGCAAGTAAGAGAAAAGACATACTCGGGGGAAATATTTATCTACCAGCATTGAGGAGGAACAAATTCTTAGACACTTCGGCCAAAATGAGAAAAGCACTAATATGCCTTTTCCTACTAGGCTATTTCAATAGGAAGGATCTAGGCGGCTCAGCGGAAGTCTGTAGAAGCTTGATGTACCGAGAAGTGCTGGTTCAGGCAAGAGTAGACAAGAAATTCACCAGGATACCCAAGGGCAGGAAGCTACAGAAGTAAATCAATCAGGATGTCAAAATGGCGCACGGAGGATGTCTGAGAGATGAACTGAAGGGTTAGCAGAAAGTACGCAGAGGCAGAAGTCGTCACTGACAGTTCAAGACAGTCATTGTGAATCCCGAGAACTCTACCTTTCTGTCCCTGTGTTCCTCTCCATTAGGATTGTTAACGCCTGCCCTAAAGTAAAAAAAAAAAAAGGTTACTTTTTTTTTAAGGGTCCACCTCACAGGAGAAAGAAATGAATTGAGAAAAGGAAAATATAAGATAGATGCATCCCACGATCATGAGACACATTATCATATTTCAAACGACTTGGACCATAGGCGTGTACCATTTTGTTTCGGAGAGTGGTTCAGAATATAAATAGCTCCCGTGGAAAGGTGCCTGGCTACTTTCTCTGCGGTCTCTGGTCCTCAATACCACGGTGATGGAGATAGTCAGTCAGAGCTGAGTCTGTACCTGTCAGCTCTGATTTATAAGGTACAAGGCGGGTCTGAATTGTCCGTGTCAGTCACGAGCCAAGCATACCGAGACCTGGGGCAGATCAAACGGGTAGCTCTCGTGAATGGAATAGCTGGATTCGTTTGTCCCTTGCAAAGGGTGTTCTCACTGAAGGAGTTAAAACAACCGCTGTATGCAAATGAATTTCCGTGTTACAGACCCACACTTTGATGTGTTGCTAAAGGCTCTTTTCTCCAGACGCTCAAATCATTTAAGGGACCTGCAGTTTTGTGTCTGGCTGTAAAAGACTAAAATATCTAATTGGTTTTAAAAATGGAATCAATAATTGTAAACCATGGTGTCAAGAATTAGAAAAAGATTAATTGCAGGTGGTCCTTGCTTAGGGTGAATTAACAACCCCAGTGAGCAAGGTTCTAGCAATTAATAAAATAACCAGCCATAAGATTTACATTAGTGTGCAAAGGTCAATCCATTACAATGAAGGAGTGTATTCATTAGGAAAAGAAAACTCCAGGGAAATCCTATAACTGCCCCTATCCTGCATGATTGTATTAGCCTTTACACTGGGCAAAAACCTATACGAGGAGAAGATATGATGTTGCCACAGTAATGGATATGAACTGCTCTTCACAAACACTGAGTAGTAATTGCATTATTGCTCAGCTCTCGAATCGGCCTGCAGAGAACAATACGAGAGCTTGGAGAAGCAAACACGTTGTTTCACTGTCCACCATGCAGAATTAAATGACTTATTCTCATCAATACGAACAGAAGAGGGCAGATTTTTCTGTCTTTCTTATAAAAGCCAGAGAGTTTAATTCAAACTCTTCATCTTGAGATATTGATAAAATGTGCAGATTGGGATGGTTAAGATTTCCAATATGGAAAGTAAGAAGGAAAAGAATTTATTCATATGAAAACCCTCAACTTAAAATATTAATTCTAGGGAGCACCTGCGTGCTCAGTTGGCTGGGCGTCCGACTTTGGCTCAGGTCATGATCTCACACACAGTCCATGAGTTCAAGCCCCGCGTCGGGCGCTGTGCTGACAGCTCGGAGCCTGGAGCCTGCTTCAGATTCTGTGGCTCCCTCTCTTTCTGCCCCTTCCCTGATCATGCTCTGTGTCTCTCTCTCAAAAATAAATAAACATTAAGATAAATTAAAAAAAATTAAGTAAAATACTAAAGTACCTAAGGTATAGTGCATATTCTTCTTTTTTTTTAAGTTTTATGGTTTTATTTATTTTATTTATTTTTTAATTTTTTTATTTTTTTTAATTTTTTTTTTATTTTATTTTTTTATAAATAGTTTATAGTGCATATTCTTCTACTATCTCTTAAAGTTAACAGACCACAGCTTGGTACTTTTTCCTATACAAATATGTCCCTGTAAGCCAAAGCTAAGATTAAGATATAAAACTTTTCCCTCACCACCTGAAGGTTCCCTTATTTTACTTTCCAACCAATGTTCCCCGATTCCTATAGTACATTGTACATGTTTTCAAAAACTTCCTATCAGAATTATACAACATGCACTCTTTTGTGTCTACTTTTTCCTAAAATATTACATTTGTGATATCTCGCCATATTCTTGCATGAAGCATTGATTCGCTTTTTATTGTTACATAATATTCCCTTTTAAGAATGTAGAACAATTAATTATATTGCCTTAATGATGATAGTTGGGCTCTATCCAATCTGGGCTTATGATGAACAGAGATCCTGTAAACATTCTTATCTTTATCTTTTGAGGGGATTATGTACTCCTTTCTCATGGCTACACATCTAGGGGTAGAGTTCCCATCTCATAGACTAGATAGGTTTTCAGTTTAAATTGATACTACCAAATGATTAACATAAAAAATTTAGACCCCCACCCACTATGGGTGAAAATTGTTTCTGTGCTCACCAACACTTGGCATTGACTTTCTTTTTTAACTTTATCCATTCTGGTGGATTAAAATATCATTTTTTTATTATTTACTTATTTTGAGAGAGACAGAGATAATGTGTGTGGAGATGAGTCAGGGAGAGAGGGAGAGAGAGAATCCCAAGCAGGCTCTGTACCCGGAGCTTGAACTCACGAACCATGAGATCTTTACCTGAGTGAAAACAGAGTCAGCCCCCTGGGCACCCTTAAACTGAGTCACCCAGGCACCCCTAAAATATCATACTTTTGATGCATATTAAGCTATATTACAAGCACTGAAATTGTCCCCATACTGCCCAAAATGAAGAAATCTTGTAACATAGTAATTAATACTCTATGCTTGATATTATAGGGAAATTATCTCTTCTATTAGTTTCCGTTTCAAAATGTCAGAAACTAGAACCTGCTAGGTTTATGTGGCTGCCGTTGGCTTTAGCAGGATTAGGACCTGGTTACATTTTCTAACACTGCACACCATACTAAACCAACGTTTAGCCTTCCGAAGCCTGCCTCATTTTTATCTCACTGTACTCCCCGACCTTGAGGAGTCTGACAAATATGGGTTTCTTGCACGTTAAAATTTTTAATGCATATATACGCTTTACCAAGATTCTGCACTAGATTCCTTTCTCTTCTGTTCTACACCCTCTCCCCGAGTGACTTCACCCCTGCTCTCTGAGTGAAAACTCACCAGGATACAACAGAAGTCCCAAAACAAACCGCGGCTCTCATGAAATTGTGAAACATCGACTCCTAGTTTAAGTGCCTTCCGCGTGGCTACACACCTTGAACCAAAGAAGAGCAGAACATTGAGCGGATATAAATTTGACTTAGATATCCAAAGGTTAGTGCATCTAAAATAAGCACAGACTTTTTGTAGGTAATATAATCCCCCTGCACTGCTCTTTAAAAACAAAAGAATATGAGTTCTCGGAGGTTCTATTTAAATGCCTAAAATATATTGACTGATTACAAAGGCAAAGCTTAATGTAACATTCTATTTATAATACTCATTAATTTCTTAATTCATTCCACAAGTATTTATTGAAAACCTACTACCAATTGCTATGGTTACAAAATCTTGGTCTTCAATATTTATCCTGGAGAAACACAGAAATTAAGTAACCAAATAAATACTTAACAGCTTCAGTTAATTATACCTTCAGATCACTTGGTGCTATAGAAGAAATGTAAAATCTTTAACTAAAATGTAACCCAAATCATTCATTCATTGTAAGATTTTAAACTAGGGGTACCTGGGTGGGTCAGTCGGCTTGAGTGTCCGACTTCAGCTCAGGTCATGATCTTGTGCTCTTTGAGTTCGAGCCCCGCATCGGGGTCTGTGCTGACAGCTCAGAGCCTGGAGTCAGCTTTGAATTCTGTGTCTTCCTGTCTCCCTGCCCCACCCCCCCCAACTCATGTGCTACTCTGTCTCTCTCTCTCTCAAAATAAACATTAAAAAAAGTTAAAGAACATATTTCAAACTAAACATTTCAATGCATCGTTAGAAAAATCCATCCCAAATCAGGAATGTCGAACATCACCATTTGGAAGGATGGGCCCTTTTTAGCAACCTATCCACCTGCATGAGCCGCATTTCACATGAAGAAGGGACCGGGGCACCTTAAGATACAGTTTACTGATTGGTTCACTGTGGTTTGACTCTTACAAGTATCATTTTCCTGGAGGAGGCAACTCAAAGAATGATTTCCCAGCACCATCTGCCTAAAGCATCTGAAGACATTGCACTGAGCTGTTTCATAAAGAAAACGCACAATGAGGAAGACTGTCAGCTCAGGCACATCCGTGAAATTTTCTACAATATGCCGTACCAAGCTGATAGAGGATTACCATCCTCAGCCACTGGGGCTCATTTATGTAAAAGGATTTCTTCTTAGTTGGTTTAATTTTTGTTAATTCAGCAGCTTCTGGGAGCAGTTTTGCTGTGCGTGTGTTTTTATTACAAGAGCACAGTCTCTCACAGTGCATTTCCTTGAAACACACGAGTGATGGAAATAATTCAGACACCATTCCACCCAGCAGACCATTTACAGGAGCCCCACACACGTCTCGACGAGGAGACGAGCCTTCCTACGGCAACTGCGGTGCAGGGAAGAAAGGTTCACTCGCCACACCTAACCGAAGGCTGACTGGGCCACGGATCGCCCTTAGCACCTTCAAGGAGCTCGGTCCTCTCTAGGGGAACTTCAAATACATTTCGTCAGATCTTCATGAGTAGCCATTTTGTGAAATGTGACCAGACTTTACTATCTCTCAAAGCTATAAGCCTACAATACTACCCGCGAGAAATAATGAAATAAGAAAGGAAGTTTCCACGTGAGGAATGCTACAGTGTGTTAGGATTTTAATTGGGATTTAACACTTCACTTACATAGTGTCTACATATCTGGGGCGCCTGGGTGGTTCAGTCGGGTAAGCATTTGATTTCGGCTCAGGTCATGATCTCCCTGTTCCTGAGTCCAATCCCCGCGTCGGGCTCTGTGCTGACAGCTCAGAGCCTGGAAGCTGTTGCAGATTCTGTGTCTCCCTCTCTCTCTGACCCTCCCCTGCTCATGCTCTGTCCTGCTCTCTCAAAAAAAAAATTAAATTAAAAATTTAAAAAAAAAAAAAGAAACAAGTAATGAAATAACTGTATGCAGTGCTTCTCCATAAGTTACCTCCAAGTTGAGGCAGGACAGAAAGGAGGCTGGGGAGACAAGCTGACCAAAGTAAATCCGTTTTGGTGTGTATGCTGACCCTTAACCTAAAAGTCAGCAGGTCATAAAAAGGGTCACAATATCCGACTCACAGGACTCCACTCCCTCCGGCAGGAAAAGCCACATACACTGGACATTAAAAGCTGATCCCCACAGGTCATTCCATAACCCGAAGCAAACGGAGAAACTAACACCCAAGGTAAATGCTAAGCCCAAAGTTAAAGAGTAAACCTTTCCCGGGGCACCTGGGTGGCTCAGTCGGTTAAGCGTCCGACTTCAGCTCAGGTCATGATCTCAGGGTCCGTGGGATCAGGCCTCAAGTAGGGCTCTGTGCTGACAGCTCAGAGCCTGGAGCCTGCTTCAGATTCTGTATCTCCCTCTCTCTCTGACCCTCCCCTGCCTCTCTCGCTCTCAAAAATTAAAAAAAAAAAAAAAAAAGAGTAAACCTTTCCCTATGCGGTTAGCGAATTTGAAAAACCTGAGAAAACCCTTCATTAGAGGCAAAGTTGGGGTCCTCTTCCTCGCCTGAAGAGAAAACTACTTTGTTTATGAAGTAGCTCCTTTCTTACTTTTGTACTTACTAAATCTTTCTGCCTTTCTCTAAATGGGTTGCTCTTGAACTCTTTCTTGCACAAAGCTAAGAACCTTCTTGCCCAGCAGCCTGAGGCCCTCCCTCTTAGGGAGGCACCAAAGTTAATACCTGTTCACATGCGTGAAGTCTACAGATCAAGGAAATACCAAACAAAGTTAATCGTAGGTCACTCTTCTCCATAAGTTACCTCCAAGTCAGCAATGGGTCTCGACGGAAACATCTAACTAAGTGGAAGCACGTGATTCCTCTTAGGAACGAACGGAGACAAGAAGGGCATCAGTGACATAAGTGGCTCCACCTGCAGAATTGCTACAGGTACCTGCCATTCCTCGTACACCAAGTTTTCTAGTTATAACAAGTAGATAAAATCAACTTCCTGGATTAAAACAGAAAGCATCGCTGAGTCTCCTCTGGACGTCTACTTCTGGGAAGGCAAGTTCATTGATTTCTCGTTCTGAAAGTATTTTCTGAACAACTAGAGTCTAGGAGCCAGATCTCAGTGCCTGCCTATTTTTGTAAATAAAGTTTCACGCTGGAAAACAGCCACAACGATTCACTTCCAGCCTGCCCATATTGCCTCCGGCTGCTTCTCAATGCTCCCTTAGCAGAGGAGGGAGGCTACAGCGGAAATACGTTGACCCTGAAACCTTCACTGACAGGCCTTTCCAGAGAAAGTTTGCCTACACCTGAATTAGTCCAATCCCCTCTTGTAGTGATGAGGAGCTTGAGATCCACATCAACTTTGGGACCACCCCAGATCAGGCGGAAAGCCCCCACGCCCACACACCCACACACCTACACACACACACACACACACACACACACACACACCCCATCATCTTTCTAACACTTCTCATGAGGAGATCTGGCTGGAACAGCAATGTCTTATAGAATAATTGGCATTCACCGATGCCTTTCAGAGAGGGCTCAGAATGAAATATTGAAGCCCATATTTAAATATATATATATGGCTCTAGGATATATTAGAGTATATGAATATAGAATATTTAGAATGTGGAATATTAATCATATAGAATAGAGAATAATGTAGACTATTAATGATATTGAATACAGAGTAATAGAAGATATTAATATATAATGTTGTTTGCGGGTGTGTGTATAATAGTATATGAATATATACAGAAAAAGAACTGGTCTTGGGGACCCTGTGACCCAAAGGCCACATCCAACTTGCTGCCTGATTTTGAGTGGCCTGCATGTTAACAATGCTCCTTACATGTTTAAATAGTTCTCCCCAAAGATCAAGACTATTTTCCAACATGTGGAAAGAATGTGAAATTCGGACATTAGGGTCCATGAATACAGTTTCCCGGAAGCACAGCCACGTTCTCCATACACGCACCGCCCGCAGCGACTTCGGCACCAGAAAGGCGTTGCGGGGTATGTGCAACACAGAGCGGCCCGCCAAGCCTGAAACGTTCCGGATCCAGCCCCTTGCAGAACGATCACTGACCCCTAACAGATGCTCCTGCGTCTCTCCTGCGGTCTGCCAGGCTGTGCTTCTCACGGCCCTCCAGGGGGCTCTGACTCCATAGAGAAGAATAAAACACCAGGGCTTTGTCTGTTCTCATTAAGAAAGAAGCTTCTTACACTAGAAAGCACTCACTGGCTTCTCAAATGACCGAGTGCTTCTAACCTTTCCTCCTGTGTATTTCCAGTTCACATGCCTGCCCTGTGCTCCCAAGAGAGCTACCCTTCTTCACAGAACCCAGTGCAGTCATACAAGAAACTTGTTTGTTTAAGTGAAGAGAAACAGAAGGAGAAAGATACATATGGTGTGTGTCTGTGTGTATACATAAGCCTACATAAAGTTATTATACGGAATATATTAAACATAAGGAATTTCTATTCTATTACACTATATTATATTACATTGCATTATATTTTCATAATATACAATATTTATTATAGGGAATCGATATAATATTTATCGTAGGAAATTAGACCACAAGATGATGGAGACTAGCAAACCCAAAACGTTTAAAGACAATTTCCCACTTCAAATGCAAAGGCCAGAAGCTAGCTGACCATCCTAGTTTAAACCAGAAAGTTCTCGCTTACTCCAAGGAAGGTCAACCTTTTGTTCTAATAGGGCTTCGACTGATTAGATGAGGCCCTCCACAATATGGAAGAATTTCTGCTGTACTCAGACCATCTATGTAAAATTTTTTTAAATGTTTTTTGAGAGAGGGATAGAGTACTAGCAGGGGAGGGGCAGAGAGAGGGAGACACAGAATCTGAAGCAGCTCCAGGCTCTGAGCTGTCAGTACAGAGCCCGACACAGGACTTGAACTCACAAACCATGAGATCATGACCTGTGCTTAAGTCAGATGCTTAACCAACTGAGTCACCCAGGTGCACCCTATCCATTTAAATGTTAATCTCCTCCCTGAACACCCTTGCGGAAACAGCTAGAATACTGTTTGACCAAATATCTAGGCACCTCATGACCCCCTCAAGTCGACGCATGATATTAACTATCACAAGACAGCTGATAGACCAAGGATTCATAGCTCCAGTATCCAAGGGTACTATAGTTTGGCAACAGATTCCATCTAAACTCAGAAATTCGGCAATTAAAGTCAGCAACTACCAAGGGCTTGACGGCGTGCCGCGGTAGTGTCCTAACTTACTACCTATGAAGTCGCTTACAGTGTCGAGGGCCAGCTGGACCACGTTGGAAATCAACACCAAGGTCCAGAAAGCACGATTTCTGTTGTAGCTAAACCGACAAAACAAATAAGCCTATCCCACTTTGAATGTCTTTCATTCTCTGCCTGAGGTGGAGAAAACTTTCAGTTCACATTTTATTTAGGTAATGAACTGGCGAAATTCTCTAAGGAAGCTAGGAGACCTTACACAATATGCCTGCAGGGTGATCGCTTCCCATACTAGTCTTACAGGGGTTTTTGTTTGTTTTGTTTTGTTTAATTGTTACTTTCGGAGAGAGAGAGGTTGAGAGAGTGAGAGCAGCGGGGAGGAGCAGAGGGAGGGAGAGAGAGAATCCCAAGCAGCCTGATGAGGGGCCAGATCTCACAATCCTGGGATCCTGACCCGAGCCGAAATCAAGAGTTGTACACTCAACTGACTGAGCCACCCAGGTGCCCCATAATCTTGCCATTTGTATACGTGTTTTCTTCATTAACCTTTTGGTATGAATTCTTCATGAGTATTTCTTTTTCTTTCCTACTGTTCTAACTCCCCTCCTTATTTCTGTTTCCTAAGACTTTCCACCTGCACCCCACTCAGCAAATCACAGTCAAACTCCTGCAGCCACTTTTCTGGCGTACCTGGAGTTCACTTCCTTTCCTGAAACTTCTGCACACCCAAGTACCCGTGTCAGGTCAAAAGATGCATGGATTTAAGGACTGGGCGGTCAAGATTTAAATCCTAAAAGACTGCCCCACAAAGCAAGGTAAGGAAATGTCTGTTCCCAGGGCAGCAAGAGAAGAAAAGCTTATGGAGAAAATGAAGGAAGGAAACAGAAGGGGAGAATGGAGCATGAAGGGTGGCATGTGCTGTCCCTGGGGCTGGCCCAGGCACCGTCCGGGACGATTCCTTCTCCCATCTTGCAAAGAGACGAGTGTTGTCCCAGTGTTCTCAGTGACAAAATCCGAAGCTGACAGAGGGCATGAGCTGCTAGTGTTCTCATGTTCTCTCCGTCGTCCGGATGATGGAGACTATTAGCACAAACAAACCACCTCTCGGAACCACCTCCCTCATAATGCTATTTCGGACCGAGAACACCAAACAAGCCCACGATAGCATTCCTTTTCTCCAACAGATTATAATTTGCACAAACAAGGAAAGCTTAAGAGACCCAGTCCAAGCATCATATAATTCTGTGCTACGTTAGCACCTTTATAAAGGCGGCCAACAAGTCTTACTTTGGTATCACACACCCAAAAATAATCAGCACAGCTCAGAAGGTTGCTGAGCAGGAGGTGAGGTGGTGTCTTCACACCGGAATTGATTCTCCTCCCTAAACTGCGGATAACTAAAGAGAGAGGGTCCTGAAGACCACAGCACCGTGTTAATGGAAAGAGAATATGAGAAGGTTATGACTATGTCAGTTTTCTCTCACCAATTTGCTTCCTCCGTATCCTTGCAGAATCCCTGGAAACGCTCATTAACCGTGCTGGGACTGAGAAGGATCGCTGTGAATCCTCTGCTTTTCTAATTCATTGGGGATTATTAGCTACGGGGTTATATGCACAAAAGAACCCAAATTAAAGTACGGCAACTTGGCAACTTCCACAAAGAGAATGTCGCTGTATGTGTCCTTTCTCCACAGAGTAGGGTTGTCCCTTAGAAAATGGCCCCTTAATTAACTGCAATTTTTTTTTAACCCACCACAAATACTTTTAATAAGAGGCAGGGGGCGCTTAAACACAACTGTGTACAAGACTGCAATCATGAATTTACAATTTCATTTTGAGGACAGAACGAAATGAGGACCATACAGCATCATATAAAGTCTAATTCTAATAAGCACCCCTGGGTGCCAAGATTAATCCCACAGCCCCTTTTTCCGGACCCCCTTCGGCTCCACCACCAAATATAGTGGAGCTTCAAACGTCCCTGATGCTTCACGAGATGATGCATCACAAAATACGTGATGCCTGTTGTTCTCTGTGCTCAATTTCATAAGACAGGGAAGTGTGCAAATGTAACCGTGGGTTCTTTGCAGCAACAGAACAAAAAGTGTTTGGGGAGCCGTTAAGGGAATGTTCAAATAACATGCCCACTCCATTCCCCATGCACAGCACGTGGCTGATTTTTAGTGTCTAAGGAAGAAAGAAGGTGGGCTAATTTTATAATACGTAGATACCTCCTCATAGATACGAATATACACGCACACACAGGCGTAGACGCAGAGGCACCAGACGCAAGATCTCTCTGCGTAAGACACATGCGGACACACAGCCTTGCAAGAGTGAAAGGCAAAACATCGCCAGCGTTCTTCAACTGCCATCGACGGACAGTTGCCTGACTCTCTGGCCTCACTCGCCTGCACTTGCACATCTGTCTCGTCAGCTACATCACCAAAGAGGAAAACTGCCAAACAATATATTGATGACTATGCAAGATACACCCACGGATTTTCATAAACCCGGCAGCATAGAGAGACTGGCTCTGAGCAAACCCATGGAGCTTCTAGAAAGCATTTCATTTACTGCGGGCTCTCAGGACATCTATTGGAGTACCTCTTCTAAACATTAAGGATTACTGTCTAATTTACCACCCTGTAATTTCCAGGGTTATCTTTGTCTTTAAAAAAAAAAAAAAAAAAGAGCCTGGGTGGCTCAGTCGGTTAAGTGTCTGACTCTTGGTTTTGGCTCTGGTCATGATCTCACAGTTCGTGGGTTCAACCCCTGAGTCAGGCTCTGTGCTGACAGTGTGGAGCCTACTTGGGAGTCTCTCCTCTCTCCTCTCTCTCTGCGCCTCCCCTGCTCACTTGCAGGCGTTCTTTCTCTCTCTCAAAATAAATAAATAAACATAAAAAGAGGAAGAAAAAAAAAAACTGTGACATTACCCAGCTCTTACCTTTATGATTACTCATGGCACTAGCAAATAGCATCTGTCTGAGACGGAATTCACCTGAGTTGGAACTTATTTTAAAAACCTGTGCCCTCTTCTGGTTTCCTCATTTATCAAAGGCTTAAATCCCTTCCAACTCCATTTGCTTTTACCTTGAAACTTTGAAGACCATTTTCTAGGATAGAAAAGGCAGAGGAAAATCAGTATTTGAAGAAGTCTCATGCTCTCTCTGTATCTGTTAGCATAGAGCCTGTTCTCTGGATTGGGACTGAATTGTCTTCTTACCCAAAAGCTAACTCTAGATTCTTTAGATTTCCTTGGTATTTTCCAAAATCCTGGAATTCAATGTTCCTGCCGTTTTTTTATCATGGTTTTATCAGTGCACACTTTTTAAAGTTTTTTTTTTTTTTTAATTTATGTATTTTGAGAGAGAAAGCACAAGTTGGGGAGGAACAGAGAAGATCAGAGGGAGAATCCCAGGCCGGCTCCATGCTCTCCGTGCAGAGCCTGATGCAGGGCTCGATCCCACAAACTATGAGATCATGACCTGAGCCAAAACCAAGAATGGACGCTTAACCAAATGAGCAACCCAGATGCCCCGTGATCTTATAAAAAGTAATAGCAATGGTATAATGAAATTCCTGAAATCTATCCCCCTACTTACAACGATTATCAAAATTCTGTCCATTGTATGTCATCCATAACTTTATGCATCCCCAACTCCAATGTACTTATAATTTTTACAGAGCTTTGTTGAGATGAAATATGTATACCTTGAAGTACACAAAAGGCACCTGCAAAATTCTGACAAATGTATACACTTCCAGAATTCAAAATGCTAATACCATACAGAATATTGTCATCTCTTCAGAAAGTTCTCTGTTCTTTTATTAGCCAGCCCTCAAGCCAGAGGCAACCAGTTCTGATATTTATTCCCAGTAGTTTTGCCTGCTTAGGTTTTATCTTTCTTTTCTTTAGTGTTTATTTATCTTTGCAAGAGAGAGAGAAATAGTACGAGAGGGGGAGGGGAAGAGAGAGAGGGAGACACAGAATCTGAAGCAGGCTCCAGTCTCCGAGCTGTCAGCCCAGAGACCGATGTGGGGCTCAAACCCACAACAAGGAGACAATGACCTGAGCCGAAGTCGGACGATCAATCAACTGAGCCACCCAGGTGCCCTGGTTGGTTTTTTGGGGGTTTTGTTGTTTGTTTGTTTTTTTCCTTTGCCTGCTCTACCAGCTCATCTAAATGGAATCGTGCAGCATGGATTCTTTGGTGTCACGTTACTTTCACTCATCATTATGTCCGTGAGCTTCACCCATCCGGTTGCATAGGTCAGTAGCCTGATCCTTCTCATTGCTAAGTGGTACTGTATTCTATGAATGCACGATAAACCATATACGTATTGGATATGGATATGATGAACAGTTTATCCATTCGCCTGTTGTTGATTCCGATTGTTTCCAGGTTGGCGCATTTGTAAATGAAGCTGGTATTATTCTTGCATAAGTACTTTTCATGGATAAACACCCACAAATGGAATTTCTGAGTCAAAAGGTAGATGCATATTGCATATCATAAGACTCTGCCAACCTTACTCCAAAGTTGTTGGATTCAGTTTCTCTCACAAAATTTCTACTGTCAGGTTTTCTTTTTTTTTTTTATTTTAGCCATTCCAGTCACAATACAAATGGTGTCTCGCTGCACTTTTAATTTGGATTTCTCAGATAACTAATGATGTCCAACACATTTTCATGCGCTTACCCAGCTGCCTGTGTCTCAGCTTAAAATAAACCGTTTCATTTTGAACTTCTATAATGAAAAGTTCCCAAGATAGTGCAGTTTCTTTACTGACTTCACCCCATGCTCCCTACTGTTACCATCTTACATAACCATGGAGGAATTATCTACAAAGGAAAATGAACGTCAGTAAAATGTCAAGTCAACTAGATCTTATTTGGTAAAAGTAGTTGGTTCAAAACAAAAGTTATACAAAAAAGTCTATATTGCATGGCCTCTTGACTACTCACACCTCTCCTCCATTTGTGGAGATCCTACCTCCAGAGACTTCTGTATTCACACACGAACATACTTTATTCCTTCCCGTTCGTAATGAAAAAATAGCACCATAAAAACTCTCCCGTCCCTCAAAAAAAAAAAAAAAAAAAAAACTCTCCTGTCCCTCACTTTATCTACTTAGCAACTTTTTTCTCATCTACCGACCAGACTTTACGTATCCGTGCATAAAGCACTTAGCATCTTGGCAAGTGCGCCCGGTATGTCACTGCCAGGATGTGCTCTCGTTTACGTAACTGCATGCAGTTTCTAAGATCCCTCCGCCCTCATATTTGCCACAGTGATCTTTTATGATGGTGTTGTCAGAACCGCATTTCATTTCAGAATTTCTGAGCAGGGGCTCATAACCAAAGATGTTCTGACGTGGGAAGTCCAACCGGTTGACCTCGTCGAGCTATGCTTCTCATGAACTGTGAAACAGGCACCCACAAGGCGAAAACATCAGCTTCACCAGAGATTGTTGAAGCCGAGAGAAGGCGAAGTCCACAGACAAGAGAGGGGAGAACCCTGGAAGACGCTACAGACAACAGACTGCCTCACTGACAATCCCAGCTCAAGCGTTAGATGTACTAACTCCAGTATGTGAAGGTTCTAGACCGCAGAAGATAGAACTTCCTACTTTCACCCACTGTCACTGATAAACCTGGCTTTCAGGACAGAAAAGGTCCCCTCCACCCACCCCCACCCCCACCAAGGGTAAGTCTCCATAAGTAATTCAGACACAGGCAGAGGAACGGGATCCATTGGGTCTAATCCAGAATCCAAGCCACCAGTGCACTCAAAGCCATCTAGGGTACAGAGTCTCAGACAGTTTCCTGTTGGCTTTTCTTCTCAAGCATGCCCTTTCCCCAGTGCTCAGCGAAAGGTGCGGGGCTCGGTTCACTCCCCGTCCACATTCTGCTAAAGCAGGACTCCTAAATTCCTCAGCCTCTCTTGCTCTCCATCAACTCATCCATTTGTCAGGCTAGCACATTTCGCGGAGTTGAAGGAACAAATCAACGTTTCCTGCCGAACCCTCTAAAGCAACTCCCCAACACCTCCCAGATGAAATTCCAAGTCTTACCTGCAGAAAAATATATGGCACACCGCTTTGTGTACAAATACTTTACATATGTTAAAACAACAAATACTTTACATATGTTAAAACAATGTATCATTTCAGAATGCACACTTTTGTCATAAAGTATGAAGACAGAATAAGGGTGATGAAGGACTCAGGACAGTGCACCTATCGGAGGGGAGAGGAGAAATATGTGGTCAGGGAGGGGAACACAGGAGGCTTCAGTGAATACATAACATTAAATAAAAGCGAATGACCTCCCCTCGCCCGGTCTCCAGACAGAAACCCGTTCCGCTGCCAGAATACGGTTGGTTACTCAGCGCTCAGGCGTGGAGTAGACTTGGCTGAACCTGCCTGCGCCAAATGCCAGTCTTCACACAATCCTAAGATGTTACAGATGGCGTTTCTGGACTAACAATGTTGCAAAATAAAATTACGCCAGCGGCATCAAAGTTTTTGTTAGTAAAAAGAGCGGAAGCCAAGTTTTAAGTTCAAATTCCATCAAGAGCTGGAGAATTGGAACTATCTTTAATTTAAGCTTGATGTGGTGAGTTTAAGCATGGGAATAAACACAATTCACACGTCGGTGGGAAATAAGACTTACAATACACTGTTTCACAGAGCAGTCAGGGGAGAAGTTACTTCCCTGCTGTTTTCCCATTTATTAAATCATCGGACC
The DNA here is from genome assembly GCF_003009895.1 of Hyaena hyaena. Taxonomy (NCBI): domain Eukaryota; kingdom Metazoa; phylum Chordata; class Mammalia; order Carnivora; family Hyaenidae; genus Hyaena; species Hyaena hyaena. The sequence goes on from NW_024080774.1 coordinate 1,079,398, forward strand.
GCAGGCTTCCTTATTCCCCCCACTCGGTACTGGAATTGAAACAAAAGAAAACAGTTTTCAGCCTAGATGGATTAAACCTACATCTTACTTTTTGACAGTGTGCAAATGACTGGAACAATTTGATTATCATGCGTTTGGGGAGGTTGCAATTTAAATTGTTTACTAAGAGAACACCACGTGTCTGATAACTCCTTGACATGTGGATGTGTCGTTGGTATATTGATGGGACTCAAATACTATAGAATCTGTATTGCCACCTTTTGGCTGTTTATTCCTAAAAGTCTGAGGGAGGGAAGGAAGGAAGAGGAGATGGAGAGAAAAAAGGCAATGAAGCTCGTTACAATTTTTGACGCTGTCCATGGTCAAGACTGCATGCAGCAAAAGATAGCATCTTCAGATGAGGCCGTTAGGATTTAGTGTAGAAGGGCGCCTGGGTGACTCAGCTGGTTGAGTGTCTGATTCCAGCTCAGGTCAGGATCTCACAGTTCTTGGTTTCGAGCCCCGCGTCGGGCTCTGTGCTGACAACTCAGAGCCTGGAGCCTGCTTCGGATTCTGAGTCTCCCTCTCTGTCTGCCCCTTTCCCACTCATTCTCAGTCTCCCTGTCTCGCTGTCTCTCTCCCCTAAAAACTAAATAAACCTTAAAAAAAAAAAAAGGATTTAGTGAAGAATACTCACAAACCTGTGGGAACCTGACTTACGAAAGACAAGGAAGGCCCAAGGGATATGGAAGCAGCACCCCACTTTTAGATACAAAGGGAGCTGTCCTCTCCTGGGTCTGAAGGAGCAATCAGAATCCAGAAAGAAGCAGCCCCATTTGTCAGCTGGTGCGGTCGCGCAGGAAAGCAGCAGAGACGATCCCTGGTGCCTTTACTCTCACCTCTGTGGTTTCCTGCCAATAAGCCATTTTCCCACAATAGTCCAACCGACAGTAAGCACAGGATTAAGGGACATGTGCATGTAGTCCATGCCAGCCATCTGGAGCCCAGAGCCTGGATGAGAACGGGTAGAAGGAAATCAGAGCAGAATGTCCAGCGTGATATGCAAGCATCCCTGGAAACCGACAAGCCTGAGTCATTGCCACTGGAAGCCATGATGTCCGCACCGTGTTTCACTACTTTTACTTGACCGGGACTGACTCTACAGAGACCATGACTTCAAGGGGCAGGGAGCCCACTCAGATGAGTTTACGTGCTTGCTTACTATTTTCTTCTTCCACGTTCGATTTCATTTTCTTATATCCCTCGCACCTGTTCAGACAGTACCTGCGTCTCACAGAAGTTCAAAAAATAGGTACTCAGTAGACCGCATTCTGCAATGCCCGTGTCAGACAATGAGAAACAAGGACAGACCCCGACGAACAGATGGCATTCTGTGCTAATTGCATCTCCGTGGCACACAGATTCGCTCCCACAGAACCCAGTCTGCAAACTGAAGGTACAGAACGCACAGCTACAGTCAAAAAAAAAAATGATGTCTTTTCCCAGTTCACGGGAGGAAGGGAAGCATAAGTCAATGGCTAAAAACTGTCAATTTTAAGTCTTTCTTCCAAAATCTTTTTTGTCGAAAAAAATCTCGAGTCTCAAGAATCTGCTACTGCACGTCTGCTCATAAAAGACAAGCCACTCTAACAGAAGCAAATAACCAGCCTCAGGAAAAATTCAGAACCAGCCTATTAAAGATAAGTGTGTCTGTGGCTGAGGTTTGACAGTGCATAGAGAACATGGTCATATTTTCTGATGATAGAATTTGTCTTAAATACTTTTTCATGGGATTAAAGTATCAACATCCCATTACGTCCTGCAAAGAACACTGTGAATTTCAGTCTCTCAATCAGCTGAAAAAAGTTTAGAAACACTCTCCTGACCCATGCAGGGTCTCTGATCTTCATTGAAAGCTCCCATCTGGCATATAAACCGAGCGTAAGATGCCCAGAAGGGCCTTATTGAGGAGACGTGCTTCGTCTCCTCTGAATTTCATTCAGGCTAAATCCAGTTTCACTTCTGCGTCTTGTAATCTGCATTATCAAAATAGAGGTCCTTCGGTATAAAAATGCATCACTTTATTAAATATGTGTTTTCAAACTACGTATACCTATGACCCCCTCCTCATCCTCCACTCTTATAATTTGCTCCATCTCTCTGCACCTATTCTCTCTCTCTCTCTCTCTCTCTCACACACACACACACACACACACACACACACACACACACACACACCTCTCTTCCCTCTGGGGAAACGCGTACCCTTTTCATATTAACTAGGCTGAAGAAACAGTTGCCACACGTAAGCCAAACCACAACAAGGAAAAATCAGTGGGATTCTTGACGCTGCATCAGGCAGACACTGTCCTCAGGTTTGAAAAACAACAGTGAACAAAAGTAGACAAAATCCTGGTCTTCAAGGAGCGGACTTGTGTTAAGAGAAGACTGCCAATAGACTTAATGGATACACCACTTACATAGTCTATTAGAAAGTGATCAAAGCCATAGAGGAAAATCAAGCACAGCAAGGGGACAGGTTGCATACTGAAGATGAATACACTTGGGTTTGAACAAACTTCTCTAATTTATTTAGTGTGATTACACTGCCAATATTTGCCTTTACTCTTAAGGAGAACAACTTTAGCACAAAGCACTTGATGAAGAAAGCGAGTGTGCATGTTTTCAGGGCACGGCGTCAGAGGCAGCCTCACTATATCATGCCGCTAGCCAGCGTGCGGGAGCAGCTGAGACAGAGGGTGAAATGCTGCAACTTTAAAGGAATTTTCTGCATATTTGAACGACTGCATATTTTTTAAGGATCCAATTAAAAATTAAAAGAAGAGAAAAAGTTGCAGATTGAACTTGTGGATTCTTGGCTTAGAAGCCAATAGGAAGAGAGAAATATTTCCAGGATTTTGAGGATTAAAAGCCCGTATCATTGTTCTGCACCGTAGAACCATTGTTCTGGAAACTTCTAGCCATATGTATCAACTGAGCATTTTAAAGATGACTTAGTGCAGGGGCATCGGGATGGCTCAGTGGTTAAGCGTCCGACTTCGGCTCAGGTCATGACCTCACTGCTCGTGGGTTCAAGCCCCGAGTCGGCTCTGTGCTGACAGCTGAGAGCCTGAAGCCTGTTTTGGATTCTGTGTCGCCCTCTCTCTCTGTTCCTCCCCTGCCCTCTCTCTCTTTCTCTCTCAGAAATAAAGATTTAAAAAGAAAGATGTCTTAGTGCAATGGCAGAACCTGTTTTTAATTAATTTACACTGAATTAGCCACACGTAGCTAGCAGCTACGATATCAAAGACCCCAGGTCCATATACTTGCCCTGCCCCGTCTACAGCATGTGACAAGGTGTCTGGGATGCCCAACGACCTTATTTCTGCTGAATATTTCATAAAGTGTCTGCACAAAAACCAATCTCATTTCACCCCAGTGCACTTCAGCCCTATTCAATTTGATTAAGGAACGTGTACCCACCAATTCGCAAATGCCGAAGCTGATATGAGCACCACAGACCTAAAGGTGCTTCTGTGAAACCTCGGACCACACGCTGAGACTCCCCCCTATCCCACGTCCCACTGCATCCCATGGCATCAACCGACGCCCCTCTCCCGGTCTCTTCTCCGCATCTGCAAATTCAGATCAATTCCGGTCAGGGAGAAGTCCTTGAAACCTAGCTCACCAACTGTGCAGGTATAAGATTCCCCACCACAGGAAGGCTTTAAAATATGTAACTGCTAACCGTATTCAGTCAGCGGAATGATGTCATAGCAGGGGGAGAATGAACAAAAGACGTCCCTATGAAGTATCTGGTTACTACAAATTCTCCACATATGCAAAACTGACTGACTTTAAGGAAAACAACTGCATGTTTAGTCCCGCCTCCTAGGTAATTGACAGGTGAGGTTACATCCTCACTTCTTAATCATAGATGGAAGATAACACGCAATGCTGTGGTAGACTGCGGTGGAAAACGTCATCATTTTGTTTGCACTCAATCCCACAGAGGAACTCTGAAAACAGGGCAGGAGAAGCCACGCGGCGCTGGGGGAGCTGAAATATTTCTACTGTCACAGCAGCACTCTTCAGATAGGCACCGACCCCTAGAAGAGCAAAGGGGCGGGACTTTCCCTCAGCCACACTGTTCCAAGCGGGAAGCAGAGCCTTCAGAAGGTAGGATGGAATCGGATAGAGCGTGTGCAACTCACTGACCACGTGCACTATGGCTGCAAAGAAACGAAGGCTGACTCTGGAAGAAAACAAGGGGTTAGGGCAGCCACCCTCTTCACACGTAATTGATGATCCATGGATAACTTTGACTGACCCCCTCAAAACTTAGCTAATAGTCTACTGTTGACCAGAAGCCTTACCGGTAACGTCAGCAGCCGATTAACACGTATTTTGTATGTTATTTGCATTATATACTGTATTCTTTTTTAAAAACATTTATTTATTTTTGACAAAGAGAGAGAGAAAGCGTGGGGCAGAGGCAGAGAGAGGGGGAGACACAGGATCTGAAGCGGGCTCCATGCTGACAGCAGACAGCCCAACGCGGGGCTCAAACTCACAAACCGTGAGATCGTGACCTGCACCGAAGTCGAACACTTAACCAACTAAGCCACCGAGGTAACCCTATACTGTATTTTTATCATAAAGTAAGCTGGAGAAAAGAAAATGTGCTTAAGAAAATCGTAAGGAAAAAAAAACCAGCCTAAATTAACAGTCCTCTACAGTACTTCTCAAAAAACATTGCATGAAACGCGAACCAAGCGATTCAAGCCCATGTTGGTCAAGGGTCAACTGTAGTTTGAATAAAGTCCTAAAGAAGCTCTTTGGGGTGGGGGTGGGGGGGGCATGAAATGTAACAAAAAGGACTTGGAGATACAACTTCTGCCCTTGCACCGCACTTCTCCTTAATCAGAGAGATGAAACCTGACCGCAAAGGAGCTTAGACCCTATGACGGCTCAGTTGTGTTTCCAGGAATACTAAAAGCAACGTTTTGACCTCCGAGATAATTGTCACTTGAGGGAGCTCTAGATCCGTGCCTCTCTCTGCTCACTGCTCCCTTTTAACCAGACGCAAATCTGAAGCCGGAAGGAACTTCACTCTGGAGATACACGAGCCAAGAAAGGTAAGCCTGGCAGCCACACAACAGAAAAGGACACAAATGGAGCCTAGAAATGGACACGCAAGCCAATACTACAGACGGGGGTCCTGGGCACCGAGGGGAAGGAGCCCACTTGGATATGTTTACACGATCGTGCACAGCGTAATTTAATTGACCGTGACCACATCTTAAGGGAACATAACCAAACGTGGGATAGCCCCTTATATGCAGGCCACACAACATCATACCAATACATTAGACAAATGCTGAAGCTTTAATATCCCTGCCTTTTTAAAGTAATTTCAATAGCTATAGACACAGTAAGTTTACAATGCAAAATAAACAGAAAATACACTCTACTTCCCAGATTGCTTCCATTACAGAGCCTACCTCCGGCCGTATCTGAGAAAGGCTATGTGTGTTTCCTCACGAGACCACAAATTTTGTTTATATTTGCTAGTGTTTGGGTATTTCTGAAGAATTTAAGAGCACAGAGCAGGGAGCTGGTATTAAAGATTTTCTCAGAAAATAACCCAACAACATTTAATGTTCTTGCCTGCTGCGGACAGATCCCAGAAATAGAATTATATTAGGCACTCCACGGTGACCTGATTTTAAGGGGGTAATGGGTGTGCAAAAAGTCCTTTTTGAGAAACGATGCCACTGTGAGTTTTACCAAGTATCTCCTTAAAGAGAAACAAAAGACTTTGTCCTCTCACAAATCCTTCAAAGGACATCCTTCCTAGCTTTGGAATGCAGTGGTGGATTTGAGAACCGACCAGCCCCTCTCCCTCCCTTATTGATTCTGTTAAGGTCTCCGAAACGGATGACGCCTCTCCGTCCTTCGTGAATCTGATGTACCGCAACGATGTCAGCCTCTACATCCGTACGTGGCGAGAAAGTCTTCTGTGTCTGGAAACAACTGGAATGCATTCTCTCAGATGGACGACTCCATTTCTCCTCCACTGGACCAGACCAAACTTTCAGCTGGTAAGTCTTATTTCTGTTTTCATACCGTTAACTAGCTTACATACTCTTTTTAAGTTTTTTATTTATCTTGAGAGAGAGAGAGAAAGAGAGAGAGAATCTCAAGCAGGCTCTGCGTTGTCGGGGCAGAGCCCAATATGGGGCTCCACCCCACAAACCACAAGATCATGACCTGAGCTGAAGTCCAGAGTTGGATACATAACCAACTGAGCCACCCAGGCACCCCTCTAGCTTATATGCTCTTAAGTAAGCTACTACTGGAGCACCTGGGAGTTGGTTAAGTGTCCGAATTCAGCTCAGATCACGATCTCACGGTTTGTGGGTTCGAGCCCCGCGTCGGGCTCTGTGCTGACAGCTCGGAGCCTGGAGCTGCTTCAGATTCTGTGTCTCCCTCTCTCTGCCCCTCCCCTGCTCACACTATGTCTCTGTCTCTCAAAAATGAATAAACGTTTAAATTTTTTTTTTTTTTTTTCAAAAACTAAATAACCTACTACTAGCCTGGCCATATATAAAGATATTAAGCAAGACCAAAAAAAGGCATGAATCTCACTGACAGACTAAGCAGCAGTGTGTAAGGGCTTAAACAAATGCTCTATTTTAGCTCAGAAGCGAATTTCCAACTTGCAAATCACTTCTGAATGTTAACGCTCTCCATCGTTTGCAGTGGGATTCTGGGCAAATGCCTCTCTTCTCATTGACTTGAATTCACGTGGTCTTTTAATTCCAGAAACAGGAGGTGACTTATTAAAACACACCCTTCATTTAGACATTCCGAAGGACACACGGAATCTACTTTGTAAGACCGTGATTTCTGAATCACGCTTCGAGGTGGGTACAGAGCAAAAATGTAGGGCAGCCAGCAAGGGGAGGGGAGAGATGAACAGGCAAGGCTCCTCGCCTACCGGGGAAGCTTGGCTGCATTTTGTTTCTATATCAGCTTCTGTGCAAACACTGGAAGAATAGTTCAGAAGTAGGTTGATCCTCTTAATTGCCTCACTGCATAATGTGGGAACATCATACGGATGGACCAATGCGGGATCACAGGATCTCAGCTATGAAGGACAGCTGGCGTCCAGTGGTCTCTCTGGCTCTTATAAAGTGGGGTGAGCCATGTCTACCCCATGCTTCCTCACAAGAGATTATGAACACCAAAGGAAATATTCATTTGACCAAGGCTTGTAAACTGTAAAGTGATGTCTAATGGCTGGTGCAATTTAAATAAATGCCAAAGAGTAGGCAACGAATGATTCTTCACCTCTGAAAGCTAATGATATTATGCCTCTGTTCTCTTCCGTATTCTCATAGCTTTGCGTAAGGTATGAAAATATTTATTCAAACTATTCAGTGTTAGAGTCATTGCCTCAGAATCACTTCCAACACGAGCCGGAAACATCCTCCCAAGGGCCCTGCACGTATTTCTGTGAAACGTGGAACTGGTGGCACTTTGGATCGGTAGGTGTAAGCAGCTTTCATGCCTCTTGCTTTCTTCCGGACTCTTCCAACCATGGGTTCCCATCTTCTCTAGCCAAGGCTTTGTCAACCACACCCTCCCTCGGTGCTCTCTCTCTAAACAAAGCATTTGCTTCTTCCTCGGTGCCTCTGCAAGTTCTGGGACATGGCTCCCGTGTTCCCGGCTCCGAGGAAATCTTCCTGGTTAAGTCCTGGCACCGGCGTCTAGAAGGAACCCCTCCCATCCTGGCATCCCCTACGTGTGTTGACGCTTTCAAGTGGAGCAGCTCTTGTGGAAGCCAACTTCATATCCTGTTAAAAAGCAAAACCAAAAATCCTTCTCAAATCGAGAGACCGGTGGAGGTGCAGGAAAGCAGTGCGTACCTAAACAGCCTTCCACCTCCCATGATCCTGACGCACATCTCACTCACTAATCCTCACAAGCGTGTTCCTCACCAGCCTCTGCCTTTCCTTTGTGTGAGTCCTATTTCCTCAAATGAAGTATTTCCTCTAGGCCTTAGGAAAGCAAAGCTGGGCACTTGGTTGGTGATTCCATATAAGGTCAATGAGTAGAATAAGGATCGGGGTTAAATATGCATACGGACTGAAGTCTTACTTTGTTGGTGAGAGAGGCAAATAACGCAAGCAGGGGATAGTAAAGTTCTTTCAAATATGCAGGTTTGAAAAACGTATCTCCTTAGACATCTGGATATTAACTTGTTAATGTTAAAAGAAACATAAAATACCCACCCACCTCTGTGAAGTAAACATGTAAGGGGTAAAAAGAAATCTGTTTTTCATACACACACACATACATACACACATGTGCCGCACACCTCTCTCTTTGGACTATGCATTCTGCGTGTAGATAAGGCAGAGAGAAAGGTAGAGGAGAGAGTGATTTCATCTGCGCCACTAGCAGATTATGAGACGATCAGCAGCCTGTGCTACCAGCAAGTATGCAGCCGGCATTGAACCTGTAAGGTATTTCCAAGCAAGAAATGTTTTGATTCCTCTAATGGACACTCCCTATGCCTAAACGTCAAGTCTAACATACAAGAGGCAAGACTTGGGTATCGCTGTCTTCATAAGCATTCAAGAGACCTTAGTGTTGTTTTCATTTCTAGTTTACGTGTTGTTTTCGCTTTAGTTGTTCAAGACACTTATTTACTTTGGAGCGCCTGGGTGGCTCAGTTGGCTAAGCAGCCAACCTTAGCTCAGGGCATGATCTCAGGATCTGTGGGTTAGAGCCCCTGTGGGGCTCTGTGCCGACCGCTCAGACTGAAACCTGCTTCAGATTCTGCGTCTCCTTCTCTCTCTGCCCCTTCCCCACTTTCACTCTGTCTCTCTCTTCCTCAAAAATAAATATTTAATTTTTTTTAATACACTTGTGTACTGATAACACAATCTACTTTACAAAACTTAAGTGGAGAAGATTGCACTAGGAGACAGAGATAGCTGAGTCACAGGAAGGGATGTGAAAGTAGACCCACAGATATATTTCCAAGAGAAAGTCCTCACCACAATGAAAAATCGGGCTGATACAGGAGCGCCTCTATCGTTTCGTCAGTAAATAGCGGCCGAAAGCCAACCTCAAGTACTCGAGACTCTCGCTGTGTTCAAGAGAAAGCCAACTTTGCACCGCAAGGTGCAAAGGGAGATCTCCTTTCATCACTTGCTTACTACGGTCTGTGACACCGAGTCACAATTTACAACGAGGGGATGTATAAAAACACAGAGACAATGCTTCCAAGGTTTTAAGCAACCATGAACGGCTTCACGTGTTAATACCGCAGGGTAACAATCCATCACTCGTGGCCATTAGCTTGAAGGTTGTAGATTTAAAGGCAAACAATGGGTGTGTTTTTCCCTTTGCGAACCTTCAAAGAGACATGATTGGCTCGGATGATCCTTATTTGTATATTTCTTGGATAAATTACATGTCCCGGAGAAGTTTGTGAGTTTCGCTTTTCGTATTTGCCCTGGAGAGAAAACTGCGAGATTGATAGCTAAAATCTTAATTGCTACTCAGGCAATTAAGCTATCCTCTGAAACCCATACGGGTTTACAAGGCAGAGAGGAATTAAAGATGTTTGCATTGCTCACATAAATAAACTTAATGGGGGTGACCACAGCCTTCCTATTGCAAAGAGACACACAGGGATGAGAAGAAAAATGAGAAAGCAGAAGAGAGCCAGCTTCTTTCATTACGAATAGCACAGAGGTAATTTTTTAAAAAGAAAACAATTCATTTTGGTTATAGAAGATGTTTATTTTTTCAGTGTTGTGGAAGCAAATTCCTTGTTTTCGTTTACAGATAAGCCACGCATTTATCAGAAATCAAAGAAGGATGTGCTGCGGGCACACTTAAGAGACGTGGCTCTTCCCCGTGTGCTCTGGAGGAGGGTGGCTGCCTGGGGGACCAGATGGTTTGTTCTCCATCAGCGTCTCTCAGCCTCCAGCACGAGCCACGTGTTCTGATGCAAGACCCTTCCTCTCTGTTTTTCAAACGAGGGTACCTCCAGGCTCCGGTATCATCTGCTGTGCTTGGGGGGAGAGTGGACCGCCGTCCAGTGCACAGTACGATGTTGAGCGCAATGCGGGCCCATCACACCCCGCTCTTCCTACTACAACGCAGTACAACCGAAAAGGACTCAGGGGATTTCCGAAGGTCCCCTGAGGGGCAGCACTGCCTTCTGCGGCTGCGATCTGTTTTCTGGATGGAAGCTCCAAGACTAAATAGTTCATCTTGGGATTGCTCTGTTATACAGCAAAACAGAGGAGAATGAATCGGTTGTAGTTTTTTTCTTATTTCAAAATCAGTACAAAATGTGGGGCACTGGGTGGCTCAGTCGGTTGGGGGTCCGACTTCGGTTCAGGTCGTGATGTCTCAGTTCCTGAGTTCGAGCCTCACATCGGGCTCTGTGCGGCCAGCTCGGACCCTGGAATCTGCTTCAGATTCTGTGTCTCCCGCTCTCTCTCGGCGCTTCCCCTGCTCATAGTTTGTCTCTCCCTTCCTCCCTCTCAAAAATAAACATAAGCATTAAAAAATTTTTTTTTAATTATAAAATGTAAACTCATCCCTCTAGGATCTTCCCTTTCATCTGATGACGACAGAGTCAAATGAGTCAGTTGGCTTTTGCCGCTAAAGGAGGATGTGGACATTACTATTTTCACTGCCCTGTTCACCTTGACGTGACTCCTTCCCCATTGACAGAGCAGGCCAGCAGCCACAGTCTTACCATCTGCTTGCATCTAATTCACACCATTTCCTTCTGTGAAAATTTCCTCCCACATGCAACAAATGTCTAATTTCATTTTTATGGGTTTTTGTTTTTGTTTTTTTTTTTTTTAGAAGATTAGACTCACTAAAACATCAGAAGATAGAGAAGACAGTGGAAGATTAGGTACCATTTTTTCCCCCAAATGACTGTGCCAGATTTCTGGTCAGGCAACCAAATCACATTTCTCTACCACCCACACAGTTGTTTGTGGGACACCGTGCTGCAGTATGTGTCGAGGAGCATATATCAGTAATGCATTTAAATTCTAAATAAACAGCCGTTCCAAAGCTAGGCACCTTACGTCCCATACGGGCAAGTTTCCCTTCCAAGTCTTTGCAGAAATGGACGATCTGATGAGAGACACGGATACGGCGTGGCATGAGCCAAATGGCCATTGCAAATGGTACGTTTTGTATCATCCGGGGGGCAAGTGGGAGTGGGCAAAATTCATCAGGGAACCTTCTTTTTCCTTTTTCCAAGACCTCACACGTAGCTCCCCTCCCAACAATTACTCCACCCAATACATGAATTCTACTGGCAAGTGATTCATGTTCTTCCCCTGTTAGGAGACTGTTTGCAAGCTGCTGGGAAGTCAAGTCTCCGTCCTTTGAAATCATTGTTTAAAGACTAGCTCCCAGCCGTCAATCAGCATGATTCGTACCATGGGATGTATCTATTTTACCTGAAGTATTGGCAGTTGGTTGCAGGGTGGATCAATTTCATGCACTGCTAATAAGAAACAAGACATATGTGTGAGGCGGTCAAGAGGCTGCTTGATACTGTCTAAGCCTTGCTGGCGTCTGGGCAAAGCCGGCGCTCCTCGGACCCTGGCAATTGCTGGCTCTGAGCCTTGCCGTGTTTCTGATCAGTCTTCGCCTGAACACACGCACACAGCTGTGTTCTCACGCACGTTCTCCATGGCGAGCCTTCTTCGAAGGGGTGGGCCGTGATATCAGTGGAAGGGGCTCACGATAATGAGAGCCCGTGGTGACCCAACTTCGTAATTCTTGCTACATTCCAGAGCTTTCATACTTTGAAGGATTTCTTTCCATTTTCTCCCCCTTCATGGAACAGTCTAGCAACAAGCAACATAATGCATTTGATTGAGAAAGTGCAGATCTCCAAATTATAAACGTGCTTATTGCCTCTCATGGCAGGAAATATGGATTACATATCATTACATACACATACGAATCAAGTGTAATTATGTTAAACTAGATTTTTTTTTTTAAAGTCTGCACTGGAAGATCTTCCCAAATTTTCTTATCACACTTGAGATATTTCCTCTCAAGGCCCAAACCCCTTGATCCCCAGGGGGAAGTTGTTCTTCACACCAGAATCTGGGGCTTAGCCTACAAATCAAAAAACAACAAAACAAAATACCTATTGTTACTTCATGTTGATTCTAATTATTTCACCAGGACTCATGGCTGATTAGTCTACATTCCCTAATGGTCATTCAATCTAACACAAAACTTTAAGGGAAAAAACCCCACAAAGCTACTATCATCCAACAGAGAAGAAGAGCTCTCCCTTCGATCTATTATCCTTGGGAAGGTAACGATAGGTTCAGTTGTCTTCTCCGAGTTACAGACACAGGGCAGCAGCTCTCCATCCCTCTGAGGAAGGGCCTGGAAGTATCCCAAGTAGAGAGATTAAGACACAAAGGGACAGAAAGGTGAGAGCAATTGCTAAGGGGACAATGTCAGTAAGTGGCGGAACCAGCACAAAATATCATCTCTGCAAGGCTACCCACTCACTTTTGGCTCAACCTGGTATCTGCCGCTGGATATGCTTGTGGCTTCACAGTATTTATTGAGTGCCGATCGTATATCAGGATCTGTTTGAGATCCAGGGTGAGTTACACAGATACAGACCAGCTTCATACGGCGCAGAGGCCATTGGGTCGATCCTGTTTTCTTTCCCGTCCATATTTTACTGGGAAGCCGAAAGAATTTATATCTAAAGGCACGGGCCAACTTTCATTGGAAATGCTCAGCCCGGCTTTGAAGACTCTCAGAGCTCTCCGTTACCTTCCCTTCTCCAGACTCTTCCACTCTTGAACCTATTTTGAGCCGCCATTTCTGTTCCTTAGCTCCCTGACTTCTTCCTTCCCATAGAATACCCTTCCGTCTTTTATCACGCAGAGCCACGGATCCTGGCATGTTCCTCCAGCTGCTGGGTAGTGAGGAGGTGGCTACAGACATTGTGCCTAATGAAAATATGAAAATGAACTGCAAAGTGAAAGATAAATATGTGCTCGCCCAGCCAGCACAACAAAGGTATTCTAGAGTAATGGCTCCCTCTCCTACATCAAGTGTCTCACCCTTCAGCTACAACCCAGACCTTCAGAACATTCTCCTGTAACGTGAATCGTGCATTCACTCTTGTCGATCACCTACAGTGAGGAAGGCATCATGCTATCCGTCACAGTATCAGGACTGCTGTCTTCAGCGCATGCAGCAAAAATCAGTTCCTATGGGGCGGAAAGCACAGACCTTATCTGTACACTCAGATCAGTCTCAAAACAGGGTTCTGCCATTTCCTTTCTTTCTGTATCTTTACAGATGGCTTGTGTTCATACATTGGTGTTTCTTTTCAGAATTTCAGTGCTAATATGGCTTATCAACACACGGGGTTTGTAAAAGAGTCTCATTCGTTGCATCGGATGCCTACTGCCATTTCAATCTGGAAATGCGCAACGTTAAGTCAGGATCTTTGTGGACTCTCTCTGCCTCTCCCATGGGGTAGATATTGTAATGGAAGAGAAAGGAAGAGAAGGGAAGGGAAGGGAAGAATAGGAAAGGAAGTAGCACCTCTCAAAGGCAAGCACTTTGCTAGGAAGAACTTTGGGATACCGCAGGCATCATGCACGGTTCCTGCTTTCCAAGACCAAGGTCAATTCTCTTCTGGAATCCGTTAACTTCCGGTAATCTACTTGGCTGAAAAACAGACACCCAAGAGTATCTATTTGTCTCATTTAAAAAATCTGATGGGTGGATCATTCAAAATACTACCTCTGATCAGTTTGAGATTATTATGTTGAGTAAGCCTATGATGCTTCTTTTGAGGCATTATATTGGAAAAACAATGCTCATACTATAAGATCATTATTGCCAATTCATGCCATTCTCTGCATGCAGAAAGGCCATTAATGACTCTACCACTTACAGTATATTAATAATGAGTTGGGCTTTTTACATCGCTCAGTTCCTTCTCTCTTAAAACTCTCTAGCTGATATGTCACTGTTTTACAGATAAGACAACCGAACCCACAGACACATTCAATAAATCACTTAGCTGGTGAGTGAAAGAACGGGACCCAACACAGGTCTGTGAGTCTACATTCACCCCCTCCATGAATCACGCACATCAGCATAACCAGTTCTGCTCATTAGGCACTTGCATGGTGACTAGTTCCTTGAGTTAGCCAGGTGAGTTCCGCCAACTAGCGGCAGTGATGAAAATGTAACGAGTCAAGCTACGCGCCCGACATTCCGCCCGACATTCCTTATGCCTGAGGTTCTATCAAAAACCAACAGAGTTAAAAAAAAAAAAAAAAAAAAGAAAAAGAAAATCAACATCTAAGAGTCTTCAAATTCCTACCAAGCGAAGACATGGGTCTCAGCCCTAAACGCAAGACACATTCCATAAATGCTTGTGAAGTGAATCAGATTCCATTTACAAATCAGAGTCATTATTTCTTTCCACCTCACAGAAAAAGGCTTTCAGAGACTGAATGCAATCTTTTCCCTGATTATGAGAATTATTAAAAAAAACTAAAGTCTTTGCTTTTAGACAGCTACCTGTTCATTGCGTGTCAATGTAGATTCCAGGGTTCCAAGTACGTGCTCAAAAGTACTGCTTTCGTTTATGTACCTCAGCTCGGTACCTCCCAGCACCATGCGATTTAGCGCCTGGGACTCACATTTAATGGGGACAGTTAGGTATATGCTCTGGCTCCGGAGAGATTTACAGACGCCGGTGGGTAGAGCCCACGCCTCTTCTTCTATCCGTCCACTACAGACTGAGTCACAGGAATCCTGTTAACGGGGGTGGGGTAGCACTGGGCTAGTTTGGAGGTACAGCAAGAGCTGATTATACGGATAAACGCATTTAAGAACAGTAGCAACAAACCTGAATATACGCAGGTTTATGCCCAGAAATGTACGCAGCGCAATAAACAATGGAGTCCCTTTGGCCATTGTCTTTGGTAGCTCAATCCTAACCCAGTTTTCTTTTTTTTTTTAATGTTTTTATTTATTTTTGAGAGAGAGATAGAGACAGCATGAGCAGGGGAGGGTCAGAGAGAGAGGGAGACACAGAATATGAAGCAGCTCCAGGCTCTAAGCTGTCAGCACAGAGCCCGACGCAGGGCTCGAACCCACAAACCATGAGATCATGACCTGAGCCGAAGTCGGATGCTTGACCGACTGAGCCACCCAGGCGCCCCCTAACCCCGTTTTGTTGAGCAGGAAAAACCTCACTAAGTGCATGACAGGGTGCTGGCCAGAGTCCCTGAGGATGTGAGTTCACATCTATGTCTGCCTCTCCTAGTTTTACAGACCTGTGCAAACCACCAAGTCCTCTGGTCTTTCAACTTTCTCCTCAACTTCATCCTGTCCTGTCGTCAATTAGAAACTCTGGTCTAAGTCCATCTTCGTTTGAAGAGCCTCTAGTAATTTCTCAGCTCCACTAAGTTAAACGAAGAGATCCGTAATACTGCTATACCACCTAAGTCTGGAGATTGCTGCCCCAGGGCCTTTGCACATGCAATTTCCTCTGCTAGCACTACCCAGCCATCCTCTCTCAACTGGACTAGAAGCTTCCAGAGGGCAGGGAGCAGATCTGTTTTCTCCTCACCTTTGTAACCATGGTCGTTATATCCAAATCTGGCACAAGGTGAGGACGTATAGTCCAGGTATGTGCCCATGTGTACCTGCTTAAGCAAAAACACGCATGTACGGAAGGCTAGTAAGCGTATATAAATTTTTCCGGGCATGTTTATTTATCACTCAGAACAGTGCTAAAGTGCGTGAGTGGCTCCTATCATCTGTCCCCCGACAGCCAAGCGGGTCCCGCTATCTCTCTCTCGCAAGGGGGCGCTGGATGCAGCAGAAGTGCAATTCCACACCTGCCCATAACCTCGCAGACAAAGAAAATACTTCCTCCCCCAATGGGTCACCCAGCGGCGACAAAAGTGACGCTCATCACTCTATGTGTCACATCCATTGCTGAAGTAGCATCCGGACCTTCCCGGAGCCCGGGCCAGGGAAGAGGGTGGGGACGGCGAGGCACCTGCCTTGTGCATAAAATTTAAGGAGGCCCCAAAAAATGAGTCAAACAAAATTTCAGAGGTGCCTGGGTGGCTCGGTCACTCCTAGTCACTCTGGGACTCCTAGTTTCAGCTCAGGTCATGACCTCAGGGTTCATGAGTTCGAGCCCCACATCAGGCTCTGCACTTACAGTGTGGAGCCTGCTTGGGATTCTCGGTCTCCTCCATGCCCCTCCCTGGCTTGTGCTCACTCTCTCTCTCTAAGATAAATAGACCTGAAAAAAATTTTAGGGGCATCTGGGTGGCTCAGTTGGTTAAGCATTCAACTCTTGATTTCGGCTCAAGTCGTGATCTCACAGTTTGTGAGACTGAGCCCCACGTGGGTCTGTACACTGACACACAGAGAGAGGGATTCTGTCTCTCCCTCTCTCTCTACCCACCCCCCACCTGTGCATGCATGCTGGCTTTCCCTCAAAAACAAACTTTAAAAAAATAGAATTTAAATCAAAATTAATGACATCAAAATATGAATAATTATTTTTACAAGGACCTCCCTTGAGTAGGCATTTAAAGTATGACTCATGAAAGTCGGCTTTATGCCAGGAGGCCTGTTGAGCACCGATCTGACACGGCCCGGTCGGGAGAAATTCTCATCTGAGAACAATATGTTTAAGAGGCAAAGTCGAGGGGCGCCTGGGTGGCTCAGCTGGTTAAGCGTCACACTCTTGATTTTGGCTCAGGTCATGACCTCACGGTCCGTGAGTCCGGGCCCTACGTTGGGCTCCACGCTCTCATTTATTATTTGTTTAATATGACATTTAGTACATACTTATTGAATAAACATTTTAAAAGGGGAAAAAAGGCAAAGTCTAGTAATCTCCTGACCTACTGCAGTATGTAATAATTGACAAAATTAGGGCAACCAAAGTATAACAGAGGTCCTAGTTTGCGCCGTTCATGGTCAATTCTTCCGGCAATGCCGTAAATGTTGACATTTCACAAACCGTGCTGTAGAGCTGACCGAGATCACACTCCCCAACACCTTCTAATGTCATGTTTTCTAATCTCATGTTTTCTCTTCTTACACATAGAAACGGACCTCCACAAGTCTTTCGAAGGTTGGTAAAAGTCACTCCGCTTACTCACATTATCATATCTACGGCTCAGTAGCTGCTTCTCAAAATTCCACGTTAATCGTCTGTAGGGCGATGATACATTTCGCCAATACCAACTAACTCCCATTCATTTTCGTCTATGTGGGCTTTGACTCCACAATTAGCTTTCAAGCACCGTGTGTATTACAAAGTCTAAGTGCTTTCACAGACAACTTATCTTGGCTTGAAAAAAAAAGAGATAGCAAAGTGTTTACCGTAATATTAGTATACAATGTTTAAACATTTCCAAGGATTAAAAAAAAAATGTTTTAAATTTATTTAAACCAGCTGAGAGTCCAGCTCAGAGCCTGGAGCCTGTTTCAGATTCTGTGTCTCCCTCTCTCTCTGCCCCTCCCCTGCTCACACTGTCTCTCTCTCTCTCTCTCTCTCAGAATAAACAAAGAACCCACAAATTGCAACATTTCTGTTCTTTGCCATCTTAGTTAATGCATACATCATTCTTGTAGGAGTCATACTGAATTGAAGGGATTTTTAAAAACCCACTGTGTATGAAAAATTTGCAGAGTTTTAGCAGAAGGTAAAAGTGATCTTTTTTTTTTTCTTTTCCTGGCAGTTGAAAGAAATCTAAAACAACAGATTGACTCTCTGGGCAGGATTCTCACGTTGAGAAAAATATAGAGTCACATATTGTAGATGAGAAGGGAAAAAAACCACAAAAATCTCATGAATCATGTGTCATATCCAAATGCTAAACTACCGAGGCTTCCTCGCTGGAAAATATATAGTAAGTGGAAGTTGCACATTTGATTTTCCTCAGTCTCTCTCCGTCTTCTAGCTTAGTAAACACTTTATGGGGAATATCCCACGGCTTCTACCTGCTTTAATAATGCATTTTGTCATATTTCACTGGGTTAAACATGACGTCTATTCTGAGCTGATCTGGAAAATAAGTGCCAGGCTAGCATGGTGTCCTCGGCTCCTAATTTACGGCTGGGACATCTAGTCCCCTTTTGGAGAAATGTGCTACAATTCTTTGCAATGATGGAAACAACGTGCACACAGAGAAACAGACATTTATGCTGGGTTTGTTCTTGGGTCCAGAGAGATTGGCTGATTGACGCTCAGCGCGGGCTTCCCAGTCCATCTGTGCTGTGCAAAGCCCCTGTTCTGTTTTACTTTCGCCTGGAACATTCTTACCTTCACTTTGCTCCCTCAAGCACTTACCTTCTATATGACCCACCCTGCCTTACATACTTGTATGTCTGCATATGCAGGACTAGCTTCCTTTCCTCATTAGCACCCACGTGAAAGCTCTCCTGGGTCAGGATGCTGGTGAGAATAGATCTTTTGGGAATCGCCACATGGTCCACTGCAGTGGACACACTTCTCAGCTGACCACACTTTACATGTTGCCACGGGCACCATGCGATGCTGTGATGTTCTCTCAATGCATTCACCTCTGGGGCGCCTGGGGGGCTCAGGGGGCTAAGTGTGGAGTCCTGACTTAGGCTCAGGTCATGACCTCACGATGGTGGGACTGAGCCGGGTGTCCGGCTCCTCACTCAGCATGGAGCCTTCCTAGGATTCTCTCTCTCCCTTTCTCTCCGCCCCTCCCGGCCTCAAAATAAATAAACTAAAATAAATAAATAAATAAGCGCATTTGCCTTCATGGGGATTCAAGAGTCACTGAGAATGGCCGAGCTCTCGGCCACGTGGCACGACCCAGAAGGAGCACACGGCGATGCGAGGGTCTGGATGCCAACCCGGTCTTCACGGACCGCGTGTCCACGCGAGGAGCATCGTCCCTGTGACACGCGTCCACACCCGTTCTCCTACAGCTTTGCCAAAACAATGCTTCACGGCCGGCCCGACCGGTGTCCTCGGCTATTTACCAGCTAAACACACTCCCACCCAGCGAGTGCCCTGCACCCTGGACGGAGCCTCTGAGAACCTAGATCCGTGGGTGAGAAGGAAGAAACATCGGAGACCTGGAGAATTCGAGAAAACCAGAAGCACCATCTCCCGTTTTCCAATCTGTTTTGGACTCAGCCCATGAGGGGGAAGTGTTTCCCGGAGGCTGAAGAAAGACACAAGTTCAGAGACAAAGAGCAGCAAGCACAGGTGTGTAGAGAACACAGAGGAGATTCACTCTCCACCGTTCGTTTCTTATCTGCTTTGTCTGGTCTTTAGTTTCTACATTCTTAAGTGGGACGATTAACGTCTACTTGAACGTAAACATATAAATAGTTTAGCCTATGAACTGCCTTACTTCAATTTAGTAGGATTTCACAGCTTTTCCTACATATTTGTTGAGTCCTATTTTCTCATTTGCATTAATATTTCTTTTCTACACTATTAATATTTAAAATTATCTTTTAATTCTAAGAAATAGGGGATTCCTGTTATAGTTTACCTTGATTTCAAATTTAATTTCATCGTGTTTGGAGAACAGGATCTGCATATCCTTCCTATTTTCCTTAGACAGGTCATAGCATGTAGAGGGCTTTTGTCCATGTTTCAACTCTGAATAGTATATGTACTCTCTAATCAATGAGGCAAAGTTTTATTAGGTGTCTTTTTTTTAATTTTTTAATGTTTATTTATTTTTGAGAGAGAGAGTGTGTGTGAGCAGAGGAGTCGCAGAGAGAGAAGAAAGGGAGACAAACAATTCAAAGCAGACTCCAGGCTCTGAGCTGTCAGGACAGAGCCCAACATGGGGCTCGAACCCATGAACCAGGAGATCATGACCTGAGCTGAAGTCGGAAGCTCAACTGACTGAGCCTCCCAGGCGCCCCAATATGTATCTATTTTATCACATGTTAATTGTGCTGTTTAAATTAACTATATATTTGCTTTTCTCCCCCTTTCTCTTGCAAATTTTTTCACTCTTTGTTCTATCAGTTACTAGAAGGGACAAATGTGGATCTCTCAATATCTTATTGTAGTTTTGATTTTCTTGTTGTTAGTAGTATTCTTAGCTGCATACAAGTTTAGATGTTTTAATCTTTTCTTGGTGACTAGCTTGTATTGTGTGTTAAACTGTGTCCTTCTTTGTCTCTGTAAATCATGTTAACCCTATAAAGTCTTTTCTCTAACAGTCATAATGACCATCTAGAATACCCGTTTCCATAATTTCAGCTTTATATTCTAATCTTAGGTATATATCATATGCACGTACACAAACACACAAGTAAAGATGGAGTGCATCTTAAACAACCATTCTAACAATCGATATTTTTACAAAAGTGGAGCTTATTTATATACATAATTATTCGTGATAGTAAAGTCCCACTATAATGCAACAAAACACCTATATATCCATGAATTAAATGTCAGATACGTCGCAGACAAACGTGACTGGCCTGTAAGACGGGCTTTAACGAAAGGACTGGTAACCATATGCCTCTGGACGGTGGCTCACCTCACACGGGATAATGATTCTCCAGTTCAGATTAAATAACGCTGATCAAAGTTCTGGATCTAGGAAATGGCTGCGGCATTAGCATTTATTCGAAGAGGGATATAACTGGTGCCGAACCGATTACTTCAATGTGGTTAGAGGAAGGATACGGGTGTACTCAATAGTTTCAAAAACACCTATTATGTTGAGGTTAAAATTGTCGGCACAGACGAAATATAAATATTCACCCAAAGAAGAAAGAATAAGAATGTACATTTTTCAGCTGCTGTTGGTTTACTTATATAGTCTTAAATGGATAATACCTGTCAAATAACTATGATACCGAGATGTAATTGAAACCATTTATAGGAGCAATATAAGATTTTTATTTTACTATGTCAACTTCATACAGAACTGAAAGCTATGTCATTTTGAGATATTGAAATTCATAATGAAACACTGTACATCCTAAGTAAAAATGGATGTCGGTGACTAATGAAAAAATGGCAGGCTAACATCCACTACGAACACTCGTGCTTAAATACTGAACAAAATATTATCAAACAGAATCTACCGCCACGTTTAAAAAAATACCATGACCAAAAGGGAGTCATTCAAAAAGATCCAAAGACCGAGACTGCCTCTACTGCTATTTAATATTACCTTACAGGTTTTGCCAATGCAAGGAGAACCAATTCCCAATAAGTATTAGGGGGAAAAAATCCCGTTGCTTTGCAGATACCTGGAAAACTTAGCAAATCAATACTACACTAACTGAATCTACGGAATACATCAATAAATTAGCTCCACGAATTAACATACTAAATTAATCAATACACCCCCAAATGTAAGTCTTTACTGTAAAAGAAAAATCTACGTGTAAAAACACCAAGGAAAATATAGTTAGGAACAAACTTAAAAAGTGATGTGCAGAACAAACAAACAAGGTGATGTGCATAAATAAATCTATAAAAGAAATATTTGAAAATCTCTAGGGGGCGCCTGGGTGGCTCAGTCCGTTAAGCTGCCAACTTCAGCTCAGGTCACGAACTCATGGTTCAGGAATTTGAGCCCCACGTCGGGCTCTGTGCTGACAGCTCAGAGCCTGGAGCCTGTTTCAGATTCTGGGTCTCCCTCTCTCTCTCTCTCTCTGCCAGTAACCTAGTAGTGCACGCTCTCTCTCTCCCATAAACAAACATTCAAAAAAATAAAATAAAATCTCTGGAAACTGTCACCCAGGTGACCCAGTCAATTAAGCCTCCAACTCCTGATTTTCAGGTGAACCGAAATCTCTTGGTTGGTGAGTTCGAGCCACTCACTGGGCTCTGCGCTGACGGCGCTGAACCTGCTTGGGATTCTCTCTCCTTCGTGCTCTCTGCCCCTTCCCTAGGCATGCACTCTCTCAAAAATAAATAAATGAACATTGTTTGAAAATCTCTGGGAAGAAAGATTGAAGAAATAGGAAATCACCCTTGAAAAGGAAGAATCAAGATCATAAAAATGTCCACTTTAGCTACTTATTTCTAAAATTAATGTCATCACAGTTTAAAAAAAGAAAAAAGGAACAAACCATCTCTGGGGATTCGACTAGCTGACAGGGGAGTTCATGCAGAATAACCAGCAGGCGAAGAGAACCAGAAACTCACTGGTGAGCAAAGGGCCTTTCAAATTGGAAACACACGGTGAGTCATCTCTAACGTGTGCCCACGAGCCAGCAACGAGGCCGGAGAGGACACGGGAACAGACACGGACACACAAGGACGTTTAGTGTATGAACAAAGTGGCATCTCGAATCACGTAGACAAGGAAGGACTGGATTGGATTGGATGTTTTAAGTACACGGCACTGGAACGAAGAGGTAGCCATTTGGGAAATGGCACATTTAGATCCCCATCTCATTTCTACCCAAGACCCAAGCTCCAAGGCACACAGTCCCTACCCACGCACACATTTGCACGCACGTTCACGCATGCATACCTCCTTCTCCTCAAAGAAAAGTGAATTTCGTCTTCTACAACCTTGTTGCGGGGGGAAAGGTTCCTAAGTATCACCCAAAATCCAAATGCAACCAAACAGTGATACGTTTGAAAAGTATTTGCAGCCACCCAAAAACGCCAGGAACTGAGGAGAAATCAGGCAAACTGAAAATCAATTATTTGCAACACAATAACAGACCAATAGTGTCAATATATACAGAACTCTGACGTGCAGTGGAAAGCAAAGTTAAAAATTAATGGACAGCGAGTCCAAAACCAAAAACCGGATTGTAACCGCGAGCAGAACCCGAAACACACACAGGTGCCCTGTTTCACGGCTAGTGTTGGAGGGAAATGCCGTGTGGCAACATCCCTACTTTGGGGAGACCCTTCATACATTCGTGGTCGGGTGCAAATGGGAGAACGCTTCCAGAAGGAAACTGACACATACGTGTGTACACACGCGTGTCCATGTTCACATAGATTGGTATAAATGTATATACGCGCATTTCCTGCTGGAACCCCATTTTAGGAACTATAACCAAAATAGTGAAGAGCAATTGGCTTCAGTCTAGGAAAAGCAGTCAGTGACAGAGATCATCGACAACACAGTCGACGGCGAAGACAGCCCAGGACACACAGTGGATGACCGAGCCAGCCCAGGGCTCATAGTCGATGACAGAGTCAGGCCAGGACACACAGTGGATAAAAGAAGACAACCCAGGACACACAGTGGATGACCGAGTCAGGCCAGGGCACACAGTGGATGATAAGCGTCAGACCAGGACACACAGTGGGTAACTGACTCAGGCCAGGACACACAATGGATGACCGAGTCAGCCCAGGGCTCATAGTCGATGACAGAGTCAGGCCAGGACACACAGTCGATAACCGAGTCAGCCCAGGGCTCATAGTGGATGACAGAGTCAGGCCAGGACACACAGTGAGTAACTGAGTCACCCTGGGCTCACAGGGGATGACAGTCAGCCCAGGGCTCACAGTCGATAATCGAGTCAGGCAAGGGCTCATAGTGGATGACCGAGTCAGGCCAGGGCACACAGTGGATGACCGAGTCAGCCCACGGCTCATAGTGGATAAAAGAAGACAACCCAGGACACACATACGATAACCGAGTCAGGCCAGGGCACACAGTGGATGACCGAGTCCGCCCAGGGCTCATGGTGGATAAGAGAAGACAGCTCAGGACACACAGTCGATGACCGAGTCAGGCCAAGCCCAAGATGCACAGTAAATGACTAAGTACGTCCAGGAAAACTAGCTGACTTTGGAAAGCCCTGAATTCTGCCTGGCAAGAGAAACTGGCCGATGAAGAAAACACTCCAAGGAAAATAGTTGATGAACAGCTTCAGGCAGTGAATCAGTCTCTGAGCCTAGAAAACAAGCGATGACCCAATCACTCCAGCGAAAACAATGAACGAAGTCCTGTGAAGAATCAAAGACTGACTCATCCAGGGAAAATAGCCGATGACCGAGTCATCCAAGGGCAAAAGAGCCGATGACCGAGTCGTGCCAGGCAATATAGTCGATGACCGAGTCACCAAGGGGTGAAGTAGTCGATAGCCGAATCGTGCCAGGGAAAACAGTCGACGTCCGAGTCATGCTAGGGAAAATAGCCGATAACCGAGTCGGTCTAGGAAAAGTACTGATGGCGCAGTCATTCTAGAAGAAACAGTTAACGTCCACATCATACAAAGAAAATTAGTTGATGCCCAAATCAGCCAAGGGGAAAAAAGCAGACGGCCCAGTTTAACCCAAAAGAGAAATTTGATGAGCCACTCCACAGGATAGAGTTTACAACCCCGGCACTCCAGGTAAAAGACTTGATAACGGATATGACTAAAATATCCTTAGTCCAAGGGAACAAGATTATGAGCAAATCACTACATGTAAAAGAGTTGATGAAGAGATGGCAGGTAGTGAGGAACCCCTTGTGTCTATGGAATAACAGGGATAATGAAGTCACTCCATGGACAACAGTCACGGACTAAGTCACAAAAAGAGTCAATGACCCAGTCGGTATAAAAGACTGTATGTGCAAGAAAAATAGTGAATGACCAAGTCATTCTAGGAAAACTAGTCAATAACTGAAGCATTCCAGAGAAATTAGTCAATGATGGAGTCAGTCTAGGAAAAGCAGTCGATGGTCGAACTGGCCTAGGAAAAGTAGCCGATGACCGAGTCAAGCCAGGGAAAAGTAGTCGATTGAGTTGGTCTAGGAAAAGTAGCCGATGACCGAGTCATTTCGGGAAACGTACCCAATGACCGAGTCAGTCCAGGAAAAGCAGCCAATGACCAAGTTACAGCATGAAAAAGAGCCGATGACCTATTCATTATAGGAAAGTGTCAATTACTGAGTAATGACAAGGAAAATTAATGACCCAGTCATTGCAGGAAAAAGAGTCGACGACTGACATTCCAGGGAAAATGGTGGATAATCGAGTCACTGACTGAATCTGTCTAGGAAAATCAGCTGATGACCGAGTCATTTCAGGAAAACCAGTCAATGGCTGACTCTGGGAAAACAGTGGGGAACCAAGTCATTCTAGGAAAACTCGCAGACGAGGGAGTCACTGCAGGAAAAAGAGTCCATGACCGAAGTATCCTAGGAAAAGCAATCGATGACGGAGCCCAGGGGAAAGAGTTGTAAAATGACTGAAGGGATGGGGGGCAGCGAGTGACCCGTGAGTCTGGAAGATGTGACGGTCAGGCGAGTCCAAAGAAAACGGGCAGGTGCTCAGTCAGGGAAAAGTGTCAGGGCAGGAGTGACTCCAGGGGAGAGAGTCCAGGACGCAGTCCTTCAAGCAAAAACAGTGTATGACAGTCATTCCAGGAAAAAACACTGGGCGGTCGAATCCTTCTAGGAAAAGCAGTCACTGACTAAGTCGCTCCAGGAATAAGAGTTGATGCCAGAGTCTCCCAGGGGAAAAAGCAGATGATCAAGTCGGTCCAGGACAAACAGTCAATGACAGAGCAACTCCAGGGAAAAGCGGCGATTATGGCCGTGACTGAAATCTCCTCAGCCAAGAAAAAGGACCCCATGGGCGAGAAAAACAACTCAGGAGAGGCAGTGAGCGGTCCCCTTAAGTCTGGGCACACGTGATTAACTGAATCACTGCAGGGAAATAGTCAATGACCGAGTCCCAGGAGGGCAACTGAAGATGAAGCTGGTTCAGGGAAAAGAGTCAATGACCGAGTCGGCCCACGGGAAAGGGTTGATTAGTAATGACTGATTCAGTCCAGGGAAAAGAGTTGATGACCGAGTCATTCCAGGAGAAAAAGTCGATGACTGAGCCAGCGCAGGGGACACAGTCGATGGCAGAGTCATCAGGACAAACAGTCGATGACCGATTCTCCCTCCGGGGGGGATCGATTAGTGATGCCTGAGTGCCTCCAGGAAAAAGAGCTGATGACCGAGCCATGCTGCAGCCGACACCGACAAATCACAGGGACAATCCCTCAGTGACCGATGACTGCACTGAGTGTGTCATTCCGAGAAAAACTCGAGAGGACCGATAATAACCCCTCCGTCCGGTGACGATGACAACCTGGTGGCGACGCCGTCCGCGCAGGGGGCTATATCGGTGATAGACTCCCGCAGACCAGGGGCACGGGGAAGGAGTCTGTCACTCCACGAGAAACCGCGCTGACGTCATGACCACGTCATGACCGGAAGGGGCTCCCGCAGCGCAGGGGAGGCAGGAGATGCCGGAGCGGCTCCAGGAAGCACAACCGAGTACCGAGCGCCGCGCCAGGAAGACGAGTCGACGGCCGAGCCACCCGATGGCCGAGCGAGGCACCGAGCCGGCCCGAAGGAAACGATGACAACAGAATCACAGGGCCCTTCATCATTATTCCGGGGAAAACCCTGCATGACCGAGTCACCGCATTGCCCAGACGGCACCTGCGGGTGCGCGGCCCGGTCTCTACCGCGGCATCGCCCGCAGTGTAGACGTGAGCGTCTACACCTCCTCCTTGCTCCGCCTGCAGAAATAGCACGCTTAGCTTTCCCCTGCTCCTGCCGATACTCCGGCCGTTCCCTTTCCTTTATTAAAAACGTATGAAGTCGCGTGTCCTTTTCTCCAGGAGTCCTTAGGACGCTACGTTTTCGTTCATCTTGGGGAAAAAAACAGGTGTGAGATGTCGAGGTCACTGGGTCATGCTTAGTTTCTTCCTCAACTTCCGACAGGTTTTTTCAAAGACCTTATGCAGCTTTGCAGTCTCATTAAATAAATACTTACAGTAATAAATTTATATTTGCATACTATATAATCCCATAGACGTCACTATAATGTATAAACATCTCTATGTAAATACATGCATACATATGCGTATGTATATTATAGATTTTACAGAGACCTATAGATACAGAGACGAATAAAGCTCCATTTGCTCCACGACCCCAGGAACATGGGATGCTTCAGTGCTGGTCACTTCCGTGCCGCGTGTCTAATGGAATCTGCACGAATCCCTAACGATGCCGGTGAAGCTGACCTCCCTGCTATGTGCTTTCTGGGCCACAAACCTCCGCTTCCTTGACAACGGCGTGTAAATCTTCTAGGAGGCGGCACAGTTTGTCTTCTTCCTGGACAGCAGATTTCAGCCCTGTATCTGAAATCAGTTTGGCGACGATGTCCTCCCCATCGTCGCCCCGTGGGCCTTAGCTGAGGGGCCCTGCGCATCAGAGGGCGTCTCTGGTGCTGCTCATCTGAACATGCACTGCTCGGTCCACACGGACTTCAGGGAATCCTTCAGCGGACTTGCTGCACCTGGGGTGTAGACACAGAGCCAGGGCACTGAGCGGCAGGCCCAGGTCAGCTCTCCAGAGCTCCCCTGTGTGCTTCGCTTCCTCGCCAGGACTGCGCCCCCAGATCCTGCCAACCTCGGGCCCCTCACACTTGCAGCTCACCCTCTGGGAGCCCAAGGCCTCGATTCAGCACCAACCCCTGCCTTACAGCTTCCTTCTGGAAACAAGATGTGAAGGCTGGCTCGGCTGCAAGCTGGAGCCAACTCAGTGCTTCCTTCTTCTCTTCCTCTTCCCTCATGACGACGCATGTGCTGCCTGGTGCCCAAAGCCTGAGAACCACCGTCTCCCAAACTTCCAGCTTCCAAGTATCTGCAGCCAGAAGGCACCTTCCTTAGCGGTGACCCTTCAAGAACAAAAGCGTCCGTCATTCCTTCCCTAGGTTTCCCTTTGTTTTGTTTTTGCTTTTTTAAAAATAGTTCATTGTCAAGTTGGCTTCTATTCAACACCCATTGCTCATCCCCATATGTTTCCCTTTGCTACTAACGTGAACTAGATGTGCTAAAATCTACTACCTATAAATAAAATCCTACGACAGGATACTCTTCAAGCACAGGATTCTCCGCCCTAAACTTAGGCTCTGCCCCAACACCCCATATGTACATCCATACAATGAGGGGCTCGTCTCCATCAGCACAGAGGTCAACGCAGGGCCCCACACCCCAAGATAATTCGGGAAACACAACGGAACTACTAAGAGCTGGTTCAAGGCCATTGATTTCCTTCTCAGCAATGTGCATATTTTATACTCTTCATTTCCCTATCCCTTTATCCACTTCCCTTCCTCTGATGGGTCTACTTTCTGCTGCACTTTATTTGGTCTCTTGAACTCTTTCCTGCATGATGTAAAGTGGCAAATTGCGTTTCCTGCTTTCTTTGTTGTTCTTTGCACTGACTCACATTTCCTTTTATTAGCATCTTTCACCCATTAAGTTTCTATTTCGCACTATCTTCCGCTAAAGGCACCGATCCCACGGCCCACAGCTTTTCAGAGAGCAAGAGAACGTGAGTGGTTTTCGCCGAGGTTTCTGTGTGTCAACTGACTTTGAAGTATTGTCTCTCCTCAGTGTCCTGATGGTAGACGAATAATTTGTAACTTCTTAAAATAGAATTTACAGCTTGTTGAACCATAAATCTTAGGCATTAAATCCCTTGGCGATGAAGCCTTGGTAGAGGGTTCCTCTGGTCCAATGTGGCAATGAATAAATGAATGAATGAATGAATGAATGAATGTTTTTTTTTTTTTTTTTTTAAGAGAGAGTGTGCATGCACCTAGGCAGGGGAGGGGCAGAGACAGAGAGAGAGGGGGAAACAGAGAACATGAAGCAGGTTCCACACTCACTGCGCAGCACAACTTAAGACTCGATCCTACAACCCTAAGATCATGACCTGAGCTGAAATCAAGAACTGGAAGCTTAACCAACAGAGCCACCCAGGCACCCTGGGGTGTTTTCAATTAACACAATTAACAATTTTGGGGACCCCCAAAATTACTTTAAAATAAAGGAAATGTAGTAGCTTGCAAAAAAAAAAAAAAGTCTAGTAATAACGTGAATCCAGGATAAATACATTTGCTCAATTTTCTTCTAATAGCATATATGTTTCATTAATTATTAAGGTCTTCTGGGGCTGAGGTGGCTCAGTCCATTAAGCGCCCCAACTCTTGAGTATGACTCAGGTCAGGATCCCATGGTTTCTGAGACTGAGCCCCGTATAGGGAGGGCTCTGTGCTGACAGTGTGGAGTCTGCTTAGGATTATCTGTCTCCTCTCTCTCTACGCCTCTTCCCTGCTCCTTCTCTCAAACAAAAACCCTCCTCTGAATTTTGCTTCTAAATATGGTTGGATATAAGGATGTACTTAAAAATAATATTCCAAACAGAAACCCAATGAGGATATAACCGTTTATCAGATAAATTAATCAAATGTGCCTGTCCCTAACTGAATTCCACTATTGGCTTGATTACATATATATTTAATATGAATCATTTGTTAGGTAGTCAACATTTGTATTTCTACACATACATATATCAGTAATCACTTGTTTAATATTTTTATCCATTTCCTCATCTGTGGTGGTATTAAAATAGTATCTATTTTAATATGAAAAGTATTAAATACTACCTATTTTAATAATAATTGAAACGGTATTTGCTTTAATTAAAAGGGCCTTTGTGGGAAGTCTTGATTTCTGAGAAATTGTATTTCTGTGTGCAAACATTGCTCTCTTTCATCACACGGTTACCAGGACATGAAGAATATTTAATCCTTTTCCTCCACTCCTCCCACTCACTGAGATTTTGTGAGGAGTCTTCGATTTGCATATTAGTGTTTTTATAAAATTAAATATTCAAATCCAGGACAATGGTCTATCGCTACAAATGTTCACCTTTCGTATGTTGAACTCAGAGTTTTACAGATTCCTGCATATACGTTCTAAATCCTACTCAGTTTAAGTCTAGGAGCTGATCGTTATCAGCATTAGTAAAAGTTGGTAATCTTCTTTGGTATTTTATTATCTAAAGTAAACTAAAAGCCTTTAATAACAGTGATGAAAACTGATGTCACCATCCTGTACCCAACTGGGACATTTTCCAGAATCACTAGAAGACTGGTTATTTTGGGTCAATACTATTGATCATTTTTAAGCAGCTTCTTTCACCCTCTGGTTCATTTAAGATATTTTATTTGTAAGGGCTGTTGTATTTATCAGATATCTACATGACATAGATGGATTTTATTACTTTCAGTTGTTATTGTCATGAGTTTTGATATAACTCCTAGAAATTGAATTTTTTCTCAGATATGAAATAAATTTTACTTGATTATATTAATTGGTGCTATACCTGTGTGATGTCTGCCAGCATTTTATATAGAAGTTTTCATCTGTGCTCACAAAGAAAATTATTACGATTTTGTTGTTTTAAATTCTACCATCCAATCTTTTAATTAATATTATCTTCGTATATAAAACAAATTGGCAATTTGCACATTTTCTACTGAAGGGTAGCAAATGACGCAACCCCAAAATAGGCCACTTTGACCTAAGGATTATGCTACATTGGAGGTGAATGAGAAGCAGACACAAAAACAGCTCCCTGTGATTTCCTGTCTGCCTAAAAGCAGGATACGAATTTGCAAGGTGTCCCCCTTCCCCTCTCTACCTGTAAGAACAGGGGTCCAACCCCAGACAGCCCCGTAGGCCCCCCTGGCCTGGAGAAGGCACCCCAGGAATCTAATATGGCAAATTCTACTAACGAGCCTTTATCTCCACCTGTTGAAGCCCTAAACGGTCTGCTTTGCCCAGCCATCGCTCCACAATACATTGTTCTTTTTTATTGTTGTTGAAGACGCTATATAAGCTGGAATTCTAAGTCACCTAGGGAGTAACTAACTCACTTCCCCTGGGTATCTCTCCCATGTGCACGCAGTGTACATGTTAATCAACTTGTTTGTTTTCCTCTTGTTAATCTGTGTTTTGTTACCGGGGAGTCAGCCAAGAAGTCCGAAGGATAGGTAGAGAGAAAAGCCATTTTCCTCCCCTACACGACTGTCTACAAAATTTTAAACTGGAGCCTCTCAACCTTGAACATGCAAAAGCATCACCTGGAAAGCTTTTTAAATCATAGATTCCTCCGTGCCTCCTCCCTGCAGCAAATGCATTGCATTCAGCAATACCAATGGGGATCCTAAGAATTTGCACTTCTAACAAGCGCCCAGAAGATGCCCACCATGCTGGCCACCCCTACTCAGACATATGTATGCCACAGATTACATTAGAATTGTTAAATGAGTGATATATAAATCAGCCTTTAAACCATCTACCGCAGTTTTTAATAGTAGATTGTTTGTTTGTTGGGTTGTTTTACGTATAAAGTTTCCTATATTGTCCATGTGAATTTCGAAAGGCTATGTTTTCTTAAGAATCCTCTGGTCTCCATATAACTCCAGTAAGTGGCACTTAATAATCTTTTTTAATTCCTCCGTTAAATTTGTGAGATTTTCTTGACTTAAGGCACACCTCTGCATTTCCACAATTTTCCAAAACGTTTGTAAGGGCAGTTCAAAGAAAATTTGGTGGGGGGGGGGGGGGCCGAGGGGAGGAATTTTGTTCTGTTCTGCCTTTTTCAAGGATTAAAGGCTGTATTTTCCAATCAGTTAGGTCATTTGTTATTAAAGAACTATTAGGATTTGGATATATACCAAATCCAAGAGTTGCGGAGAGATTTCTCAGTTAATGAGTAAAGAGGTTCATGAGATCAAGCGCTGCAGTGGGCTCTGGGCCGAGCATGAAACCTGCTTGGGATTCTCTATCATTTCTCTCTCTGCCCCTCCCCCACCTGCATCCCCCTTTCTCTCCCAACCCCCCTCCACATTGCTTCTGTCTCTACCAAGATGTCGCCTAGACCGCTCTTTGGTTCAATGCCAACTATTCTCTCTTTTAGAAACTACATCCCAATTTGACCCACTAACTTCTTCCCTTCAGACCTAAAATCCACCAAATCACTGCTGAGATGTTAATTTTTTAATCAAATTGAATCTCAGGTGATTTTTTTAAACTTTTTTTTTTTTTTGAGGTTTATTTACTTACTTTTAGAAAGAAAGTGAGAGAGCTGGAGAGGGGCAGAGAGAGAGAATCCCCAGCAAGCTTCACACTGTCAGCACAGAGCCTGATGTGGAACTCGAACTCATGAATCATGAGATCATGAACTGAGCTGAAATCTAGAGTCAGATGCTTAACCAGCGGAGCCACCCAGGTGCCCCTGGATTTTTTTCCATGATGTCCTTCTGTTTCTCAAAGATCCTTCATTATAAATCTTTTCCTCTGGAATTCTACCTGAATGTTACCAACTTCTCTCTGTACCATAACTCAGCTTTATTTCATAGTCTTTTTATAGATCATGAAGATTGTCTGCATATGCTTACTTCTCAGTTTCTAGAGCTTCACATTAAAGACAAGTAACATAGGAATTATAAAGAAATTATGTCCTTTAAACTGTATTCTGTGTTTTCTTTCAGTGAAATGGCAGGTTTTTTTTTTTTTTTAATATTTTTATTTATTTCTAGGAGAGAGAGAGACAGCATGAGCAGGGGAGGGTCAGAGAGAGAGGGAGATACAGACTCTGAAATAGGCTCCAGGCTCTGAGCTGGCAGTCAGCACAGAGCCCGACGCGGGGCTCGAACCCACAAACCGCAAGATCATGACCTAAGCGAAAGCCGGACGCTTAACCGACTAAGCCACGCAGGCGCCCCTGAAATGACAGTTTTTAACAAGCTTTTGTTTAGTTGCAACTAATTTGGTAAATGTGAACATTTGTGTTTTATGCCTGACTGAGTAAACTGAGTGCAGACCCAAAATTAAATAAATAAATAAAAAAGAAAAGCATTTTATATTCCGAGCACTAGATCCAAACATCAAGATTCCAACCCCACAGCAACCACGTGCCACAACACAGAAGACTGACTTCTACAGCTGAAAACATAACTTAGCAACCAAGAGCCACGCAACAGCAATGGCCAGTCGTGTGCAGGCTCTCAAAACACGATCATGCCTACGTATATTAGTAAGTCCAAAAAACTGGTAAGGACAGAAAACAAATTGTCACTTCCTGTGCGATTTTAACAAACACATGGTGTGTATGTGATTTCAATTTTTACCTGCAGGCTTTATCACACTAAGCCCAGTCAATCCGTTGACTATCGCAGGAGTGAGGACCATGGCCAAGAATTAGAATTTTCAGGACATGTGGCCAAAGTGTCCGTAGGTGTCCAAGTCCCCAGCTGATTTTCATAAAAATCTATGTCTCAGGAACATACTTTCAGGGGCAGTTCCGCAACCCATGTTCTCAAGATCCCCGTATTCCCGTATTCAAGGTATCCCGGTCATCCAGTTGAGGTGTTGTCTTCAAGACTGCCCAGGATCCCAGAGAGTATATCTCTTGTCGTCCCTCACAGTGGAAATTAAAATTGAGACATTTCTAGGGGCGCCTGGGTGGCTCAGTCAGTTAGGCATCTAACTTCTGTTCAGGTCACGATCTCGCAGTTCGTGGGTTCAAGCCCCGCATACAGCTCTGTGCTGACAGCTCAGATAATGTGTCTGCGTCAGATTCTCTGTCTCCCTTCCTCTCTGTCCACCCCTTCCCCGACCCGCTTGTGTTCTTTCATTCTCTCAAAAATAACTTATTAAAAAAATGTTTTAAACGGAGACATTTCTAGAATAATTACTTAGTAATGCTATGTGAAAACATCAATAACAGATTTGTAGAATGTAAACCCAGTTTACAGAATAAAACTTAAAAGACAAAAGGGGTCACTGCTTATACTCTCTGTAACACCTTGTAGATAACGGCCAGATTCTAATCTGTGCTCCGGGACTCAATCTATTATATATGGTTATGACTGGGATCTCTGAAGACATTCCACTCTTGTATAGCCATGTGGCTGCAAAACAGGAGTATTTGTTTAACTTTTCTACGTAACTGTGGACATTCTTTTTTGATACCACATCCACATTCTAACAAGAGTAGTTTGTTAACAATTACTTGAAATTTGGAATCTGTAGTCAGTATCGATAAACGTTTCATATGCTGTGATATTAAAATACATGGGTGTATCTTGCATTTTAAGTGCATGTTTTAGCTGTGCACGATTTTGTAACATGATGCATTATTCACGTACAAAATATTGCTTCAGTACATTTTGCAGATCTTGTCCGTGCCTGCACATTGTACTATATGCTATTAAAATCCTCCCTTGTTAAAATCAGTACTGATCTCTTCAGAAGAGTCTTTACGTCCTGGGAAGCCGTCAGATTCTCCTTGATACCATTCCTGTCAGCTGTTATCTTTGGAGGGACTACTTCACTTTTGGTCACTTTCAAAATCAATGTCTTCCAAATCATCCAGTTGAAGTGTATCTACCAGTCATTCTTTCAAGTGGAAATGACACTTCACCGGAAAAGGGACCCATTTAGCACACAACTCAAATAATGAGAAGAGTACGTCCTCCCCCAAAAGCCATGACATTCTGACATCAGGAGAGCCAGTCGACGCACACTCCCCGTTTGGTCGTGCTGCATACTGAGAAGACGTATACCCCCGTGCTGCGATTTCGTAACATGAAGACTGTTTTTCTGCTTTTGTCAAGAGCATTGTTGAGTGAAAGAGGCTGGTCATAAATGAGCAACACACAGCAGGAAAGAACAAACAACGAACTCACAGTTTGGTATCACTGCACTGATCTGTGCTCAGGTCCCAGCAAAGTTTGCCCTTCACTGGTTTTTGCTTTATCAGTACAAAGTTGATCCACTGATAAAAGGTAAACAGCACCTCTGCATTCTTAGTAAAATGGTTCTAACAACCGTTTGGATTTAGAGGTGCCCAGGGGTCTGTGAATCACACCTTAAGACCCCACAATTTCATATCTTAGTGGTCCCTGGTTCCTGTCAGTATTTTTCACTCTATGTAGGTGTTTTTTTTCTTTTTTTCTTTTAAATTATTACCAAATAATTGTCCTCGATTTGACAGGTTTTTATAAAGGTCCATGTCTGATGTTTGGAAAGCTTCTTGAGTTATGCCTGGTCTCCTACCATAGAAGAAGCATCTGTATTTCACAAAATGTGCTACAATCCCATGAGCTCAGGAAGACTCTTGGAAAAGGAAGCCAGTGGGTATGAAAGTGTTGCAATGCGTTATCATCTTCCAATCTCCAGAAAGAACAGTGGTAAGCCCTCATGAACCGTGGAGTCATGAATTATAACAAAATGACTGAGGTGGAAGACTCGCTTGTGTGGTGGATTCAAGTTGGGCTCAGGAAAGCACAGAATGAAGAGAGGCAGCGCCCGCGCCGATCCATCACCAGATGCCTGCGGGGAGCCTGGTGGTGCAGGCCAATCTACAACCGAGTTCCAAAGAAGAATTCAAAAGGCAAGACAGGAGAGGTTCAGAGAAGAGAATAATCACCCTTTCGTGAGCCAACAGGTCAGAACAGCCAATTGATAACTTGGACAATACAGAGATTTTTCCTAGGGCCAAAGAATGCTGAAAAGAACATTTCCTGTGCCCCCATCCCAACATCAAAGTGTGGCTGGACCACATCCCCTTCAGTTTCCCACGCTCCCGGCGTTAGAACAGACAGACCCCACGGAATGTTTCAACCTTGACACAGGATTACATACTGAAGACATAAGCTGGACTGTAAACGACTCTGGAAATCACACATGCTCTTGGGGGCCCTTCGTCCTGACCAAACTACAGTGGCATTCTCTTTACCTCTAGAAGCAGCTCAGGGAATAAAAGATCTCTTTGGAATACTGATGGGTCCTTCCATCCAGAGAAACAGATTCCTTTGAGAATTTTAATTTTTTTAAGTTGATTATTATTATTACTTACTTTGAGAAAGAGGGAGAGAGAGTGAGAGAGTGAGAGAGCGAGCAAGCAGGGGAGGGGCAGAGAGAATTCCAAACAGGCTCTGCACTGTCAGTGCAAAGCCCAAAATGGGGCTTGAACCCACAAACCATGAGATTATGACCTGAGCTGAAGTTAAGAGTTAGACACTTAACCGACTAAGCCACCAAAGTGCCCCATGTATATATAAGCTCCTTTAAATGCACACCGGCGTGTCCTAAATGTTGTACACCACCAAGGGCTTCTATGAAGACCCTCCAGTGTCCAGTTAAGGGTCCCTATATGATGCTCACTGCAATCAGACTGTCCCTCAAACATTTTTCAATCACCTTGCATTGAATATGTTGGGATACTGCAGCCCTCCCCGAGTGTACGAGGATGTTACTTTTAACTTCATACACCACAACAACACATATCCCTCGACCCCTGGAAACTTCAACGAGGAATATGTAATGCAGTTAATGTGGACTATAGTTTAAGCATAAGTTAGAACCAAAACAAGTCCGAAGTAACTCAGCACCTCATTTCCCCTGCCAGTCTTCAGCTCATAATTATGCAAATGAAACCTTGCCTTTTGCTACAACTCATAATTCACACCCTGAGGGCTATCAGTTGACAACTGTTTATTGAACAACTGCCACACATCCAGGGCTCTGCCAGGCCCTCCCAATCCATGGCACAGCACACTGTCGAGGGACACGCAATGCAAATGAGAAGTCAAGGCTCATATTAGAAGGGATGAGTGAAAAGGAGAAGACTAGGTATAATCAAGTCCCGAACTGTGAACCATCAGCCAGAAGTGGTACAGAGTTCGGGGAAAAGAGATGTTTGAGTAATGCAAGTCACTCCCCTGCGGAAATTGGATCTAGGCTAAATGGCTGGGGACAGAGCTAAGTGACTGGGTAATTTTTACGCCTGGTCCTTGAAGGGGAGATTGTGCACTATCCTTGAAGTCTACATGGACTCACCACTTGGGGTCTACAAAGTGCTGGCTTGGTGAGTTCAAGGACTTCTGCTATTTTTTCCAAAGCACACATTCTGATGAGAGCAACAGGAAATGCAAGATGACAAATATAGGATATACCTCATAACAGAACGGCAAGGGATTTATCTTCCAGCTAAGGAATTATCTTAGAGATAGTGCTTTTTCTCTGCATCTTTTTTTTCCACTGCCCGTCCAGACTAAACCAGAGATAAGGCACATTTATATACCTAACTGGACATGTTATTGTCTAGGAGCCTTATATTAGATCATATATAAACATACTGAGGAATGGCCACTCTCTCCATCTGTGCCATTATTCAGTGGTTACGGAGTGTCTTCTACTAGTCAAGAAACACAGTCAGTATGTCAGCGGATTTGGGCGGGGGGGGGGGGGGGGGGGGGAAGACAGATGGAAGCAGAAGAGGCAAGAATAAATACCCTACGCTTTATCTCCACACAGGCTAGCCAACAGAGAGCTGCAGAGATGAACCATCATAAAGCAGTATCATTAGGCTACCATGGAGCCATGTTGAAAATGCTGAAGGAGCACGGATAAGCTGTGTTGAAGTGCCAAGTACCCTACTGACACTCTGCAAATGAGAGTTTAATGAAAAAGAAGTGCAGATTGAGAGCCAAGATGCGCTCCTGCACTGCGGAAAGCACCACATCAAGTGGAAATCGATACGGAAGACAGTATTGACAGCTGACGGTGATATAACACTTAACTGACCCTCAGAAAAGTCTAACTGCTAATGAATGTGTGGCCTGTTCCAGGAACGCAGAAAGCTGTACTTTCTTATTTAATGGTTTGTGTAATTTGGGGAGTAGGCTATGTCAGTAAACAATAAAAAGTCGGCGAAATACTACATGTGTTAACAAAACGAGTATAAAGTATGTAAGGCTTTAAACTGACAACAGGGAAAAACCCAACATATATGAACTAAAAAGAGCGATTTCATTTAAAAGGCAAATCAAACCAGAGTAATTTAACAGACAGATCTTTGAACTCACGACACAAATATAAAGGATACAGCCATTATCTTCCATATGAATGACTATCATCTCAAAAGCGGATTTTTCTTCTGAGCTACTGTGTGGATATGCATTCCACTGTTTTGCTCCCGTTCCTACGTTTGTTGCTCGAAATGCTCTCAGGATTATACACCCTGGTCAATGTGGGTAGACAGTGGATAGACAACGACAAATTATTTTATAGCTCTAGTGTACACCTGACTCGTATTTCTCACCCCACATGCTCATTAATGACAGTATTAATGGGAAGGTCAATCAAATGAACAGAGCATTAAAAATGCCCATGGTATAGAAAGGGCTAGAAAACTGCACTGGCTAGTGGTTTTCTATTCTGTCATTCTGTGAGAGACCAAAGGGCTGAGTTAGTAGAAAATGCCTTTGATCCAGGAAGTAAGTGAGGTTCATGCATTTTTTATTACAGAATAACTAAAATCCAGCACTTTTTCCCCCCACAAAGTCACTTATGGAATAATCCCACCCAGTCAAAATAAATTCAGTTCACATTTGAGTTTTAAAACTTGTTAATTTCAAACTTCTCATTAAGGCCCTTCTTACTCTCCATGAGCTGCGTCTGCCATAACGTGAACTTTCCACTAAACTAGCGTGCTTCATTCTCCACTCACTGGCTTTCTGCGCCACCGTTTTCCTGCCTGGAATGCTAAAGATCAGAGAACACAAGAGTGGCATGGTTGTGGATAGTCTGTAATGTTGATGATTCGCTTGTTCTCTCATAATACAGAATTCCCTTAGTTTTTTAAAAATTAATCTTTATTTTATTTATGAGAGAGAGAGAGCGAAAGAGAAGCAGCGAAGGGGCAGAGAGAGAAGGAGACGCAGGGTCCAAAGCAGGTGCCAGGCTCTGAGCTGTCGGCACAGAGGCCAACGCGGGGCTCGAACTCACAAACTGTGAGATCATGGAAGTTAACCCCCTAGGGATCACCTTCAAAGTTGTAGGATATGGGAGTCAATGGATAAGTACCCTCAACTGCATTATTTTTACCAAAAAGTGTTGCCAAAAATGCCTCAATGAGCTTTTGTGAGAAGTTGAGCACTGCCCTTTCTTTCTGTTCCACTTTTAATGTGAAATGGTAAAGCTGGTTAGCTAGGTTGATGCATACAGACCTAACTAATGTTCCGGTGGCAATTCTTTTTATAAAGAAGCACAAGATGAGTGTGTTTTAGAGCTACCTTTTCTGTAAGCAGTGTTTCAAAGTCAACAGCTGAAGACTTTGGATGCTTTGTATCCAGAGACTGGTTCAATAGGAAAGCAAGGTCCACTGTAATGTCCACTGGAAAAGTGGCTGAAACAGAAATGGGAATTGTCACCAAGCCCAGAAGATTGCTTTCGTGAAATTTCTGTTCAAACACATTTATTTTCAGAAACATTGTCTGTCTTTTCCTTTCCAAGGGATCAAATTCACAACTTCTTCCTGAGTCTCTTTCCTTAAACGGCCTCAGAATCAAGGTGTGCCATGCCCTGCTTCTTCAAAGCACCCACATGGCGCTCCAGCGAGATTCCGGGAGAGACCACGGGGTGTCTCTTAGCACGGACAACACCAAAGAGGTTTTACAGTTTCTCAGTGAAGGCTGGATGGCACAGCAACATCACACGTGTCTTACCGGAGCGCATCATCTCCTATCCCTACTTCACTTTAAAAATGCCTAGAGGTAAGAAAACCGTATTATACAGAGAACGCCCTTAGAGGTCTGCGCCTAGGATCACAAAAAGCAGCAGGATGAAAACCCAGATAAAATAACCCTAAACAAAGAACTCATGGAGTTAACTACCCTGGATGTTCCACTGGCACCACTTAGATGTAGCAAATTGCAGAGAAAAGCCCCTATTCCGTGGTACCTAACTTTCGCTCAATCTCATCCTTTCTCCAAAACCATCTAATAAATTGCTTTCCCATTGCTAAAATCTCTTCGTGTATTGCAGAGCACTCTCAGGCTTTGTTTCTATACAAAATCAACTCCTAAAATGACTGATCATCCACTTCCTGCGTTTCCCCTCCAACTCCCAGTGCTCAGCACCCGTGTTTACTCTTTGCCTTGTTGACTCAAGTCTCTGCTACCGCTTTTCAGATATCCCAGAGAAAAACTGCAACAATGAAAAAACTCACAGCACCGGGCTTACTGGGAAAGTAGGTCTCAATTATTAATAGAAAGCAAACAAAAAACCAATATTACTCTTCTATTCTTTGAGAAGTTAGCATTGATTATTCTCTCTGTTCTCCAAATGGAAAGAAACATCTACGGTGCAAAATGGAAATTAACTTGCATCAACCACAATAACGGTGGTGTGTTCAGCATGCACCCGTGGGATCCATCTATATGACAAACAATCTCAAGCTGGTAGACATAAACAAAGACACCCTTTGTTCCCTCAAACGAGAGCAAACAGAGGCTGTTTACTCAGAGCTTGCTATAGAAAGGGAGTCGGCCACCATCACTTAAGTCGGACACAGACTCCAAGGCAGGCAGCGTGGAAAAGCTTCAGGCTTCGGATGTGCAGGGACGGGGGGGGGGGGGGGGGGGGGGGGGGGGGGGGGGGGGGGGGGGGGGGGGGGGCTGGCCCAGGGAATTGAAATGCATAGAAGCTAGACGTGCTCGGTGTGGGAAACACATTTCACTTTCGCTTGCTGGTCCTGATCTGGAAGACAGACAAAGCGTTCTAGGCTGACTGAAGAGGTTGAAGTGGGGATTCTAAAGGCAGCTGCTGAAGAGCTGACAGGGATAACTACCATGGCCATGTATGGTCTGCACACTGTCCATTCGTACATTCAGTCTCTCAGGTTCATTTGGAAAGTCCCGCTTCTTAAGAAAATGTCCAGGGGCGCCTGGGTGGCTCAGTCAGTTAAGCGTCCGACTTCGGCTCAGGTCATGATCTCACGGTTCATGGGTTCGAGCCCCGCGTCGGGCTCTATGCTGACAGCCAGCTCAGAGCCTGGAGCCTGTTTCAGATTCTGTGTCTCCCTCTCTCTCTGACCCTCCCCTGCTCACGCTGTCTCTCTGTCTCTGTCTCTCTCTCAGAGATACATAAAAACATTTTTTAAAAATTAAAAAAAAAAAGAAAATGTCCAGTTAGGGGACACCTGGGTGGCTCAGTCGGTGAAGCGTCTGACTCTGGTTCAGGTCATGATATCATGGTTCATGAGTTTGAGCCCCACGTCAGACTCTGTGCTGGTGGCTCAGGGCCTGGAGTCTGCTTCAGGTTCTGCATCTCCATTTCTCTCTGCCCCTCTCTTGCTCACACTCTATTTCTCTCTCTCTCTCAAAAATCAAAACATTAAAAAAATTTTTTTAAAGAAAATGTCCAGTTAGGATTACTCATGGTTTATTTTCAAGAATAAAATAGATCTTAAAGAAATCATCAATCCCAAATCATTTGCTAGCCAAAGCCACAGAATTATAGAAGTTACTGACATGATGCCTATTTTTTAATGTTTATTTCTTTATTTTTGAGAGAAAGAGAGAGAGTACAAGCTGGGCAGGGGCAGAGAGAGAGACAGAATCTGAAGCAGGCTCCAGGCTCTGAGCTAACTGTCACCACAGAGCCCAACGCGGGGCTCAAACTCACAAACCGTGAGATCACAACTTGAGCCAAAGTCAGACACTTAACCTCCTGAGCCACCCCGGTAATCAATCCACCAATATGATTTCTAAAGGCGTGTAGGCATTGGAGGAGTCTCAGGAGTACTGCGGATCCTTTATTTAATTTTCTAAGTAAGAAAACTGAAGAACGGAATGGAAAAGTGACTTATCCACGACTAGTAAAAGTCCTGGTATGGACCAAGTATTTCGTGCTCCAAGTGCACAAATCAGACTGTGACCTCTGAAGTATTTTCATGCTGGGTGTTCTCAGGGGCACCCCTCTTCAATAAGCGTTACTGTAAAATCCACATGTGAGGTCAGGCAAAGCTAGAGTCCTGGCCGTACATACAGCTTTCAGTTGGCATTGTGTAAGCAATTTCACTCCTGAGGCAAAATGGCACCACCCGATTCTGCCTAACTGTGAGCACAGGCCATTCAACAAGTAGACAGAGAATCACACTTACCATATGATTAATAATAACACATCTTGGCAGGCATATTGAATGTGCTTACAGAGCCTCCAACTTCAATATCTACTGAAGATGCTAAAACGCAACTATTAATTAGTTATATCTCACAATTTGAAAAAAATTAAGGTGAGCCTGTCTTACAATGAAAGACACGAACATCTTCAGTTAATTGTCCACCTGAGGGGGATTCTGTGGTTTTTTGTTTTAAGCCCTATTGATGCACTGCAGCCTCTTGTTGATTTCGTGTGCATTTTGAAGAAGTGAGGTCTATTTCTAGAGAAGGAATCTTGCAAACAATGATCAAAGTGTAAATGCATGCAAATTCAGCGTTTCACCTTAATTACCTCACTAGGGCTTGTCAGCAGTCACTTCCAAGCTTTCGCTGATTAGCAAACTATCCCAAATAATTATTATTGCATCTACAAGTACAATGACTCTGAGGCCTGGCTTCCAGCCCAGCATATTCACTGCCTTCCATCCCTCCGTCTGCTCCTCTGGACCTATGCCACATCCTATAGCCCAGATCAGCAGTGACCCCACCCCACCTCACTTTAAAATAAACCTCAATAAACTTGTTCCTTTATGATGTGAACTGGGATCTCTCGGACTGCTCCGAGTCAAGAAGGAGCATAAAACTGGTGGATAGGTTCCATGAAGTGGCAACGAAAACCTTCTATGGCCCTGTGATTTCCACCACCCACCACATTTAAAATTTTCCCGTTCAAGCATATGCTCACTTTCCAAATTCACCTTTGCTGACTGAAACCGGGATTCTCCAAGCACTCAACACGGTGTTTCAAGAAAATAATTTCAATTAAATTACAAGTTGGGAGTGGCGTAGTGCACATCATCTCTAGAGCTGTGAGGACTACACTGGTATTTCACAATTGAGGGGAGCAAATGACCTAATCACAGAAACAACACGGAATGTGACTTAGGAACTCAGAGACACTGATACTAACTAAATGTGGTGTAAGCACATAGTGTAGACACAATGCGATGTTTGCCATCAAAGAAAAACCTCCCTTTGGGGCGCCTGGGTGGCTCAATCTGTTAAGTGTCCAACTTCAGCTCAGGTCATGATCCTGTGGTTCTTGAGTTTGAGCCCCCGGGTCAGCCTCTGTGCTGACAGCTCTGAGCCTGGAGCCTGCTTCAGATTCTGTGTCTCCCTCTCTCTGCCTCTCCCTGCTCACACTCTTTGTTTTTCTCAAAAAAAAAAAAAAAAAAAAAAAAATCTTCCTTTGTAAAAGAACCCCTTATTGGGGTGCCTGGGTGACCCAGTCGGTTAAGCATCTAACCCTTGATTTCGGTTCAGGGCATGATCTCACGGTAGTTAGTCTGAGCCCGGCACAGGGCTCTGTGGTAAGACTGCAGAGCCTGCTTGGGATTCTCTCTCCCCTCTGCCCCTCCTCCCCTGCTTGTGCAGGCACGCTCTCTCCCCTTCTCAAAACAAATAGTTTATTTTTGTAATTTTTTCAAGTTTATTTGAGAGAGAGAGAGTGCATGAGTGGGGCAGGGACAGAGACGGGAGAGAAAGAATCCCAAGCAGGCCGTGAACTGTTGGCTCGAACTCATGAACTGTGAGATCATGACCTGAGCTGAAACCAAGAGTCGACACTAACAGACTGAGCCACCCGGGGACACCTTAAAGTAAATAAA
This sequence comes from Hyaena hyaena, assembly GCF_003009895.1. NCBI lineage: Eukaryota > Metazoa > Chordata > Mammalia > Carnivora > Hyaenidae > Hyaena > Hyaena hyaena. The sequence continues at coordinate 1,122,942 of NW_024080774.1, forward strand.
CATTTAAAATAGAATAGAATAGGGGTGCCTGGGTGGCTCAGTCCTGCATCCGACTTCGGCTCAGGTCATGATCTCACAGTTCGTGGGTTCAAGCCCCACGTTGGGCTCTGTGCTGACAGCTTGGAGTCTGGAGCCTGTTTCAGATTCTGTGTCTCCCTCTCTCCCTGACTCTCCCCTGCTCACGCCGTCTCTCTCTCAAATAAATAAAAACATTTAAAAAAATATTTTTTAAATAAAATAGAATAGAATAGAATAGAATTAAATTGAATTAAATTAAATTAAATTAAATGGAACCCTTTTTCACCTGCACTGCAGAAAGACAAAGCTCCTGGGAAGTATATATCATACATTTGCTGAATGAAGAACGACGGAATGCATGCATGCATGAATGTCTACGATGAACACGGGAAAGAAATACCAGGTGAATGAGTGGCTCACCAGAATCCTTTCATAAGGAAGGGATATCTGCATTGATAACTTTTGTTGGCAGCTTAGTCAAATTTTGAAATCCTTCCATGAATTCTTAAGGGTTTGCGTGGTCCCTATTCGCAACCTACATTCTCCCCCAAACCACATCTCCCTGGCGGGGGGTGCTTAGCATAAATGGTCAGGATGGCACCAACGGGTGAGGTGAGGAGGGTCTTGGGTCCACCTCTGCCTCCTTCCAGCAAATGCCGTTTGCACGAGAGCATCCATTTTCTCCTTTGTAAAATGTGTGCAGTTCAAGCTCACCTTGCAGAGGGTGGCAGTAAGGGCTCACGACAATTTCTTTCGTTCAAGCCTTTCAAACACAGTAGGCTTGCCCACAAAGAATGGCTATTGCCATTAAAACCCCTGGGATAAATTATCTTTCTCTTTGCAGAGGTGACTTCATGAAGCTTGGCGTCTACTCTAGGAATACATCTCCTCTGTTTGAATAAATAAATGGGTTGATATATAGCACACTTTATTTGAGTCTTTGTTTGCCTTGTCCAATTGCAAAGCTAAAATATTTTGAGTCACTCCTGAGAATGCACATGAAGCGCTTTGTAATACAGGAAACATATATTTTCCTCATTTTATGCACAGAACTATTTGTTATATTGTGATATGGACAACTTACAGGTTTATTAATAGGAAAATGCCAGGGCTGTTTCATTTTTTTCCCACACAACTGTAGCTTCTGAGAAGCTGAATGCTTTTCCGTATTTTTACATTTGTTTCTATGGAAGGCTTTACTAAAACAGAAAATATCAATTGAACACAGAGTAAGAGATTCCAGGTCACTGAGCAACTTGATAGCAGTAGACTTTCAGAAATCTCCTTTAAACATCATGGTTTAAAAGTATTATATAATGTAAAATTCCAAAGGTTAAATGGGACCGCTCATAGCAAGTGAACTGTATACTGCGATAATAGGAAATTATCGATTTTAAATGATAAAACAAGATTTTTAACTAATTATTTATGGAGTTGCTGAAATTAATTCCATATATCTACCACCAGATTTACTCCCCAACAGGGGCGCCTGGGGGGAACAGTCAGTTTCAAGTCCAACTTCAGCTCAGGTCATGATCTCACGGTTCGTGAGTTCAAGCCCCGCGTGGGGGCCCTGTGCTGACAGCTCCGAGCCTGGAGCCTGCTTCGGATTCTGTGTCCCCGTCTCTCTCTGCCCCTCCCCTGCTCACACTCTTTCTCTATCTCTCTCAAAAATAAGTGATAAACATTTTAAAAAATCATAAGCTCTTTCCACCATCTTGGAGCCTGTGGACGGCTGCTGGGAACGGGACTCCTGAAATGACAAATGTGCCTGGAAGGCTGTGGTCCAAGCCATGTTTGCGGGCTGTAAGCAGGGTCTCCGAACCAGAGGGAGACCACAGCTCTTCTTAAAATTGGTGTTTACGCCGAGACGAAACTGAATTCTATCTGGGCAAGAGATGTGCGTATGCATACAAAGCAAAGAACAACACAGTGACTTCTGGAGGCACACCGAATAAACCAGAGTCATCTGGGGAAAAGTCACCTGTGCTCATGGAAACAGTGGCCTGTTTCGAGCCAAATTCCAGAGGAACTTTCCTGCTACAGCCACGGGCCCCAGACTCCTTGTGCCCTTCAAGGATTTAAACAAATTGAAAATTAAATAATAAAACCTGTAGATTTGTTCTCTTGTATTTTTGTTAAGACATATTTTTAAAAAACAGGGTTTACTCTCAAGCAGGTCCTAAATGAGTTTCATGAGTCTATCAGCGCTAGCAGCTAGCCATGGAAACGCGTTCATTGTATTAGCCAAATCTCCCTCAGTTCAGAATTTAAGGGGAAAAAGGAATCACTTGGAATTTTGAATGCCTTAATTTTACAGATGAGGAAATAGGCTGAAGAGAGGAAATAGGCTGAGGTTCTAATGAGGAATGGGAGACTCTAAATGAGAGCGAAATTACACAAGAATCCAGGTTCACTTATGACTTGTGTGTCTTTTAAGAAGCTACGAGCACCACAATGAAAATCACCAGACATGAGAATAGGGTTTGGAACCTTATTCCACCGAGCTTCTGTGTGGCGCTTCCCCCCTCCCCACCCCCTCCCTACCCCCACCCCCGCCCCGTCACCATACGGCATCAAACATTTTTTTATTGTTTCACGGGCTCTGAGAACCAAGTCTGTTCTACTTAGAGCTGAATTTAGATTTAGGCAAGCTCCTATCCCATTAGCTTCTGAGCCAAATTATGCTCTTATTTCCGTTCAAAGTAGATTAGTTCTATTCTTTGCTATATGAGGTATACGGAACTAATTCAAGAAAAGTCATAATTTGGGTGAAATGTCTTTTCTTGCAGCACTATACATTGGCTAACGTTACTTTTAGATGTGGAAAACCGCTGGTGAGTCAATCTTCAAGTGCTGACACCCTAGGTTAAGTGAATTTAGAATATTCATCAATGATGGAATAGTTAATAGAGTGTTCTTCTTCTTGAAATAGCCTCACTTCTAAGAAAATACCATGGTTTCCATGCAGTCTATATTTTACTATTTTTGGTGAAATGGCACTCACCTGAGTGGCCATTTACATAAAATGAAATACGGTTTTAAAGCATTTTTATAAAGATGAATTTGCTTCCAGCTTTGTACCACCTCATCAATGTAATAGGAAAACCACCTTATATTGTAAATGTCTGCCATTTTATCTCTTTCAAAGTTTCCTAACAAAACCAGGAAATCCAACTGTGAGAAAGAGCTCAAGATGACAAAGCTATGTTTTTCATGATGTGTGAGGAAGGGTAAGAACTTGCAAATGAAGTGATGTTTACCGCACCTACGTTAGTGAAAACGATCTGCCCGAACATAATACTTGGGCTTCCTGATAAAGAAGAGGTCGATCGGCAGTCAATAATCACTACACATATCCTGTGTGCATAGTTGGGCTGGTAAAATAGAACAGAAAAAAATGGAGATGGAGGGGAGAAAAAGAAGCGAAAGAGAGAGACGAGTGAAATATCTGAAAGTGTAATCTCAGGGTCAGTGGGTCAAAGAATTTATCCTAAAACGGAAGTCAACATGGAATAGGATTGACTGCACTTGGCTGTTTTCCAATGTGGTCAAACATGTTTGCAGAGCAACAAAGGCAAACAAGTTGACGAAACAGAAAATGTAAAAATCACAAAATAATCCCTATAAATCTGGGATATAAAATAAGCTTTGATCATCTAGCTAATGATAAACACTTTGTAAGGGAAATTTCAAGAAGCTATATACCATCTGTTTGGCTGTTCTGGAAGTCAGCTAATAGCTGGTGGATGGAATTTCTGATTCAATGTGGTGATTCAAGCCACACATTCGCCTCCCCCCATCCCTTCTGATGCTACTGAAATGAGAATCAAGTTATTAAAGATAAATGCCAACTCCATGGCAGGGTCAGAAAGAAGGGAGGTCACCACTAATTTTCCAGAATATTTTCATATAGAAATGAGATGATATGAGTATATAAATGATAACGGAAGCTTAGTAAGTGATGTGTGTGGGACCTGTAGATAGCATGCGTCAAGAATCATGGGGGTACAGTGGTACCTTGGGGGCTCAGTCTGTTGAGCATCCGACTGCAGCTCAGGTCACGGTCTCACACTTTGTGGGTTTGAGCCCGAGGTGAGGCTTTGTACTGACAGCACAGAGCCTGCCCTGAATTCTGTTTCCCTCTCTCTCTCTCTCTGCCCCTCCTTCACTTCTGCTTTCTCTCAAAAATAAACACGCGCGCGCGCACACACACACACACACACACACACGAATATATATGCAGGTTTACAAGATAGCCCTTCACCCCAGTGTGGTTACGGATCAGGTGCAGAATCTGTCCCAGATTTGCTTTGTAAATAGAAGAGCCTTTGATATAACGGTGGATACAAAAAGAGAGAGGAAACACAAAAACCAAGGAAATTTGAGACTACTCTTGGGGATGTATAAAACAAAATGAAAGACTTGCCAAGGAATGAAAAGCTTGGGGTCCTCAGTTTGCAAGATGAAGGCATCCTTTCTTTCGCTTTTATTGAGACCCTAAGAGTGCCGATGTGAACCCCACGTGACTCGGAAGAGCCCATCTGTTGACAGGACCTGTCGTCCCCACACCTGTGAAGAGAGTCTGTCAGAAACAGAGCCACCTCGTTAAAAAGCGCTCACTCCAACTACCTACATTAATCCACTCAGGCTTTTATTCAAGGATATAAACAGCTCAACAAAGACAATCAGCTGATAGAAAAACATATAAGCCCACAGAAGATAATGTGTAAGTCATGACCAAGATGGCAAAGAATTAAAAATATATGTGTTTCTACTGAAAGAAGATCCTCTTAAAATCTAATTTGTATCTTAAGGGACACTCCAGAGTCTGTTCCATGAGGAAAATGACATAAGGTTACCCCAAAAATGCTACAGTGAATGATCGTTAGTATACTAGAAATAAATAAAGTTTATGGAAAAGCTCGCCACAGAATGAGAATAGCTGGAGAATAAATTTATGACCCATAGGATAAAACTGAGCAAATCTTCTAGAACACAGAGCAAAAATTACAGAGAAATAGAAAGTAAATTGAAGAGGCACAGAAGGGAGATCAAGGAAGTAAAACAGTAAGCTCACAGGATTTCGGGAAAGAGGGAACCCAGGGCAGAGAGAGGCAATAAATTAAATTATAGAATAACTTAATCATTTGTAGAAGACCTGACTGCACCTTCAGATGGAATGAGAATAAGGCAACCTAATGAAACAACAGCCACACACACCACATTCTGGTGAGTGTCCAGAAACACACAATGTTAAGTAAAAATTCTAAAGGCTTAAAGAGGAGGAAGGGGGTGATGATATTTCCTTAAAATATGTCTTATCACATCGTTGGAGGCTTGAAGACATAGAGCGAGGACTTCAAGGCTCTGAAGGAAAATGTGTTTGTGCCAGGATTTGTTAAAGTAAGCTCTACACCCAACGTGGGGCTTGCACTCATGGCCCCGAGATCAAGAGTCTCATGTTCTTCTGACTGAGCCAGCCACATGCCCCTGCACCAGGATTTTATACCCAAACTGCTGCAAAGCACAAGAGCTTTCTTCAATAATCAAGGTCTCACAATGTTTATGACACATAATGCTTCTTCTTCCAAAAACAAATCCATGGGGCGCCTATGCGGCTCAGTCGGTTAAGTGTCCGACTTCAGATCAGGCCATGATCTCCTGGTCCGTGAGTTCAAGCCCCGTGTCGGGCTCTGTGCTGACAGCTCAGACCCTAAAGCCTGTTTCACACTCTGTACCTCTCTAGCTCTCTACCCCTCCCCTGCGCACACTCTGCCTCTCTCTCAAAAGTAAACATTAAAAAAATAATTAAAAAAACCCCAAATCCTTAAGATATGCTCTGGCAAAAAATTTAAGGGGAAACACAACACATTCAAAGAACAACGTAAGGGATATTCAGTGGAGTCCTTTACGGCAATACGAATAAACGATTTGCAGCTCTATGCTATATTCACCACGGGTGAAGCTTATAAACACCATGCTGGGTGGAAACAGCCAGGCACATATACGCACAGACGCATCAAGAGTTCATCCTAGATGAGACCACTTTCGTATAAAGTTAAAAAAACGGGCAGAACCAATCCAGTGTGACAGATATCAGTGCAGCGTCATCCTTTCATGGGGACTGTGGTGGTGGTTCAGAACGTTCAGAACACACCTTCCGAGAAAACAATGTTCTGTTTTCTTATCTTGGTGGTAGTGACTCCACGTCTGTTGATTTTTTTTTGGTGAAAATTCATGAAGCTAGACGCTTATTACCGGCACACTTTTCTCTGGGTTCCTGCTACAAGAAAAACTGCACTTCAAATACGAGTAAATAAAATGATTGCCTCTTATGTTCCACAAAATCTCTGAAGTTGTCAGAGTTCATGACGCTCATTTTACAGTGAGAAAACCAACCATCCAAGCGTGAAGGGAAAGGCGGACCCAGCACGCAGAACCAGCTTTTCTCATCACTAATCTATAGGTTGGAAGCCCGCTTAGGGATGGCAAAGGCTAATGGGAAATGTGCCGACAGTTTACTAACAGCGTAGGATGGTAAGTTATGTGGACATCAGTGTGGTCTATTAGGGCCATAGAAAACTCCCTTGAAGACTGAAATAAGCACGTTCAAGGAAAACAAAGGGATGAGCTTTTAAGACGGAAGGTACCAAAGCAGGTTTTAGACGACTGACCGGCGTAGGGGGATGCACTGACCCCAGACTGCTAAACACGGTAGGGGGTCATGGGGTCAGTCGCTTGGGTCATGCGAACAGAAGGGGAAAGCTCGACTCCTTCCTCTCAGCCTTCACCTCTGTTGGGACAGGTAAGTCCCCTGACCTTGAGAACTTGGCGTATCAAGGAGGCAGACACCTCATAAGAGCGATCATAACGGCTGGAGCACGTATGCCTCCAGAATGTCATACAGTCAACAGTATATCGATCAACGACTTAACACTTAGTGAACAGGTACTGCATTTTAGACCCTGAACTACTCGCTCAATGATTACGGTTTCTGAATCTTCACAAAGGCACAGTGAGATAGTCTGTTGTATGTACCTTTTACCTGTGGGCAAAACATGCCTTATGGCGGTGGGGTTACCTAGAACAGGTGTTTGACGTGGGTGAGACGACGCCACAGCCCACTGCCATGAACGGTAGTGACGCACTGACTCTGGATGTGGGAGAGAAGGAAGGGGTACACGATGGGTCTACAGGTCTCTTCTTCCCATGGAGGCAGCCCCCTCCCTCCCATCTACGTGGCTTAGGTGGGGCCATCAGGTATAGGAAACCTGTGAGCCTTGCTGGGACTCAGGTAAAGGTACGCACCTGTCTCACACTCACAAAGATGTTCCCAAGAGCTGGACCTGGCGAGCCACTGTGTCTCCTTCATCGGATATGTTCACCTGTCCCAGGGGTGAAACGTCACCTCAGCAGGTGTGGTCAGTGACCTTCCGAGTTTTGTGTGAAGCTCAGAGTGATGAAGGAAAGCACAATACGCCACCCCCAAATAGACCTCTGTGGCATACAGAACTTTCCGAGCTTCTTATTTTGAGCAACAGCAGAAGCGGGAGAAGCTCTGCACCCAGTAGAAGTTACTTTTTTGAACGGGTAATTTACAATTATAAAGGAATCTTCGTTTGTAAAGGTGCCTGCATCTCAGTACCAAGCAAACAAGGAGAGTTAACAAGAGAATCTTTCCGGTGGAAAAGGCACCAACTTAAATCTGCATGAAAGATCCTTACCCTTGGTCACCATAACTTTCCGCGTAACCCCGCCACCACAACGCTCCCAAACACACACACACACACACACACACACACACCCCTTTTCTTTTTAAAAAAAAAAATTTTTTTTAATGTTTTATTTATTTCTAGGAGAGAGAGAAGAAACAGCGTGAGCAGGGGAGGGTCAGAGAGAGAGGGAGACACAGACTCTGAAACAGGCTCCAGGCTCTGAGCTGGCAGTCAGCACAGAGCCCGACGCGGGGCTCGAACCCACGAATCGCGAGATCATGACCTAAGCCAAAGTCGGACGCTTAACCGACTAAGCCACCCAGGCGCCCCACACACCCCTTTTCTTGAGCTGAGGATGGTTAAGCTGCTGGCTTGGGGACCCCTATGTATACACCAGACAGGTTACTACACTTATTTGTTTTTCTCTTGTTCATCTGTCTCTTTGTACAGGGGTCTCCACCAAGAGCTCAGGAAGGTAGAAGGAAATTTATTTTTCCTCCCCTGCAGTGGGAGTCCCATCAGACCCTACATCGAAGACGACTGCTTTGAGCGGCCACTGGCCTTCTTTCCTAATAAGCGGGAGTGCTGTCTCCACAGAGGGCAATTGACCAACAGCCCACACACCCAGGGAACACATTATCTCTGAGAGCCAGCCGTGCGGAGTCTTCTGGCCCTGGGACCTTACGTGACCTTTTCTGGTGAAGCTCCCTTGTGCTAGGGATCTGTCCCTGCCAAGCCCTCAAAGCCTCACTGAAGTAAGTACAGTGAGAACGCGATAACCGCTTGCTGTATACACTGGACGTATGCTTTAGTAAACACCGCGTAATCCCGTTTTCAATCAATGAAATCACGTTTCTCTGTCGCCCGAAGTACATTTTATTGGCTAATCCCAAGAAGATATGGAAATTTGAAACTAAGAAAACAATAGAGGAAAAGATTCAAAACAGATTGTGAAGCGCGAGCAGAAATTAACACATGAAAGCCAAGCTGTTCTTACAAGGGTCTGACGAAACCTGGGTCAGGGCAGAGCTCTGAGTATCAAACAAAAACAAGAGTAATTTGCGATTACAATCTATCCCTCTGTGAATAAGAAGGTCAACCTCCATAAACGCACAGTGACGTTAGCTCAGGGAAAGATTTTCAGCTCTGTGCACTGCGGCGCATGCCTCTGCAAAGGTAAACTCACATAGTATGTGCTCAGTAAACACTATGTTGAAGGAATCATCTAGGATTCTCAATATATTCTGCATTTCCCATCAAGGAATTCATAAACGCGACTTGCAAACCCCTATATTTTAAGCTGAAGGGTCCCACAATATCCACCCCAAAATAGGCCTCTTCGGCATACAGATTTTGAGCCAAAGCCATGGAGAACCAGGAAAACCTCCTTACCCACCTCTGACTACCTCAAAATAGAGTACGAACGTTTCCCCTTTTGTAAAGGAAACCGGGCAAAGGAAATTTCCGTTGGTAAAGATGACGCTCACCAGAAAGAGTATTTCTTACCACCTGAGAGACTTATTTGCATAACAAGATGGCAAGTGTTTACCCCGGAATTTTCCCCTCCCTCTCCAAAATCTGCCTCCCCCAGCACAAACCCAAACGTCTTTATCCGAAGATAGGAAATAAATCACAAAATCTGACTGCATCCTTCTGTGGCCTTTTTCTGTGTGGCCTTCCATGTTTATGCGCACAATTAAAAAACGGATTTTCCCTTGGGGCACCTGGGGGACTCGTTCAGTTGACTCTTGATTTCAGCCCCAGCCATGATCTCACAGTCCTGAGATCAAGTCCTGCGTCCGGCTCCGCACTATGTGTGGAGTCCGCTTGGGGTTCTTTCTCCCTCCCTCTCTGCCCCTCCCCCCTTGCAATCTCTCTCTCAAAATAAATAAATACACATTTAAAAAGTAAAAGTGGAGGGGCTCCTGGGTGGCTTAGTCGGTGAAGCGTCCGACTTTCGCTTAGGTCATGATCTCGCGGTTCGTGGGTTCGAGCCCCGCGTCGGGCTCTGTGCTGACAGCCAGCTCGGAGCCTGGAGCCTGTTTCAGTCTGTGTCTCCCTCTCTCTCTGACCCTCCCCTGTTCATGCTGTCTCTCTCTCTCTCCTAGAAATAAATAAAACATAAAAAAAAAAAAAAAAAAAGGAAAACTGGATTTTCTCTTGTTCATCTGCTCGTGGACAGAAACTATGTGTCCTAAAGGATTCTGCCTCACAGATGGACATAGAAGGCACACGTGAGTGACAGCACGTGTGTCCTGCACAAAGTCGCCGAGACGCACAAGGTCGCCGAGACGAAGCCTTGAAAAGACACACAGGACCCGTGGGACACAGCACAGAGTGACAGCAGGCAGTGTATCACAGCTGCTGTGTTTTCAGAGAGGATAGACTTAGACTGGGGGCCAAGAGAATGACAAGTAACCCCCTGATAAAAACTTTAATAATAACAATAATCATAGTAATAAGGAAGCCGTGAGAAAGAAGGAAGAGGAAGCGGAAGAGATGTGGAGAACGGAAATACGGGGCAGGAAGGAGCGAGAAGCAAGCACACTTCCAGGGCAGCAGATGCTGGTCTCCTGGCCGCAGAGGAGACGGAACAGGTCGCGAGACAGGCAGAGCCCCCACGTGGGCCCAGAACCAGGCCCGGGAGGAGGAACGGTCCGGAGCATCAGGGAGGAAGGAGACCCGCTGCGGGCTGAGCCTGGGGAGGAGAAGAGCCAGAGAAACGCACACCAGCGGCTCACCGTCCTCTGTCCCTGGAACCCGGTCCTGCACGGCCCGCGCTGAAGTCGGAAGAGAAGGTGAACTTAGTATTTACGGTCCCGTGCATAAGGGGTGACCGCTCTTGCATCAGGATCACGGTCTTCAGGGTCACTTACACGGGGAGCGGCGGCACCCAGGAACGGGTCTCTTGGGGCCGGGAGAGCCGGGCCGGCCCGCCTCGCTCTCGCGCAGGTAGCTGGGCCGACGGCTGCTGTGAACGAGGAGGGTTTACACGGACAAGTAACAGATCTTCACTCTCTGACTTTCGTTACGAACGTTAGAGACATGAGTGTGTTATCTGTGGGGTGACACAGTGCGGCTTCCTCTTTCCCGGGTGGTGATGCTCCTGGCACCGGGCGTCCTCTGCCCTCCCCAAGAGGGGCTGGCCCAGCTCGGCCTCTCCTGCAAGCCGGCGGCCAGCACAAGGGGGTGCTCGCCCCGGGAGGGGCCGCCACGAATACCCACAGCGTCCCTCCCTCCCCCGAGCCCCTTCCCCAGATGAACAAGACAAAGAGGAGGAGTGGGGGTCCCGCTGGAGCCCGAGGCACAGAGTGCTGTGTGGCCAGCCCACCACGCCGCTCCCCAGGATGCCGGGTCAGGCCACACACAACTCGCTCCTTCCTCGGCCGAGAGCGAGCCCACCCCGTGCCGGGGAGCCGCGCCCGATGGCCCGATGGCCCGATGGCCCGATGGCCCGACTGCAATCATATTGCTAGAACGCAGTCTGGAGAGAGAACGGGCCTGAGCCTCGCACGCAGTCTTCCCATGCACGAAACACATTCTGCGCGCAAAATGTAAGAGGCTGTACTGCCTGTTGACACGCGTGATACTTCGTTTGGATTCAGGGAAGATTCCAGTAAGTCTTCTCTTTGCTCTCAACTCCGAATTTAAAGAGACAGCCCGGAAGAAGGGAAAATCAATTTCCCTAAGAGCCCATTTCCTGGAAAGCTACTTCTACATTTACATACATGGTTATATAAATGTGGATGCACTGAACCTGGATTACCTCAAATAGTTGATAAACACTGGAAAAGGGATTGGTTTTAGTCATAGTAGATATATCCAGATCATACATGTGTACACACACACACACACACACACACACACACGTAATTGAAAACAGCCCAGTCAATGGAACACACAACTCTTGATCTCGGCGTTGTGAGTTCGAGCCCCACACTGGGTGCAGAGATTACTTAACAATAAAAAAAAAAATCTTAAAAAAAAGAAAGCATTAGGACGCCTGGGTGGCTCAGTCAGTTAAGCGTCCGACTTCGGCTCAGGTCATGATCTCACGGTTCCTGAGTACAGGCCCCACGCCAGGCTCTGTGCTGACAGCTTAGAGCCCAGAGCCTTCTTTAGTTTCTGTGTCTCCCTCTCTCTCTGTCTCTCTCTCTCTCAAAAGTAAATAAACATTAAGCATTTTTAAAAAAATAAAGAAAGCATTATAGAATATATATAACATCACACCAAAGTAAAGAGCATTGTTAATACATGCATTTTCATATGACAAGTATACAATGTATTAACACTGTATATAGTATTGCAATGAATTATAACATTATAAATGTCTATATTACATGTAACATTTATTATCATGTGTTATAAATGTGTATATATGCACATATATGAACGTATATATACACAGTATACATAATATATAAGCATCAATATATTGTAACATAACATCTATCTTATATATTGCCATATACTATATATTTTAATTTATATTTAAATATATATTTGTACTTCAGTGTGAAGTTCAACCTGTCTCACTACCTTCCTCGAGAAGTTCTCAAGTTTGACAGCTGGGTGGCTCAGTCCAACGTCGGCTTAGGTCATCATCGCACGGTTTGTGAAATCGAGCCCCACATCTGGCTCTGTGCTGACGGCTCGGGGCCTGCTTGGGATCCTCTCTTTCCCTCTCTCTCTGCCTGCCTCTCTTTCTCTCTCTCTCTCTCTCTCTCAAAATAAACTTTAAATAAAAAGAAGTTCTCAAGTTTGACAATTTTGGAAAGTAGCTGAAAGAGGCCTACCCTCCATTATTCTCCGTGCACAGAACCAGGGCCTTTGGCCAGCACCGTGCTAATGGCAGTCACAAAAATGAAGAGAAAAATATAATACAAAGATTTCTTCTTCCTTTATTTTTGGCACTTCTACAACGTAGAAAACTTTAAATCCTCTCTGAAGCTTAAGAAGAGTTCTGCAGTGGCCTTCACTGACCTCATTTCCCCCCGGCGCTCTGCTTCTGGGTTCTGCACAAGCATAGCTGATACTCTGCACCATAAAAAAGGCAATTTATTTGTCTCACTTGTTCTAAGGACATGCAATGAATCTCCGGACAAGTTTTAAAACATTCATATATCCTCGAGGAAGACCTTCTCCTGACAAAATGAGGCAGATATTTTTTAAATGAGGAGAGAAGAAAACACAAGACACCAAAATCAGAAAATTATGAAAATTATGCAAATGTCTGTTAAAATTCAGGCAGGATGAATGAACAGTCTGGATTCCTGCACAACGAATTTCTAGGGTGTGTAGCACGCAGGGGAGGAAAATCTTTTTCCCTCCACCTCCTGACTCTCGAACACCGGGCTGCTTCTACATTATCCCTCTCCTGAGGTCAGCCCCATTGCTTAAATGTTTGCAGAGCAAAGAGAAACAGGGACATTTCTAACTTCAGCTGTTATCTTGTTTCCTCTCATCAAGGTGAAGATTAAAACCCTGCACTCAATCATCTTGTCTTCCTGGCCTCCTTGTCCTTGATATTACCAAAATTGATATATTCCACTATGAATTTTTATGTGGGTCTTCCAATTGAATCATAACCTAGTAATTTCCTTGTCTGAGGATCTCTGTCTTTATCCGGTCGTCCACTTCTTCCATACGTTTGTGAGCAAAATAGAAAACACTGGGGATAAATATAGAAGAACAGTCGAGAGAGAGATAAATCATAGCGGATTCTCCTTCAGCCTGTACTAAAATTCAGGCTCCTCACGACAACCCCAAGGGCTCCTCATAAACCAGCCGGTCCCTAACATCCAGGGCATCAATCCTCCCCCTCTCCCCTTTATCCAAGGTTTTTTAGACAGAGGACTGGCCTTCCTGTTAACCAGTCTACTTACTATAGCAACATGCTGTTAAGTTGTTTTTTTTTTCATTTTTTAATGTTTTTTATTTATTTCTGAGAGAGAGAGAGACAGTATGAGCAGGGGAGGGTTAGCGAGACAGGGAGACACAGAATCTGAAACAGGCTCCAGGTTCTGAACTAGCTGTCAGCACAGAGCCCGACGCGGGGCTCGAACCCACGAGATCATGACCTGAGCCGAAGTCGGACGCTTAACCGACTGAGCCACCCAGGTGCCCCAGCATGTCATAAGTTCTGAATTAATCTGCTTGCCTAGGAGGGGGCACTGCTGGGAAGTCCTCTCCCCTGCCCCAGGGATTATTCTGGTCTCAGGAGGTTCTTTTACTTTCCTAATAGGGTCAAGAGGAAAAGGTCACAGTTGGGGCCATTACAGCATTAAATTCCCAGAGCCAGTACAATGGCCACTAATGTATGAGCTATCAGCACACAATATGTATGTACTAGGAGAGTTTTCGTGAGGCTAGTTGGGTTATTTCCATGTACTTAACGCTCTTAACATGGGGATTTCTTTAGAAAAAATTAAAAATAGCAGGGGAAGAGATCAACCCACAAAATAGCCTGGGTGTAGCAGTTCAACAATGAAACTTTAACAGTAAACCTACAGGCATACCTCAAGGAAATCATCGACGCCTCCTGACCAGGGTTTCTTCACCCAGGGGCTGCTGGCACTTGGGACTCTGCCTTGCTCTTGATCCAGAGCCCCAACCACGTGAGTTATTTGTCTACAGCTAAGGTGGGGTGGTACCTGATGGTGTAAATTGTTGTCAAAAGGCTTCGTGTCCAAGGGCCCTGGCATTACACGGTGTGACACCTAATGAAACCCCTAAACAATAATCGTGTCTTCCTCTCAATTATGCACCTCTTGTTGTCTTTTCATAATATTTGGTATTTAGGTTAGATTTACCATAGAATCTGTGAGCCGCAGAGGTAACTTACTCCAATTAAAGAACACTGACGTTCATTTGCAATTATTAGTGCAGATTATGAGAACCAGGTCAGTTGTGGATAAAGCTGAAGCTCTTTGACCAACCTCCACCTATCTGGCTCCCCAGGGGTTAATTGTTTGCACTTTCTGCTGTTTAAACACACCAGCTCTGGATGCATTAACAAAACCTAGTGTCTGACCTCCTGGCTGAGACCCTTGAACGACAGGGTAACTAAATCAACATAATCCCGATCTCCAAGCCCCCTCTGAGGACCCAGAATCATGCATTTTTTGCTTATTTTCAGGTTTGCCCTATAACTTGCATATTCTATGCCGCCTCTGACACTAGCCACTGAGAAATCAACCACACGTCCCAGGTTTAAGTGGGAGCCACCAAATGCCAGTGGGGGCTCATCTGAAGATAAGAGGCTAGGAACTGCTCCAAATCAAAGGGAAACAATGTGTGACCTTGCGCTGCTCGGACTGAGAATTACATGTAACTTTGGGGAAACTGACAAAATTTGAATATAGACGTAGATTAGAAAATAGCATTGCATGAAGAGCAAATCTCTTGATTGTGACCCTTGTAACCTAGTTATGTAGGAGGAGGTCTTTGTGTTTCCTAAGAAATACACACTGAGGGGTGCCTGGGTGGCCCAGTCGGTTAAGCATCTGACTCCAGCTCAGGTCATGATAGCACGGTTCATGAGTTCAAGCCCCGCCTCGGGCTTTCTGCTGTCAGCGCAGAGCCAGCTTTGGATCCCCTGTTCCCATCTTTGACCCTGACCCTCCCCTGTTTGCTCTCTCACTCTCTTAAAAACAAATAAACACTAAAAATAAAAGAAATACACAATGAGATATATAGGGGTAAAAGAGTCTGTAAATTATTCTCAAATGGTCTGGTGAGAGAGAGAGAAAATGGAGGCAAATGCTTACCATTGGTGAATCAACATAAAATGTATATATAATTCTGTGTACTAATTTCCCAACGTTTCTGTAAGTTTAAAATAATGTTAAAATAAAAATGTTCCCAAGTATTAAACGTTGACATATGCAGGCAGTGACCAGCTCAGAAAAGGTCACTCTTGAGGAACAGGATATAAAGGCTGGTACTGAGTGTATAAACTGAGCATAATAAAAAAGTTGAGCTACCATCTTTGAAGGAAGATATGAGCTTTGAACCAAACGAGGAATACATAAATACTGGATAGACTCTAGAAACCCGTGCATACAAGGTGGAAAGACTGCAATAAAAACAAATTTGTTTCCATTCCATTTGTTTACATCTCCAGCTGCCCGTTTTATGAGATCCAGTACCCGCTGAATTTTCAATTAATTCAACATACAGAATGCATCTGTAGTATGTTTACGTAGGTTAAGACCTTAATAATCTTTTAAATTTTATGTTTAGTTAATTTTGAGAGAGAGAGAGACAGAGCACAGGCAGGAAAAGAGCAGAGAGGAGGGAGACACAGAATCCGAAGCAAGCTCCAGGCTCTGTGCCGTCACAGCATAGAGCCCGACACGGGGCTCGAACCCATGAACCGTGAGATCATGACCTGAGCAGAAGTCGAATGCGCCCCGACCCTAGTAATCTTCTTGATGGTTTCACCATCCAAATGAAAAGAAGAAGCAGGCACAAAAAAGTCTCCATTGGTTTGCTTCATTGTTTCCTTCTTTACATGGTCATTGGCCTCTAAAAGATCTTCTTTCACTTAAAAAAGTATGAATCTGAAGATGGCATGTGCTTACATAAAAAGGGAACAACATGATGGAATACAGTATTGATTCTGGGAAATAAACAATTCTGAATTATGGTTTCTCAATTTTCACAAACCCTCTGGTTTTCATAGGCATGTCTTCCAATGAATAGAGACATAGAGAACACATACGTTTCACAATGACTTTTTACCACTTGGAATAAAAACATTCCAAAGTTAGTAAACAATGCAGTCAGTTTCTGTCATAACTCCCAGCCTGGGATCAGGCTTTGGGGATTATGTGTGACTCCTGCCTGCTCTCATTCTTTACTCCCACCCCATGGAGCTGTGGATTAAGAAGTATTTCAATTCAAATCCGTCGTCTTTGTTTTTGGTAGTTTATCTTACAAAGTTTAGTGATGATACTGTATGTACCCGAGAGTTCTGTCTGGGTGTCCTGACTCCTCAGTGAAGGACTGAAATACTGCTAGAAGACTTTCCTCTGCCAAGGTGCCTTTCAATCGTCCATGCCCTCTGGATTCACATCCAATGTTAAGGTGCTTCTGTATGAACAATGCAATCAAACCGTCTCCAAGGTTGGATAGAAAGGCTCTTACACTCCTGTCTCAGTTCCACAACTGAGAAAGAAAATGTAAACAATAAATGGTTTGCTAGTCCCCAGAGGATAAAACAGCCAAGGAAATAGTTTTCATCATACCGAACTCTAAGAAAAAAAAACAACAAAAAAACAAAAAAACTTCCTACAGTTTAAAGGCTGAATAGGATATAAGAAGTCCCAAATATGTTTCTCCAAAAATTTACCCATCTACTTTAAAATACTTTAGATCTCAGATTCACAGGTTTGAAGCTTCCTTGGGAAAAGCATTATTGTCATAAAGAATTCCTCCTAGCTTCTTGCAAATTGAGTCTTGTCTTGCCTTTATCTTGTGCTCTTGTTATATAGTCCCACCTACATTATGAAATAAATCAGGTCTTCCAGACACCCTTCCAGACACAATGGTTAAGCAAGAGCTTACTAGGTTGAAGAACCTCCATCGTTACGAGCACCACTGCTAGCTGAGACAGAAAACACATTCAAGACAATGAACTTCATCTTAAAACCTCCTCCCTTGCACAGTGAAGTCAGCCTGTCCTGCCAATGCAGTAGTCCTGGGGTAACACTATGGCCAAAACGGGGCCAATTAGATTCCTTATTCTGGGAGTAGGAGCTCAGATCTAAAAATATGCCATCGAATATGCAATAGTTTCTTGAACTAGAAGACATGAGCCTAGGAGCTAACTGGAGGGAGACAGATTACAACAAAACAAGAATCCAGCAAATGGGCTTCTTCAAAGACACATTTTCAGGAGAAGGTAAAGTCATGCTTGTGATACAGATAGAAAATGAATATGCGTTAAAGACTTTCTTTTACTCGTGTGATAGGCGGGAAGCAGGTACATGTTACAATCTACGGAAAGGCTGAGTCAACAATGCGCCTGAATTGCATATGGCAGCAAACCATAGGCCAAAGTCTACCTAGGTCGACTGCATCTACAGATCCGTTAGTTAGCTACAACTTGAAGACACAAGTAGCAAAAAGATGATGAACTGTGCTGGCATCAGATTTCCCTGAGGAGTGTGCTGTAGGAAATGCAGAGATTTCTACTGTACTACACCTGATATCTTTCCACCTTTCCCCACCCTCAATGCCACACAACCACACACCACATACCACGTGTTCCAACCTGGTATGGAACTGCCAGGGTCCACAAGCACTGCCAGGATATCAGGAGATCATATTTAATTCCCTCAACTGGGAAGTCACTGGGACCTCTTCCAGACTCCCAACAACCTTCACCTGTCATTCTTTAGAGTTCTTATCACACAGTCATTTGAATTACAGTGAGTCATGTGTCTGTTTTCCATCCCTTTGATCTACACCAGAGCCCTTGGCAAGGGCTTTACAGAACAGACATAATTTAATAAAGTTTTGTGAGATCAATGAATGGACATTGCTCATTCCTGTTTAAGATCTTTTTCAATCCCTTCCCATGGACATCCCAATTGTATAAGGTATTTACAAGTCTCTTTTATGGCCATTATATCTGTGGGAGTCAACTCTGAATATCTGCTCTGGACAAGAACCATTCCTAACCACCAAGAGTACACACACACACACACACACACACACACACACACACACACACACACTGCTGAGAACGTTGTCTGCAACATCCTAAATACTGGGCCCATTAAACATGTGGTTTGGGAGGTCTCACCCTCTCGAAACACCTAACAGCACCAGGGTGGAATGATGCCAGCTGAACACATACAACCACATTCTTCTCTATGAGGAATTCGGAATTGAGATTTAGAGGCACTGTCCCACTGAACTGAAATCATGCAAAGTCAGCATGGGATGCAACAGTCACGTTCCTGGGTATGTGCTGATGAATCAGTAAAAGCAAGAGAGGAAAGATGATTTTCAAAAAAAAGGTGGGGGGAAGCATGACTCTTATACAGATGAAAAATGAACACGTTATAGATTTTCTTTTACTCATTAATCAACGAGAGACTCAAGCACACGTGAACGCCAGTTCAAAGGGAAGAAAAACACACATCCTTATGGAGCAAAGGAACTGAACTGTAAACTGAGGCAAAACTATTTTTTGGCTGGGCTAGGGGGTTGGTTAAAACTTTCTTGAACAACACATTTACAAAGATGTACAACACCCTTCAGAGACCATGAACAACAGGTTGAGAGTCAGAAGTCTGGAGGGGCACAGCGGAGCCAATACGAAGTTTCTCACTGAGGTACAATTTTTTCTTGCAAGACCGTGCGGTAAGACGGAGAGAGCTAATCACCTGTTTTCCAATATCTTTGGTGTGCACGGTTTCCTCCCTCAAGAGACCCAGCTACACATCCTTCTTGGGGTTTCTAAAGGATGCTGTGCTAACCCTGTAATAAATTCTGTTTGCTTGTCTTGCGGGGCTTGTAAAGGCTTTCTGTTGTTTGCAAACAAAAGTGCCTCTTGATAAGATATTCATATCGAAAAAAAAGCAAACACCAAAAAAGCAGGTCAAAACTTGCTGATGAAACTCTCTGAACTCCTGATTTCCTTCCTTTTCTGGTAAAGGATTTCCAGAATTGTTTTCATTGAAACAGAGGCCAAAGGAACCCTGGATAGAGACACTCACACAGGGGCACGCATACTTTCAGAGTGTCTTGATGCTGGTCTGTGGGTCAGAAAAACATACGATGAAATAAATAATGGAGAGAAGCCAATGGTCTTAATCATAACTGGAAGAAGTGTAAGGGTCATATCATCAGAAGTATTACAGAAGACATCTACCTTTCCTTGAAAAGAAGGTAGTAATGCACAAACAGCATCTCTCCTGTTACCCCAGGACTAACACCCTTACATTTGAGGTTCTTGTATCTTCATTTCACCTGGAGTGAACCTGCACATGTGTGGATTACCCTGCATCGTGGACCAGTGATACCCAACAAATTCCCGTAAGAATGCACTGCCGTTCGGACTCCATCTTTCCGTGAAACACATTAAGGTTAAATAAGACCACACGCATCAAAAAAAGCATTGTTTAAATATATTTTGACCCCTCTGCATAGATCTCTACAGAAGCTCCAGGTAAAATTCCATTTCTCTCCTAGAGCGTAAAAAACTGTCCTTTAACATATATTTCATAATTTAAATATCTGTTAATTTCATTTAGCTTTATAGTACTTTTAACATTTTTACTTTATATTAATAATGCATTTGCTTTCAAAGAATGATATAGCTACCTTTATTCTTTTCTCATAGACATGCTTGATAAAAATTAATGACTAAAACAGATGAAATGGTCTTTTGCTAGGAAAATGATGAATGCTAAAGTCACCCACATTTTTGTATCTTTATCATGATAAGGGGCAAAACAGAAAATACTGAGCACAAAGACTCTAACTTTTAAGCTATATTAAAAAATTTTTAAGGGGCTCCCGAGTGGCTCAGTCGGTTAAGCATCTGACTTCAGCTCAGGTTATGATCTCACAGTCCGTGGGTTTGAGCCCTGTGTCAGGCTGATAGCACAGAGCCTGGAGCCTGCTTTGGATTCTTTGTCTCCCTCATTCTCTGCCCCTCCCCTGCTCACACTCTCTCGGTCTCCCAAAAATAAATAAACATTAATTTTTTTTTTTTTTCAGTTTCCTAGGCTCAGAAGTCAGTTCCCAGGCAAACAAACAGTTGTACCTTAAACCATTTACTTTTCCTTGTTCATAAACTATTCTTTTCAGATAAAACTTACCAAAAATCTTAGTTTCAGGGGGTACTCGGGTGGCTCAGTTGGTTAAGCATCTGACTGTGGATTTCGGCTCAGGTCATGATCTCATCATGATCTGTGCCTCCTACAGACAGTTCAGGATTGCAAGGAGATCATAAATCCTCTTACTTTAAAGGAGGGATTCCTCTTCCCAGGTCCCAAATAGGAATGTGGACATGTTCAATATTCTAACAATCCTGATGGAATTTTTACATTTAACGATTGTTAAGTGGTCATAGGCTACTGTAGATGCGATGGCATTTTTTCACGTTCATTTATTTACCTTGCTTATTTAAGTAAGCTCTACGCCCAACATTGGGCTCGAACTCACAATCCCAACATCCAGAGTCACATGCTCTGGGGTGCCAGGGTGGCTCAGTTGGTTAAGTGTCCAACTCTTGATTGCAGCTCCGGTCATGATCTCACAGTTCATGAGATAAAACCCTGTGTCAGGCTCTGTGCTGACAGCCCAGAGCCTCCTTGGGATTCTCTCCCTCTCTCTCTCTGCCCCTCCCCAGCTTGTGCTCACTCTCTCTCTCTCAAAATAAATACTTAAAAACCTTTAATTTCACTATGAAAACAAACTACAAGATCACCAGAAATCATTAGAATAGAAGGAATAAGAAAAAAGTCCACCTATGACAATGAAAGAAAATAGGTTTTTTATTTTTATCTTTCTTAAAAAGATCTCAGTTTTAAAAAGCAGCTTCCTCATGCAACTGAACCAAAAAATATATTTTTTCAACAACTAGACTGACAAAGATGAAAAACAATTAGTACTACCTAATATCAGTATACAATGTCAACAGATGCATAGAAGAACAGTTGGGAATAATAAGTTATCAAAATCTTAAATGTACATGCCTCTCTGTTTCCCAGTTTCAGCGGAGGAATTTATCCCGGAGGATCATTGGACAAATGTGCAAACACATATACAGACATATTTGTCCCCTTTTTGTTTAAAGGAGAAAAGTTCAGAAATACTCTAAATATTTAATAGGGTTGGTGAAACAAATTATAGTACAGTTTACACAAGAAAATGCTGGGGAATTGGTTAAAATGATACTGGAGAGGACAGATCATAAACAGAAAAATTTTCCCGTGATCTAGTCTTACAGGGGAGGAGAAGCAAATTTAAGTTTTGGATGTATTACAGCAGCCTCATGATCATGGCGAAAATCATGAATTACATTTTTTAATGCCAGGATTAGCTGATTTCTAAACTAATAATTATCACCCGGGCTTGGAGCTATGAAGGATCTATAATTCCCAGAAACACTGGTGAAGCCAGATTCTTCTCGGTCCTTGGAATTAGGTAATCTGATCATTCATCACCATTCAATGATGGCTTCTCCATTCAATTAACAGGCAGATCTGAGCTGGATGAAATGAGAAGGTGCTATTGGCATCCCCTATTTTTACTCCCATGCAGAGCTTGGACCCGGCTCAGGGAATTTGTATTCAATCTAGTCCAAGCAATACACCCAAGGAGAATTTCAAAGAAATCATTCTCCTCTCTTGTAACAGCTATCCGTGCATTTAGGTCTGTCTCATTCAATGGGTCTATATCCTCAGGACTGGGACTCGGAACCTGTTGCACAAAATGTAGAATGTACAAGGCTGGGTCATTCTTCTGCACTTTCGCGGGATTTTTTCCCCTCTTTACTTTCAGTGAACAGACGGACAGGAACACGAGTTTTCCCCTATAATACCTAACAGTGTTTGTTCAACATTTGTGATACTTGCTGCCTGGGAAACCTGATCAGACAACTTGGGAGTAAAACCAGATATATGATAATAGAACAAAATTGGGCATCTCGTTCTAAATCCATACCTGCAACAAACTTATTATAACAACTGCCTAGGGTCAAATCAAAGAATATTAATTAAAGACTGTGAAGATCTTGGGGCACCTGGGTGGCTCAGTCGGTTAGGGTCTGAGTTCGGCGCAGGTCATGATCTCATGGTTCATAAGTGTGAGCCCCACATCGGGCTCCCTGTTGTCAGAGCAGAGCCTGCTTTGGATCCTCCGTCTCCCTCTCTCTCTCTCTGCCCCTCCCCCATTAGTGCTCTCTCTCTATCTCCCTCTCTTTCTCTCTCAAAAAGTAAACATTAGAAAAAAAAAAAGTTTGTGAAGATCTCATTTCCAAAATCCTCTGTTCTCTTCCCTGAGTCCTAACTTAGAAGTACAAGGAAGAAAATAATACCCAAATCAGAACTTCTTACTTTTATTATTACATAAAATTCTTCAAAATAACCTCCATGTAATCATCTGGTCAAACTAATCAACAGAGAGCCGATTCCTCCTGTCAAACGTTCTGCGAGTCTGCTAGCATCCTGAAATTCTTGTGGCATATGGGCTAGCCTCTAATTTAGGTGAATCTATTTGCATATGTAAACATACAATATGAAGACTAGAGCTCATGAGACACTCTCCAAAATGTAGAACTTAAAAACTTAGGTCATTCTCTGGCACTAGGAGTTGGAAATACGTAGATATTTGTTCACTCATACTGTGTAAAGTATGCATACATCGTTTTATACAATTCCCTAGTGTAACGGACTGTTGATTAACTGAATGATGATAACTGATCTTTTTGGATTAAAAACGAAGCAGTTCCTCATAATCCTTCAAAAAATGCCCTAGAAATACCTTAGCTTTGTTCATACACTCCTGCAGTGTCACTAAGTAGAACAAAAGCCCCAACTGTCTAGTAAAAGCTAAATTAAAGTGGGGCTGCTAACATTGCCCCTGAACTTGCAGATGGCCCAAGCCCTCCCACCAAACCAAGGTGCATGAAAATATCCAGTCTGTGTGCTTACCAGAAGGAAACAGAAGTGGACAAGTCCATACTCGTCTACAAATTCTAAAACACAGTAATCCTGCCCAATGGCCAAGCAATTCTCCCATGGGGAGTAGCTATAAAGTAGGGCAGGTCTTGAAGAAGAAAGATGAAACAGATACAGAATTATGGGTCCCTAAGTGGAGACATGAACAAATATTTCCATAGCCCTGCTCTATGGTTCAAACCCAGAGTATGTTAGATAGAATATTAAGTACATAAGATTACTTGCCTGTAAATGAACTAACTGTGACTTTTACAAACGCCATCAAAGTGTGGGGAAAAAAAACATTTGTAGGGGCGCCTGCGTGGTTCAATCGGTTAAGCGTCCAACTTCACCTCAGGTCATGATCTCGCAGTTCATGAGTTCAAGCCCCACATCAGGCTCTGCGCTGACAGCTCAGAGCCTGGAGCCTGCTTTAGATTCTGTGTCTCCCTCTCTCTCTGTGCCTCCCCTGCTCATGCTCTGTTTCTCTCTCTCTCTCTCAAAATAAATAAACATTAAACATTTTTTAATAAAAATTTAAAAAATATTTGTAGTGTTTAGTTATGAACCAAACTTTTTAAAATAATTTTCTCCAAAGTAACTCATAATTTTTTTTCAACGCAGATAATTTGCATCTGAGAAAGAAAACCCAATATACTGAATACCAGATGTCTCAGGAAATAGTGGGAGTCAGGCTCCACAAACCCTTGAACTTGGAATTATTATTATTGTTATTATTTTTAAGTAGGCTTCATGCCCAGCACAGAGCCCAGTGCGGGGCTTGAACTCACGACCCTGAGATCAAGACCTGAGCTGAGACCAAGAAGAGTCAGATGATTAACTGGACGCTTAACTGACTGAGCCACCCAGGTGCCCCTGAACCTGGAATTATTTTTTTTTTTAATATTTTTATTTATTTCTAGGAGAGAGAGAGAGAGAGAGACAGCGTGAGCAGGGGAGGATCAGAGAGAGAGGGAGTCACAGACTGAAACAGGCTCCAGGCTCTGAGCTGGCAGTCAGCACAGAGCCCGACGCGGGGCTCGAACCCACCAACCGCGAGATCATGACCTAAGCGAAAGTCGGACGCTCAACCGACTGAGCCACCCAGGCGCCCCTGAACCTGGAATTATTGATAAATACATCAAGAAGTCTGTTTGGTTGTCATATTTCTGAGTCAAGCTGATGATGTCATTTACCAAACTATGCAAATGGATTAGTTGGGTGAACACAAACTCCCTTTCTTTTCCAGATTATAGGCACCATTCCAAGACGGATTATTCTCCCCAATCTATCCAGAACAACATTCCCAGTATCTCCCTGACCTAATGCTTTGAGGGTACAGGAGAGACGGAAACTCACTTTTTCTCCTTTGTCCAGCTGACCTAACCTTTGCCCTATCCATGCA
The DNA here is from genome assembly GCF_003009895.1 of Hyaena hyaena. Classification (NCBI taxonomy): domain Eukaryota; kingdom Metazoa; phylum Chordata; class Mammalia; order Carnivora; family Hyaenidae; genus Hyaena; species Hyaena hyaena. The sequence goes on from NW_024080774.1 coordinate 1,147,766, forward strand.
CGAACCCTGTTCCTCATAGCACACTAGATCTAGAAATTTAATCACTTTCCTATAAATGCCACACAATAGGCAATGAATTTCCTGAAAACACTGTATTCATATGAAATACAACCTCCTTCTTTTTCTGTTTAGTGTGAAATCAATAATTAGCAAATTCCAGTGCCATGTGTGGTGAGCGAGATAACACACCTGAGGAATTCCAGACAGAAGCCTGAAATCTTGAGATTCAGTTAAGCTCTTTACCTGAGACGCCACTGACTTTTTGCCTTTGAAAAGTCATTTAAGCTTGTCTATTTCTTCATCTTCAAACTGGGGGAAGATGCAACTGTGAGCACACCCTGGTCCCATACGGAGAAGAATAACTGACCTACATAACCATATGAGTGCTGTGGAACCACCATGACACCCACCATTTTCTTTGTGGGGTCATTTGGAAGACAAGCAGATTTGCAGGGGATCACGGGGTCCAAAATAATGGTGACTACCAACAATTGCGATCCTTTTCAAAGACTGCCTTCCTCCCCATTGGAAATTACAGTGCAGAGAGAGCAGGCTTTCTTGATTTCCTTTCAACAGAATATTTATAGCAACCTCCACTGTCAGAGAAATTACTACTGAGCTCACAATTCACTCCCCCAATGTAATGAAAAATCATCACATCTCTGACCATCAAAGCAGGGTCCACCATGACAAAATGACCATGATTATGTTGCCCCTCACTGCATATGTCTGTCTTTCACTATATACTGCGAACTCCAGAGGGTAGGGAATGTGCTTCGTTCATTTTCATGCTCCTGAATCCAAACACCGTGTCCAGAACACAGCACGTGTTCAATTAATAGGCATGGGATGATGGGAAGGACAGACCAGCGGATGTGCCATATGAGAAAGGCACTGCATGCATATTCTTTTTACTAGCAATTCCTATTACTTACATTTACACTCAGGAACAATGATCACAACTCTGTTTCACTTCATCTGAGCATATCCTGCCAGATAACAACTTACTCCCCCTTAGCAACTTAGACATTTTCTAAAGCTCTATTTCCCCAGCTTTCGTTTTTTTCTCCAGTGTGTTCTTCCATTTGAACCGTATTCGCTTTAATTCAATTTGCTGGTTCACTCTTGCCATCTGAGGCATTCAGACTTTCTCAGCCTTGCTAGAGATTCAACGTAATCATCTCGCGTAAATCCAAAAACAAATCCCTCCTGCCAGCAATGTGCTGCAGGTATGATGCCTTACCATGCCGGATGCAGGCACTAGCGTGTCCAGTTCATGGTTCCCCACTGACGTCCCCTGCGGACTGCCAGGGACCACCCTACTGGGCAGAACACAACTGAGGTCTATACTGTGCGATGGACCACAGCCCAGAGAAGCGGGGAGTTGGGAGGAGGAGCTTCCCATCATGGTGTAAAATAGGGTCACAAGATCCCCACGCTACTTTGCTTGATTCCTAGGACATTTCCTACTTCAGCGACACACTGCTTTTATAGGTCAGTTAAAAAAAAAAAAAATACCCAATAAACTTGAACATTCCTTTCTTTAGCCTTCATAAGCTTTATCTTCCCTTGGGACATAGAATCCCATTCAGATACGGTCTCCTTCTAAATACAACACTCATGTCCTTGACCTGACACCTACTTCTGGATATGAATCACACAGAATGGTGCTTCTGTCCTGCAATCAACATTAATAAGGTGAGTGCTTTTTCTAGACGCCTCTGTACTTATTAGAAGTATTTGTTAACCAAGAGTCTTTTAGTCAAAACCAAGAAATTCATGTTGGGCTTTACTTGGCCTGGTAGACCAGATGTTCCCGGAAATGCCTGACTCGAGGCAGTTGTCAAATATTCCATCTTCCAACTCTCAGATACACCTGCCTCAACAGATCACTGATTCATCACAACGACTGGGATACTCCTTTTACTGGCCTCAAAGCGGCGCCCCTCCCCTCACCGTGATCCGGCGAGATCTCCTCCTCCTCCAGCCGCACTTCCTCAGTGCCGGAGCTCTGTGAAAAGCCTCCAGGCCGTGGTATCTAACAAGAAGGTAAGACAAACTCGGAGCTTTTGCAAATCCCCTGCCTGCCCAATTCCGGTTTCTAGACCTTGGCACCATGGTACTTTGGCCCTGGATCGCTCTTGGTCCAGAGGGCTGTGCTGGGCACTGCAAGGTATTTAGCATTATCCCTAGCCCTGACCCACTGGAGGACCACACACACTATACTCCCCTCCTCTGGCAACAACCCAAGATGTCTTGCCAAATAACATCCCCCGAAAAATCTGTATAGATTTTTCTATACAGGCACCTGGGTGGTTCAGTCAGTTAAGCATCCCACTCTTGATTTCAGGTCAAGTCATGATCTCACAACTTATGAGTCTGAGACCCATGTCAGGTTCTGTGCTGACAGCACAGACCCTGTTTGGGATTGTCTCTCCCATTCTCTGCTCCTTCCCAGCTCATACATGCACTCTCTCCCCCTCAAAATAAATACGTTAAAAAAAAAAAAAAAAAAAAAAGCTGTATGCTACCAACCTCTACTGAGATAGTCACAAAGAACAATAACCTGGTAAAGGCTCTGAAAAGTCCTGTGATACAAAAACCAGCCCGATTGACAGCATTTTCCAATGTGTTTAGTCATTTGCTAGAGGGCACACAATTTTATCTCACAAGAGCCATTCTTGAACAGAAGAAAATTTTGGAACTACTGTTCTAGAAAATATTCGTATTAACCGTATTTTAAGTACATGAGGAAACCACCTGATAGAATTTAGGCACTTGTGAAAATATTCCCCACAATCAAATGTCTATTTAAAACGTCCAATTATTTGCTTATGGATATGAATACCCACCTAAATGGACACACTCACAATGGAGACTGTCACTGTGAAATTATTTCAATTACTATATGATTTATGATTCATGGGCGTATTTCTGTAGGAAAATGTATTTTTACCAATATATAGTGCCCAACAGGAGCACCTTGCCGTTGGCAAGGTCTATTAGCAATGCATTATTTATTTGTACACACTTCAAATTTCAGATGTACTTAGTACTCAGTAACTTTTATAGGTGAAAAGCTAAAAAGACCAGGAACATTAATGTCAGTTTTGAGCCCAACTGCCTGGCAAACACAGCTTTATTGGGCAAATGAACGTCTTCTGAAGTAAGAATGGGAACATTTAATCCAGAAAAGTAACATCATGTAAACTTACGGTCACTGGGTTCCATGTGTGGGGTCCTCTTCCCCAAGCACCAAGCCAATTCTCGGACACCAGGTGAGTGTCCTACAATTCAACTCAATCTACCTGGAGGGAGAGTCAGGTTCCAAGGGTCTGGGCTCAGTCCTATGAGACTGCCCTCCCCGCACACACACACACACCGCCCCCCCCACACACACACTCAAGACTTCAGATGCCAAGTGCAAGTCCACACTATTACCTGTGTTTCTGACGGAGGGTCTCACGCCCACCTCCTTGGGTTCCATTAATCGGCTCGAGCAGCTCACGCCACTCAGAGAAACAGGTTACTCGCTAGATCCCCGGCTTATTACGGAAGGATAGAACTCAGGAAGAGCCAGACGGAGAAGACACGTAGGACCCGGTGTGGGGAAAGGGCCCAGACCTTCCATGGTCTCTACAGGCCGCCCTCTCACCGCTGACCTCCACGTGTCCACCAACCCAGAAGCTCTGCAAACCCTGTCCTTTTAGGCTCTTATGGAGGCTTTGCCTAAGCACGACTGTTTAAATCACTGGCCGCGGGCCACCCACTCTACCTCCAGCCCCTCTCCCCTCCCCGGAGGTCAGCGGGTGGGACTGAAAGTTCCGTCCCTCTATTCACTTCTGGTTTCCCTGGCAACCAGCCCCTTCCTCAGGTGCATTCCAAAAGTCCCCTCATAACCATCACAAAAGACACAGACACGTTAGCAGCTCTCTTTACAGGAAATGCCAAGGTTTTTAGGAGCTCCGGACCAGAAACCGTGATAAAGACGAAATACGTATTTCTTATTATAAATCCCAGTATCACATCATGCTTATAGATGACATGTAAAATTGTCTTAGCTGCAAATGCTCATTAAATATGGATGTGTGTCCAAGACCCAAACCCACCACCTCCTGACTGGGGCAAAAGAATACTCGCAGAGTTTTACAAGTTTGTAGCTTGGCTAAAAAAAATTTATTTTCTGGGAAACATGGGCGGTTCAGTCAGTTAAGTGTCCAACTTCAGTTCAGGTTATAATCTCACAGTTTGTGAGCTCCAGCCCCACATAGGACTCTGCGCTCACAGGTTGGAGCCTGGAGCCTGCTTCGGATTCTGTGCCTCCCTCTCTCTCTGCCTCTCCCCTGCTAGCACTGTCTCTCCCTCTCCGTGTCATTCCCTCAAAATAAAAAATACACATTTAAAATTAAATTTTGCTTCCTAACATCTGAAACTAATAAAACACTATGTGTTGACTGTACTGAAACTAAATATCACTTTAATACTCAGAGATAAAACCACTATTTAGAGTTGGATGTGTTTCCTCCTGCCTTTTTCACTGTATAATTTGGAGACTGATTAAAAAAAAAAAAAAGATTAAAAAATAGAACATGTTATTTTTCTTGACATCTATTCTGACCTTTCTCAGTCTCCCGGGATTTGAAAAACACAGCTAGGGAAGGAGAGCGGTGCTGTGTAGTTTGGAAGTCCCCTATACCCTAATGCAGGGGTCAGCAAACTTCTTCTATAAAGGACCAGAGAGTAAACATTTCAGCCTTTGCGGGCCAGGTGGTCTCCACTGCAACGATACATCTCTGCTCTTGCAGCACAGGACACAATACCTAAAGCACGGCCATCGCTCTGTTCCAATAAAACTTTATTTACAAAAGCAGGTGGCGGACAGGATTTGGCCCAGGAGCTGTAATCTGCGACCTCATGTCCTTCAGTGTCAAATATTGATAAGGAAGGAAGAGGACTTGAGAAAACTAAAACAGCACTTGTATCTCACTGATGGAACAGTTTTTGTGTTATAATCAGAAGGAAAAAAAAGAGCACCAAGGTAAAAATCCATCCAAATATGTGACTAAATAATCATCTGTTAAAACTTTTTATCAGGGAAAATAGTGCAGCTCGGAATTCTTTTCAAGTCGAAAGGCTGTCATTGCTTTTGGACCGCGCTTCACAGAACGCTGTTTTCTTCCCAGGCAATCTGTTCAGTGGAGTATTGATTACATTATAATCCCTCGGATTCAGCTTTTTCTGGCTGCTTTCCAAGTTATAACCATTTCTGCCACTACATAAATCTCTCCGATAATTTTTTCCCAAATTAAGTCCCCTCTGTCTATTCTGATCAACCAATTTCCCTCCTACACACTGCAGATTCGATCAGCCACACATGGCTGATGGAATCTGTTTTTAAAAGGACATTCTGTGATTAGGCGATTTTCTTCAAGGGTGATTGCTGAGAAAACCATCAACAGTAATACTATTTTCCTCGTAAGAACTCCTTGAGATGGAGATGGATTTCTTTCCTTCGTTCTTTCATCCTTCCTTCTTCCTTCTCTCCCTGCTTCCTTCTTTTCATCATCCTCAGCCTTTTTTTTTTTTTTTGAAGTCTTTAACTTGCCACAGTTTGAATGAATCACTGCATCGTCTACAGGCAAGCAGATCTTCAGTGCAACAAATACGAAATGTCCACTCTAGCCCAGGCCGTTGGGGCTCTGCGGTGTTCCGGCACATTCTTTAGCCAGTTCTGTGTGCCCACCACTCCCCTTTGGGGTGGTTTCCTCCAGCACATTCCTCAGGGGGCCCACTGTGTCGGGGTTAACAGAACAGAGCAGGACTAGGAGACTAATGCCCTTCTCCCCTAGCACCCTCCCTCACCTCCCAAAAGGTAGCCAGTGCTTGCCTGGGGCGGGCAGAAGGTAAAGACAAATGCACAGCTTCCAGACCTTCAGGTGACCTGCAAACAAAATCTCGGAGGCATGCTTTCTGTTCCAGGGCCTTTTCGGAAAGCAGGCTGAGGCTGGGAGTTGGCAGAGGTCACAATCTCTGGGGCCTCTCTTCCTTCCTATCCTCCCTTCTCTCTCCTTTCTCAGCTTTGCCTCCCTGGACCCCAAGATTCCTCGCCCAGGGCCTGCCCGTGGGGAATCTGACCGAGTTGTGTGCTGCAGAGCATTTCTTCACCCCCAATTTCTGCGGCTCCCCGCTCGCCCACTTGGGTACCGTCACCTTGCAGAAACATCTTGAGCCAATGCACCAAATATCTGCAGTCACTGAATTGTATGCATATGTATATATGTTTGGGGTAATGCGGTCCCCACAAGGTGCCCTAAGAATCGCCTCACACCTAAACTAACAAAAGCGTTCCCCAAGCACAGGAGACTTCTCTCTGATCCCACCCAGTGACTGCGATGTCAAAGAAGACTGGGACCTCTGCTGATGAATACGACCATCTCTGCTCTCAGATCAATACAGTCTGAACCGGCTCCCAAATACAATTTTTATCTATTTACCCGGCATCGATCAGGCCCCGGCAAATTGATTCGGAATGATACGGAATAATTTACAGAACAAAATGTCAGCATACATGGCGGCCACGAGAAACAAACCAAGCGTAGTCACAGGGGCTCGCTCGCTCAGCCCACCTCGGCTACGTACGATGTGTGCGGGAAGCAAAGCATGTGATCACATGGCCATTTCTGCCGGAATGAGAGAAAAGTGATTTAAGAAAGGTCCCAGCTAGGCTTCGGCATAAACGTCCTAAACCCTTAAACAGGAGGGATTTGCATGCGGAATTAGCTGGAAGCTTTTTCTCCCCTCCCAGCTCACCTCGGTAGAGTGCTAATTGCTTGCGTAATGACAAGGGGCTGATATCAAAATGCTCTCCTTGTATTAGACTTTGTTTCGCATCCCTGTGTGCTCCTGTTCACGTTGTTAATGATGCTTTAGACTTACACTGATGATCTTCACTTTTATTAGCGATTAAGCCCGAGCCCAGTATGTACATTTTCTTCTTCGTTCGGCAACTCTGATGACATGTCTTGCATGCCAATTATCTGACTGGATGACTATTAAATACTTCCGAAGCCAGATGGTTTTGACGGAGTGTTGTTTTGAAAGGAAATATAATCTACCGTACTCGAATGTGAAAAAAACCAATACTTTAAAAACTTCCACAAGAGAATATATTAAAAATGTGGTTACGACTTTGAGCAGTGAGAGTTTTCTTAATGGGTACAAAGAATACAAATCAAGAAGGAAATGATTGATACGTTGATAACCTCAAAAGTATAAAATAAGTTCTGTAGCCTTACCTTTAACACCCAATAATAAACAAAACACACGACCCACAGTTGATAGTGCTTTTTGTGCACAAAACCGATGAAAGTCTTATATCCATAATATATAATTAAGATATATATTATATAAAATATACTATAGGACACCTATTATATAAATATACATAACCTATTTTGTATCAATAATATGTGTATTTATTTGCATATGTGTGTAAGGGTCAATAAAAAAACAAAAACCAAATAAGATAAACTGGCAAAGAACATAAACAGGGATTCTCAGAAAAGGGTACTTAAATGCTGAGAAACATATGAAAAGATATTTGAGTACACCAGTATTATTTCATAACATTCATTGTTTCCTATTTCATAACAACGAGATCAACAAATATTAAAAAGTCCGCCAGGGGCACCTCACCTGGATGGTTCAGGGTTACACTGTCTGTAATTTTGTATTATTAACGTTAAGTGTCTAAGTTTAGCTCAGATCATGATCTCATGGTACAATGGGTTCAAGCTCCACATCGGGCTCTGTTCTGACAGCTCAGAGTCTAGAGCTGCTTCAGATTATGTGTCTCCCTCTCCCCCTCTGCCCCTCCACTACTCATGCTCTCTCTCACTCTCTCAAAAATAAACGTTAGAAAAACAATTTTTTAAAAGTCTGCCAAAGTCGATTATTGGAAGTTGGTTCAAACTCTCTATTATAGAGGGCACTACAAAGATGTGCCTGCCTCCAAGCCAGCAATTCCACTCCTAATTATATATTCTAAGGTACTCCTATATCTGTGTTCAAAACGACATGTATACGCAGGTCCCATGAGGCACTTCCTAGAATGGCAGAAAACCAATCACAACTTAATTTTCCATCAGTTAGAGAAATAAAGTCATACGTTGGATATTCAAGCAATGAAGGAACTGTCTAGGAGAGCTAATGAATCAACTAGAGATAGATCAAAATGCAAAAGTTTCTAACACAAATGGGAGTGACGATAGTAAGTATCAGAAGGATATGCACAATATGATACCATTTACGTAAAGCTTTAAATCGTACAGAACAGGAGCGCCTGGGTGGCTTAGTCGGTTAAGCAGTCCGACTTTCGCTTAGGTCATGATCTCGCGGTTCGTGGGTTCGAGCCCCGCGTCGGGCTCTGTGCTGACTGCCGGCTCTGAGCCTGGAGCCTGTTTCAGTCTGTGACTCCCTCTCTCTCTGACCCTCCCCTGCTCACGCTGTCTCTCTCTCTCTCTCTCTCCTAGAAATAAATAAAACATTTAAAAAAAATTAAAAAAAAATAAATAAATCGTACAGAACAAGTCAACATATTATTTCTGAAGACATCACCACCAGCAACACTGTAAAAACAAATAATGAAGACTAAATACCAAATTTGGGATCAAGATTTTTCTGGGGGGGTGGGGACCCAGGATGGGAATGAGTGGGGAACACGTACAAAGAACTTGTCAACACTGTCTGTAACTTTCTATTATTAAAGACGACAGACATTCAGGGCGCCTGGGTGGCTCAGTAGGTTAAGCATCTGACTCTTGGTTTTGGCTCAGGTCATGATCCCACAGTTTGTGAGCTTGAGCTCCTCACTCAGCACAGAGCCTGCTTCTGATTCTCTCTCTCCCTTTCTCTCTGCCCCTCCCCTGCTCGCTCTCTCTGTCTCTCTCTCTCAAAATAAATAAATTTTTAAAAATATGATAGACATAGCTAAATGGATGACTAGATATACAGATCCATGATGGATAACTGACCTGAGTTTGCCAATAATTCTCTGAGAAGAGGTATTCTCTTTTTTTTTTTTTTTTAATTTTTATTTATTTCTAGGAGAGAGAGAAAGAGACAGCATGAGCAGGGGAGGATCAGAGAGAGAGGGAGATACAGAATCTGAAACAGGCTGGGGCGCCTGGGTGGCTTAGTCGGTTAAGCGTCCGACTTTCGCTTAGGTCATGATCTCGCGGTTCGTGGGTTCGAGCCCCGTGTCGGGCTCTGTGCTGACAGCCAGCTCAGAGCCTGGAGCCTGTTTCAGTCTGTGACTCCCTCTCTCTCTGACCCTCCCCTGCTCACGCTGTCTGTCTCTCTCTCTCTCCTAGAAATAAATAAAAAAAAATTAAAAAAAAAAAAACTTAAAAAAAAAAAAAAAAAAGAATCTGAAACAGGCTCCAGGCTCTGAGCTGGCAGTCAGCACAGAGCCCGACGCGGGGCTCGAACCCACGAACCGCGAGGTCATGACCTAAGCGAAAGTCGGACGCTTAACCGACTAAGCCACCCAGGCGCCCCTGAGAAGAGGTATTCTCATGAAGTATGCCAGACACTATTCATTTAGTGAAAATAAGAAAGTCACATTATTTTCTCAAGGCAAATGGTGTGTATGTAAATTCCCCATGCCCTGGATTAGCCATGGACTGTCTACCCTCCCCCAGGCTCTGCTTCACTTCTGTGCAGTTAAATGTAATCTGGGTAGTGAAACATTCATTATAGGTTATTTTAAGTCTGATAGGACTCGAAAGTTAAACTGAAAGTTAAAAATGAAATCCCAATGATGGAGGCACCTGTGTGGCTCAGTCAGTTGACCGTCCAACTTCGGCTCAGGTCATGATCTCAATGCTTGTGAGTTCGAGCCCTGCGTTGCGCTCTGTGCTGACAGCTCAGAGCCTGGAGCCTGTTTCAGATTCTATGTTTCCCTCTCTCTCTGCCCCTCCCCTGCTCTCTCTCTCTCTCTCTCTCTCTCTCTCTCAAAAATAAATAAATAGAACATTTTAAAAAATGAAATCCCAATAAGACCAAAGCCAGCATTTTCTTCCAGATGCTTGGGAGCACTGCGTCTCATCGTTAGTGTGGATTTGAGAGCATTCTGTAAGGGTTTCACTTAGAGTTCAGGTTCCAGGAATTTCTTTTCATACATGTGATTTGGAGTGTGGAGGTGACCACATGTGAGTATCCTGTTTTCGGTTTTGACTCACGATGTCATTTTAAGTAATGGAAGTCCTATCGTGTTTCTATTAAAGTACACACAACTTGAAGAACGTACACAGGGAGAAATATGCAGAAGAGACGTTCTCAAAAGAGAAGAACCAATTACCTTCCTGCTCTATAAGAAACTCTTTGCAAATTATTTTCAGGAATCCTAAGAAGAAGGTCAGTTAAGTCTCAGGTATAGGACAATTCAAACCCTGTAATATTTAACTTCTGTCAATCTCATCAACACTCATAGCGTTATTAATCTGATAATAAATATCCCAGAGTTATAACAAGTTGATATTTCTGAACTCACGCTGATTTAAAACAGTTCCAAAAAGTTATTTCACCCCAAACAGCCCAGAGCTGCAGATTCTAGAGTTTATTCATAATCACATCCAATTCCATTAAAGAAATTGTGTTTGCATCCTGAGCTACTGGCCTATGACCCTCTGTGTACGCACAATTTGAGTGTCATGTTCTATTTAGATAACTGACGTTCTGACTTACATATACAATGCTCTGTGTCACTCATGGGGGTTGATATCATTTGTTCTTAATTCTATGGCTTATTAAATCTTAAAGATGTGACTCATGCAGAATAAATGCAGCAAAATGAAAAGACAGAAAGAAAACAGATTCAGGTTACAGCTTGGTAGATGACGCTACGTAGAAGAAAAAAGAAAAAGAACGTTCAAAATAAGATACAAATGAGAGCTTCGTGTCTGACACCAGCATCAGTAACCGTTTCACTGAATACCCTTTATAATAGGAGCTCTGGGGTATGAGGAATAAAACACACAAACACCCAGTCCCCTTGCACAATACAGGCGATCATTTCATGGGTGAAAACCTCTCTGTTGTTCTGCTTACCGTGCGCCCACTACAAGATCCTAAAGATACGGCATAACACCCGAGCACCTCGGTGAGTATCTAGGAGCCTGATTAATAGCATCCCTCTGCCCCATCGGAAGTCTGAAGGAATTAGGGAAAAAAGACGGTTTATGGAGACCACAATGCCCACTTCATCAACATCAATACAGCAGATGTTGGGCGAATGTTGCTTTCGTCAGGGGCAACAGCCTTCGCACTGACCCCAAAATCGAGACTCATCAGCCAGAACTGGATGGAAGTAGGCTTCCTTTAACACTGCCAACTTGGGACTCACAATATGGAAAAACAGAGACGACTGACTGCTTCCCAGAGGCTGCTGACTCCCAGAAGAAAGGGGAAAGATGCAGCTGGGGGAAGCAAGCCCGTGACAAGTCAGACAAAGCACTCCGTTTCCCCTGGGGGGCCAGGGGGCGGCAGGTGCGAGGGAAAGGCAAGGGCAGGTGCGAGGTCGACACCCACCCCTGGAAGGACACACAGAGTGTGGAGACGTGTCCCCTCTTTCCTCACGTTGGGAGGAAAAAATGTATTTATGTGAGGGCCCCAGATCCATGGCTCCTCAACACGACATCCATCTGTTACACGGATACTTGTCGGAGCACCTACTAGGCGCCGTGTGCATACCTGCACAAAGTGCGCGCTCCTGTGTTCATACTCACTGGAGTACGGGGGTGTCACTGGCACATGTCACAGCAAGGACTTCTTTATGCCCAACGCACACTCATCCAAGAGGAGTTTAGAGCCGATTAAACAGAGATCGTGGTGGCTCGGCAAGATTTACATGTAGGTTTTACCCAAAACCAAGACAGAATGAACCAGCCTTGACAAAGCTGGGTGGGAGTGTCAGGCTACTTAACAGGGCGCCCAGGTCGCAACGGACTTAGAGCTACTTGGTGCATAGCCTCATGTTCTGATGATGGAAGCAAGGGAGGGAAAGAAAAGGAAGGAAGGAAGGAAGGAAGGAAGAAGGAAGGGAACAGGATGACATATAGGCTTGTCTGTCCACACTGCTACTAAGGCCAACATAGGAGAAACCGACTTCTCCAACGTTTTTCACGTTTTACCAACCATGGCAAACAGTTAGCAGAGGAGCTGTTAAGGAACACAGAGAAAGAACTTATTCTAAGCCAGAAATATTTGAAGAGTTAGTGAGTGGAAAATAAAAATATGAAAATATGATTTATAGCACTGATATTATTCATTGAAGAGGTAATGTTCTGAGCTACCGGATTAATCACTACTATTACTAGAACACAGAGAGGGAATCAGTGGGCTATAAAGATAGCTTTGTCTATAAAGAATAATGCTGCTAAATTTTGGTAAAACATTAGATTAAAAATAACTTATGTGTATCTCTATGTATCTGCAGTGTAATTTTAAAATCGGTAGGCTCTATAAATTTTAATTTGTTAGAGACATACAGCCTTTTCTACAAGAATAATTTTATGAAATCTTTTCTGCTCACCGCTAGTTACACAGGTAAGATATGTTATATACTTTATTACTTTATATACTAATGTTATATACATTAGTAGATTTAAATACAAGCAAACTTCCTCTGAGAAGAATATTCTGGCATTAATTTTTCTTCAGTTTTCTAAATATCCTTCCTTAGTTTTGAGTGTAACCGCTTCTTTTCATTTAAGGCTTTAGAAGGAAAAAAAGAAGAAGACATGATAGGCGAAAAATCCAGTAACTACATGGTATACTCTTACCTAATTGATTATAAAACTTAGGAACATTAATTAAAGAACGTTGATTAAACCTCAAAGGCTCCATTTCCAACATTACGGCCAACGCAGCAATTCCTCCCAGTATAGAAACGACAGATAAAATATTAACTTTTTTTTTTTTTTTTTTTAAGCAGATCTGTCCTGGTGATTAAGAATCAGGTACTATGAAAGACAAGTCCCTGAGGTGAGTTAGCAAGGAGCAGTGCTTGCCGTGAAGCTGGTTCCCAGTCATTGGCCCACCACGAGCCTATTATTTAAGGGCTCTCTGTGCTGAAGACAGTAGTTCAAAGCTTTGGTCAGAAGAATGAAAGCATAGTTTGAAACTCTTGCACGGATGGGAAGACTCAGTGTTACCAAGATGTGTCCCTTCACCGAACTGGTATACAAATTTGATTCAAAGCCGATCAATAAACAAAAACAAAAACCAAAAACAAATAAGCAGACTTCTATGAAAAGTGAGAGGCTGATAAACTCAAAGGACCTAGCAGAGCCTGGACGTTCTTGAAGAGCCAAGTTAAAAGATACACACCACCACAGTCTGGGACTCAGAAGTATGGAAATAAAGACACACCTCACTCTAAATGAGAACAGGCAGAGACTCTTAATTCAGGGGTTGTTGTAACAAAAAGGAGTCAGCCACCAATATCTGTGTTTGGCTGAGATTCAAAAGGCAAGTGGAGAAGGTGGGAGAGCTTTACAGTAAATATAGGGAAGGCTTCAGGGATGCTTTGATTGGAGGCTGTTGGTATGAGGAAGCTAGAGATAGGTTTACTAGAAGCAGGGTATCTTAGGTGATTGGTTTGGGGAGCATATTTATCTTTCTCAGTTGGTTCTGAGTTGCAAAAAAAAGGGAAAAATTAGGGCAACCAGTAGGCTAGGCACTGACCAGGTCATGACCATCCCAGGTCAACGGCCACGGAGGCAGAGGTTTCATTTCTGGAATGATCCAACTTCTATTTTCGTATTTGATCCGGACATTGTGCATTTGATATCTATTCTCTCAGCAGAAAGCTCCTCATTAACATGGTGTGGTCATAGCTCAAGAACAGACAGAACTGAACAGAGAGTCCAGAAAGACACCGACATCTGACCTAGGGCAGGACTGTCCATGCAGTTCAGGTGGGAGAAAGATAGTCTTTTTGAGACACAGAGGGGGATCGGCTGGAGATGATCATGGGGGAAACTGTGATTAACATTAACCCTTATAAAAACAAGTAACTATGCATATGAAAAGAAAAAGCATACTGAATAAATGTGTGGACAACGTGACAAGGGGTCAGAAGATGGTACCCCAAGATACACCACTTTGTCTTGACAATCATTTTGAGCTACAGGCTATTTAGAATTAACAAACACAGGAAGAGTTATCTGCCACCCACTATCTGCCTAAAAGCAGGGTGTACATAGCCCTCGGAGGATGTCACCAGGCTTGCGTACCAGAGAGAGAGCAGAATTTCTTAGCCCCAGAGAGGGGAGTGGACACCATGGTGAGTTTGTTTGCACAGACCTTACTAAAATAGCCTGTATCTTGCATTAGTAACTCCCTACCCAGGTTACTATTCATTTCACACAATTTATCACCTCTTGATGCCCAAAAGGTGTATAACCTTTGTTGAAAGGGTATATAAGCCCCTGAATGAAAACATTCATGGCTCCCTACCGTTCTGTGCACATAGACATTCATACGCTGTGCCTGTTTTCCTGTTCACCTGTCTTTGTGATTTTAATTCTCACACGCCTGGCGCTTGCTTTGTAGCACATAATACTAATTCTCACATGCCCAGGTAACGAACCTAAGAGGGGAGAGGGGAAATTTTTCTTCCCCAATAAATGAAGTCAGGAAGGAAAATTAAATCTCGGTTCCTGCTTGAGAGTGGTTCAGGCTTGCATTTTCTTTCCTGTGCATCAGTGGATGCAAAATTCATGGTTTAAAAAAAAACAGCTCAAAGGGACCCATGTTAATGAGCTGAATCTAATTATTAGTGGTGCAAAATAACAACAGCAATTGCTAATGGGATACAATGGCCTGGCGTTTTAAAGACAGGCAATGAAAGAGGGTTAAATCTGTGAATGGAGTCCTCCTTTGCACGGCTGTCAACCGTTCTTTCAAATAATAACCTCAAAATGAGTTTGCTCTTACTCTTGAATGCTGAGAACAAACTGAGGGCAGATGGGGTGGAGGAGAGGGGAAGGGGGGTGATGAGCACGAGGGAGGGCACTTGTTGGGATGAGCACTGGGTGTTGTATGGAAACCAACCTGACAATTAACTATTTAAGAAAAAAAAATGAGTTTGCTCTTCACCAAATTTACTTGACATAAGCATCAGGGTACAGGACAGAGGAGAAGTTCTGAAGCTTAGATTCAGTAGTTAAGTGGTTGAAAATATGTGAGTCGAAGGACACGAGTTAATGTGATAATTACGGTGGTGAGCTGCCCATTACCGCAGCCTCAAAGCTTCCTGCTGCTGACGCACCCCCTGTGGCTGCATGCACCTGCAGACGAGAGCGGCACAGAAGAAACGGGCCAAGGTCTCCGCCGTACGTAAGGGCCCAAAGCGGGCAGAACGCCCAGAAGGGTGCGTTATGCAAGGGCAAATCGCATCGAGAAATGATAGTCTTGGTATTGTCAGGTCAGAAGGAAAAGGAAGATGGCTAATGGTTTCTCTATCTGGAGGCACACAGGGGCACGCTTCCCAGACATCACCTCGCTTCAACAACTGCGACAGTCAGGTCTTCAGGCGCCTAAATCCATGCATGCAAAAACATGCATGCACACGTACAGTCACGCACGCGTAGCTAAGTCTCTGAGCACAGGTCTCCGTGACTCTTCAAGAGCACGTCCAGGAAAAGGGCCTTGTCTGCTTTCACAGCCCTGTAAAGATTTCTAAGAACACACTTGTTGCCATACGCAGGAATGCTGAGGGAGAAACCATCCACGCCTGCCAGAAATGCAATCATTACTTCACAGGAAACGCGCAGAGGCAACCTGACGCCTCTAAGTCGTAGGACAAGGTCTGCGCTAACCAGGGAGTCAGGCACCATCCCTTGTGTTTGGCAGAGACCTAGATTTCGAAGAGAGGAGCTAGAACTTACAATTTTTCTAAAGTAAACACCGTGAGGAAGGGGGAGGGAGAACATCTCATCCTTTTTTTTCATCAGGGAGAATTAAGCCTCTTATATTTTTGTTTTGTATTTGCCCGTACAGCCCCTGGTGGGTCAACGAGAAACTGGGAGAGGAAGCTCCCAGGAGGGCTCAGACCTCCCCCGGCAGCCTTCTGCTGTTCAAGATGTCCTCGCATTTTCCAAAATCAATTCAGTTGTGCTAAATGCTGAGCCTGTCCTTGGAAACCCAATTGGATAAGGCAGAAAAAAAATATTTTTACTCCGCCAACCAAATTTCATGGTGCTTTTTAAAAAAACAAAAAACAAACCCGTTCTTTGGCTCTGTAAGTGGGTCACTCCTGGTGGGATAGAAAGGGGTGAGGAGTGTAAGGGAGATGAGCAGTGTTTGTGTCTGTTCATTGTACAAACCTTTGAGAAGATATCAAGAAAGACACATCATCCAACGTGGCCCAGATGTTATGATGGTGGGAAGGCTACAGGGCACCAATTTAGGAATCGATTTCGGAAGTGTCTGACAGAGACTCAAGCAGGAGGAATCAAAACGTATGGCTTCCCTTACGATTTAATGGGGACAGCATTTATGCCATGCTCTGCCCAACACACTATTCTCCAAATTCAGATTCCGAGAGCTGTGAAATAGAGAAACACATACTTCTTTCACCAAGCGTCCATCTGCACTGCCATATAAAACACTTCATATTTTGTCACAAATCATCTTCTGATCAGCCTGCATTTTGTAACTGTGACAAGAAGAAGATGGTGCTGAGAAGTAGGGTCAGGGCCCCGCATGTGGCCTCCGGCTTACTGCAAGTTTGTAAGAACGGTGAAGAAAACCACCTCCTCAGTATTCTGAAGTCTCAAAGCCAGCGAAGCCGTGTCTGCTCATTGATGCCAATGTCAACCATTGCCTTCACTTCTTTCCTTTGTCTTCTGGTTCTCACTACAGTTCCATACAGCTTCGGGGCTGGCTTCACGGGCACAGAACCCATGCGATCAGTCACACAGGACCCCGTGCTTGATTCAATGCCCTGATGTTGTCTTTGAAATTCTCCATAATTTTTTCATTGAACCTGTGTCTTGTAAGTGAAATGCAATGGGACGCCGGAGCGTGGGTGTGAGAAGAAGAAATGCACACAAAATGTGTGTTTAGTGTTGCTCGCTGCCCTGTTCACATACAGCAATGCAGTGTTCCAAGAGCACACAGCTCTGGGGACCGCCCTACCCAATGCGTGGGGGGGTCCTGAGGCTCAGAGTGAGGACAAGGTGAGCATGTGACATCTATAATGAGTAAGTATGAGTGCTAACAGTCAGGGAGGCCATGCCTTCCATTTGAACCACAGTGTGCTTCAAATGCAAAGAGAAGACAATGACATTCTAAGAAATACAACAGTGGAAATTATCACAGCCTTTCTTGTGGTACGTCCCAACCACTCAGGCTAAAATTGATAACATGGAAGGAAAGACAAACTAGGTCAGCCCAGAATTCCCTTCCTATTTTGTCCATGTTCCTCATCAGCAAACCAGTGATGGACAGAATTGGTAGGGCGTGCACACAGAAAGAAGCAAGATAAAATCAGCTGATTTGGGCTTGCGCAGTGCTTCCCCTGTTCTGGTGAGAACAAAATGCATATGCATGTACCAGCTATGAAATACAAATTGGGTAATTTCAGTGGTTCTGTATAGAAGTTAAATGCTCTTATATTTGCATTTAAACCTGACGTTACACAATAGAAAGATGAATGGTAATACCCGTGCTAATAATTTAAAATTTTAATTTTCCTTTACTTAGAGCAACATTAAAGAGCAAATCTAAAACACCATGACAAGGCAAGAGGCAGTGTGTGGAAAAAGAAAACAGCTTATACCTCATTTCTTCGACAGTGTGCTTTTTTCCTGATTTTTGAAAGTCGGGTCTCATATTTTCAGCTAGTCCTCGGCTCCTCAAATTATGTACTCAACTCTATCTGGATATATACTCTACATATTCCAACCATCTTCTAGAAGAATCTAAATATTATAAAGAAAATTCTGCCAATCTACAGGCAACTGGGTGGCTCAGTCAGTTAATTTTCCAACTCCTGTTTTCGGCTCAGGTTATGATCTCACTGTTCATGAGTTCGAGCCTCGTGTTGGGCTCTGGGGTGACAGCGGGAGTCTGCTTGGGGTTTTGTGTCTCCCTCTCTCTGTTCCTCCCCCCCTCTTGCAAAAGTAAATAAACATTTTTTAAGTTAAAAAAATTCTGCAATTCTCTGAAGCTTTGGGGGTTTTGTTGTTGTTATTTGTTTGTTTTAAATAACCTCTACACTAATTGTGGGGCTTGAACTCACAACCCAGAGATCAAGAGTCGCATGCTCTACTAACTGAGCAAGCCAAGTGCCTCTTCTTTGGCATATTTGATTTCCACTTTGATACTCAAAAATATCTTACTTGCAAATACTGTGAAGTTATGTTTACCTTTCAGAATGGTTTTGAATCAATCACTTTAACAAGTAGACTTGAAAGATTAGCTGACAATCTTGCTTTCGGGGAGTCGGTCTTGTAGAAAAGTACATATTTGGTAGACCATTAATTGTCTCTATATACTTTCCCCATTGGAAAGCTAGCATGGATACCTGATAGAATCTTTGTGACTTGCTGATGGTGATAAGCTTGCTGTGAGCCAGCAGTTCTCAACTTTGGCTGCATAGTAACATGACCTGGGTAGCATCTATTAAAAAAACAAAACAAAAAACAATCGAAAGGCTTCATTGCAGAAAAGGTGCCCCAAACTCTACAGGAGTCCGGACTATAATCAAGTTCAAGATATGCTGCCTAAATCTGTAACAGTGCTTTTCAATTCTGCCTGTGCCAAAAAAATACCATGAGCACCTTGCTGAAATCCTCAACTCCTAAGCAAATTAACTGAGTCCTAAAGGGCAGAAATTGTGCACATTTCAAAAGCACCCCCAGGGGATTCTTATGATCAGGATCATTTAGAAAGGACTGCTCTAAGATGAGTTGAGAGGGAGGGGAAAAAGGAGAAAGGTGATCAGCAACAAACTGCCAGGGATGAAATTCTTTGAGAATCATGCTGTTTTCTAAACATACTAACTGTCCTGCCTTATCTACATCTCTTAGGGCCTTAAACCATCACCGTTATTATCTTGTGGTTACTGTGGGTCAGAAATACAGGCATGGCTTGACTGGGTCTTCTGCTTCAGGGCCTCTCCTAAGGCTGCAATTGAGGTGCTGGCCAGGGCAGTGGTCTCATCTGAGGCTCAGGTGAGGAAGGGTCCACTTCCAAGCTCATGTGGCTGTTCGGCAGAACAGGACCAAGGCCCTCAGTTTCTCATTGGCTGTTGGCTGAACATGGTGCTTAGTTCCTTGCCATCTGGGCATCTGCAACATGGCGGCTTCCCTCTTCAAAGCGAGCAAAGGAGAGAGGCTCCGAGTGATATGGAAGTTACAACCTTATGTTACATCATCACAGAAGTGGCACTGCATCCCCTCTGCTGTATTCTGTGGGTTAGGAGCAAGTCTCCTGTTCTTCCCACACACAGAACAAGGCAGTTGCATGAGGGTGTGGATTCCAGGAGTGGAGAACATTAGGAACCAACTTAGAGTCTAATAAAAGGCTAAACAGAGAAGTCACTAAGAATGTACATGAAGTCTGGGGCACCTGCGTGGCTCAATCGGTTGAATGTCTGACTTCAACTCAGGTCATGATCTCACAGTTTGTGGGTTCAAGCCCATGTTGGGCTCTGTGCTGACAGTTCAGAGCCTGGAGCCTGCTTCAGACTTTGTATTTCCTTCTCTCTGCTCCTCCCCTGCTTGTGCTCTCTCTCTCTCTGTCTCTCAAAAATAAATAACATGTTAAAAAAATGAGAATGTGCATGGAGTCTAGAGTGAGAATCCCTGAGTTCACGTGTCTGGCAGCCCAGCTTTCCACTGTATAACCTTGATAACCCTTTAGCTTTACTGACCCTCAGTTTTACAGATATGTACAATGGGGTCTAAAATTATATATACTTTATAGTGTCGTTGAGATGGTCACCTGAATTACTAAACGCAATGAACCTGGCAAAATGAGCAGTGCATATTAACAGAGCCATGAATAAGAGGTAGGTACTGTATTTCCATGGGACACTTGGTTATGCCATATTCAAGGCTCATTGTCTCTTTTGTCTCCTATTAGTGAGCAAGGAAACATGTAACCTTGACTACACACTGGCCCAATGAGATAGCGGTATAGCAAGGAAAGGCCTGTTTGGCCCCCTTTAGCGCATGCTCATAAAAGCTCAGTGCAAAATGAACAGTGCCGTGCTGCTAACATCTGTGCTCTGGTGGCTCAAGACAGATCTATAAATGCTTTAATGTCTATTCGTGAACGCTTGGTGCAAATGGAATAGCATCGTGCTTCCAGCACACCTTTGCTAATGGGTTTGAAAATGGCTTCATCTGTACTTTCACTGAACATGGACTGTGCAAGGCAAAGAGCAAAGAACGCCTGTGCCCCAAGCACTGTAGCGTACACACACGGTGGTCACAGAAGGAAGACCGTAACCAGCTGTTCAAGAGAGTGACGAGCAAACGCTATGTCAGCTCACAGGGACAATCACTTCAGGCTCGAAATCCCATGCAGGTGGCAACTAAGGGAACAGCAGTAAAGAAAACATAGCACTACTGGAAAGTCTATAAAAAGCAAGTTATTCCAATATCGATGGGGGAGTGCATTTTTGGTTCAGAGGCGTAAAGGCATGCTTGTTCTGCAGAATGATACTGGCCTCGTCTGTGGTGTTGCTCAGGGCTGGGACTTTGACTAGTTTAGAAGTCAGGGCAAGCGTCAGGGCGGCTGGGTGGCTCAGCTGGTAAAGCATCCGACTTCGGCACAGGTCATGATCTCGTGGTTCTTGAGTTCCAGCCCCACATGGGGATCTGTGCTGACAGCTCGGAGCCTGGCACCTGCTTCAGATCCTCTGTCTCCCTCGCTCTCTGCCCCTCCCCCGCTCATGCTATCTCTTTCTATCTCAAAAATAAATAAACATCAAAAAAAAAAAAAAAAAGAAGAAGTCAAGACAAGTGTCAAGAATATATGAAAAGATTTATGACTCCCATCATGAGGCTTTTTTGGGGAGAATAACGCAGGCTCCCATGCTGGTTCAAAATGGCTCCAGGCACACAGAAAGAGACAGCTGACCTTTCATGATGGCTAGGGCACAGAGATGTCATGAGGGTTCCTGAACACCAGCTGGGGCTGGCACACCTTAAACCTCCCACCCTAGCCACAGAGGGTGCACGCAGAGGTAGGTCACAGCGGGAGGAGGAGTTCTCCATGAAAGCTGTCAGCAGGCAAATGTCAAACATGGAGTCAGACCCTTTAGTACATAGCATCTCATTCACGCATGTGAAGTAACCAGGTCGCAAGGTTTCATCTATTTGCCCAAGATCAGAATCCAAACTGAGAATGCCTGCAACAGCAAGAATCCAGGCTTTGCTTCCTTCATGTGCTCTGGGTTAAGCATATGCCTGCTTTCCACACACAGCAGATACTGAGAATAACAAAGAGTCTTCCCCTGCACGTGACGTCCTGAAATGCATACTCAAGTGCGGGGTATCACAACCCCTCCGGACCACAGCAGAGAAGAAGAAGAGTGAGTGGAGAGACCAAAACTCTGGGGGAAAGGGCTCAGCTGCTACAAGATATAAATCATCATTCCTTCTTCTTGTTGTTATACCTGCAGATTAAACATAAAGATCTTACGCAAGGATTTCTCAAAAAAAAAAAAAAAAAAGGCATTTTTATGCCTCAAATTAAACACAAGTATTCTTTGCAAGGATCCTTTCAAAATGGCATTTTTATGTTGAGGTTATGAATTCCACGTCTCCAGAGGAGACAGCTTAAGGCTCTTTATTATGACAGCATTATTATTTAAGAACCAGTGAGGGGCGCCTGGGTGGCTTAGTCGGTTGAGCGTCTGACTTTCGCTTAGGTCATGATCTCACGGTTCGTGGGTTCGAGCCCCGCGTCGGGCTCTGTGCTGACTGCCAGCTCAGAGCCTGGAGCCTGTTTCAGTCTGTGACCCCCTCTCTCTCTGACCCTCCCCTGCTCACGCTGTCTCTCTCTCTCCTAGAAATAAAAAAAAAAAAAAAAAAAAAAAAAAAAAGAACCAGTGATCGGTATCATCCCGTCCTCTTCAGAGAACTGGATTTCTTGCCAGACTGTGCACAATAACAGAAGTTTTCAGGCACAAGGATCCTCCAGTGAAGAGTCTGTCTCTTAGGAGAAGTAAATAGAAGTCAAGGAGGATGGCCAAGGACTTAGCTCTCTGGGGTGCCTCTTACCACCGGTTAGCAATGCCTTTTAACATGGGGATGAGAAAGTTTGAATTCCCGTTCTTCAGAATCCACTTGTCTTTCTCAGTAGCCAAACCCACATAGCCAACATAAGTGATGGAGTCATCACACACAGCAGACATTCTCTCTTGTAATTCCATCTCCTTTTAAAGTTTGCAAATGACCTTTTGAATAAACCTGGAAGGGGAAAATAGCCCGCAACGCTTTCACCGTCTGAAAAGTTGTTTTATCTGATTTTTTCCCCCTAGGAGACAGGCTCTTACGCATCTAGATGCATCGGTTCTATGCTGGGCCCTGGGTCAGGCATAGGAAATATAGTGATGAGTAACGAGAAACATAATGAGGTAAGTCCATGGTGCTGAGCCATAGGTTAAACAAAAAGAATGTACATGACGTTAAAATGAGTAAGCAAACTCAGACCAACTCAGAGATGAAATTCAATTCATTCTTTGACACTGAGCCCAAAGGATATTTCCTTCATCAACACTTCTTCAATATTTTCTTTCTTTTCCTTACAGTTTTTATTTATTTTTGAGAGAGACAGCATGAGCAGGGGATGGGCAGAGAGAGGGGACACAGGATTTGAAGCGGAGCCCACTGTGGGGATGGAATCCATGAACTGCAAGATCATGACCTGAGCCAGAGTCAGACGCTCAGCCGACTGAGCTGCCTAGGCATCCCTGGTCTTTAATATTTTCTTATTCAGTTGATTGCAGATGACCACGGGGGTTGTTTCCTGTGTGAGGTGATAATAAAAAGTGCTGCTAAAAAACATTCTTTTCTGTGTGGATGATGCACACACGTGTGCCCTTCTAAGACAGGAACTGCCGAGCACACGCTCTGCTTCGGCAGGTGTTGTGAGTTTTCCAGACGTACCAGCTCCTCACCAACACCTGATGTTGTCTGTGTTTTCCATTTGACCAACCATTTCTGGAATTGTACAGTGGTAACATACTGTGGGTTCTATTTGCATTCTTCTGATGACCAATACATTTGGGGCGCTTTAAATATGTTTTTTGGTTATTATTTTTTAAATGTTTATTTATTGTTGAGAGAGACCGCAAGTGGGAGAGGGGGTCAGAGAGAGAGGGAGACAGAACCCAAAGCAGGCTCCATGCTACCAGTGCAAAGCCTGATGTGGGGTTTGAACCCACGAACCACGAGATTATGAGCTGAGCTGGTCAGACGCTCAACCAACTGAGCCACCCAGGGGCGGGGGCGGGGGCGGGGGGAGCTCTGCTTCTTGGTTATTTAGATGGTATTTTTTCCTAGTGACTATTCAGCCCCATCTTTCAGTTGTGTTTTCTGGATATTTGTTTTTTGTTTTTGTTTTTGTTTTTGTTTTAATATTTTTATTTATTTCTAGGAGAGAGAGAGAGAGACAGCGTGAGCAGGGGAGGGTCAGAGAGAGAGAGAGTCACAGACTGAAACAGGCTCCAGGCTCTGAGCTGGCAGTCAGCACAGAGCCCGACGCGGGGCTCGAACCCACGAACCGCGAGATCATGACCTAAGCGAAAGTCGGACGCTTAACCGACTAAGCCACCCAGGCGCCCCTGGATATTTGGTTTTTATTTATAGGCATTCTTTATACAGCCAGTATCTGTTTTTTATCTGACCTTTTCGCTCCTTGAATGTTGTACTTTGGGGTTGTTTTTGGCTTTTAATTAATTATTATTTACTTATTTTTGAAATGTTTATTTATTTGAGAGAGAAAACAAGCAGGAGAGGGGCAGAGAGAGAGAGAGGGGACAGAGGATTTGAAGGAAGCTCTGTGTTGACAGCAGAGTCCAATGTAGAGCTTGAACTCACGAACTGTGAGATCAGGACCTGAGCCAAAGTCAGAGGCTCAACTGACTGAGCCACCCAGGCATCATTTGTAATTTTACAGAGAGAGAGAGAGAGAGAGCGCGAGTGAGCGAGCAGGGGAGGGGCCGAGAGAGAAAGGGACACAGAATCCTAAGCAGTCTCCACGCTCAGCATGGAGCCCAACGTCGAGCTCAATCCCATGACCCTGCGATTGTGACCGGAGCCAAAAACAAGAGTCAGACGCTCAATCGACAGAGCCACCCATGAATGTTGTGTTTTGATGAACAGAAGTTATAAATATTTTCACTTTTGATTGTGGGGTGATTTAAATTTCCCCGATGCCTCCACCTCCCACCTCAAGTCCGCACTGTACCCACAGGGCTTACTGAATACATCCACTACAGCCTCCAACACCCTGCGTCTTGAGTATTTGTCCGTGTCTTAAATGGTCATACACAGAACACGATCATTACCGCAACCGGACTGTGCTGTTCATCACAGGAGGAGCATAAGGACGTTTGGTTTCTGTTTCTATAAATGTGAGGATTTAAGCAACACCAGTTGTTTACTGTAAAAAAGAAATCAGCAGGTAGTTTACAATATTTGAAATCAGTGTAATTTCATATCCAATGAACACCCTTTCAGTGCATTAGAAGAAGTTTTTGTTCAATACACAAGTCCCAAATTCACCTGTATTAGCCATTACTCTTCCACGTAGAGCTACATTCAGTTTGTGTTTATTCTGGCATCCATCTGGGTTTGCCTCTGGGAAAGTGTAATTAGGAATACGTTATCTCTTAAAAAGCTAGATCGAAGTGGCATGTTAGCTTAATCTTTGACAAGCAGGATGCTCGAAAGACCAGTTTGTAGGTAAACTGCCTGGTTAGCTCGGTAGTGAGCAGAGAAAACAAAAATGAAGGGCGGACAAATCTGGGCTACCACCTTGTGTGCGACAAAAATAGGGACTAAGAAAAACGGCTGTGGCTGAATCAAGGATCTGTGCGGCTGAGAGTAACGGGGAGTCTTGTAAAGACTA
This sequence comes from Hyaena hyaena, assembly GCF_003009895.1. Classification (NCBI taxonomy): domain Eukaryota; kingdom Metazoa; phylum Chordata; class Mammalia; order Carnivora; family Hyaenidae; genus Hyaena; species Hyaena hyaena. Next base: position 1,172,924 of record NW_024080774.1, read on the forward strand.
GATAACCCAGATTAGAGAGAAGACTGATTGATTATTAACATGCTCACCAAGTCCCCAGACCAGCTGTCAAAGAGAAATGATCACCCTGGGTTTAAGGAGCTGACAAACTGAGTGACGAAAGACAGGCTGGATTCAGAGAATCATACACTCCAGCAGCCGGCGGGAGGTAGACAGAGAGATGCTTTAGGAAGCCCAGTGGTTCTCGTGATGAAAGGGAGGGTATTACGGTGGTTTTATGAATGTCTAATACCCTCCAACTTCTGATCCTGGCGTCCCTGCTCTGCTGATCTGCCCTGCCTGGATTAGTGTTCACACACAAAAACAACTTTGGAACTGAAAACGCCAAGATCCCGGCTGAAGTCAGTCAGGTTCCCAGGATTGTTCCCGTCAACACTGCATTAGCACAAGATTTGCCAGCAATGAAACAGTCCATGAGAATTAGGCGTGTTTACGAGGCTTCAAACAGATGAAGATTAAGAAATCTTAGATAAAATGCTGTTTCCTTGCTGGTGTCGCCAGGAGATGTATTTTATCTAAGTAATTTTAGGAAACCTCTCATCATGCTGCTGACTAAGAAATCAGGAAGAAATAAGAAATCAGTGAGAAATCAGTTCCTCATTTCAATCGGAGCTCTGAGTGCAGACAGGTAGAAGCCGTGTTCGCAACAAATTACCTGGGCGTCTTATCCAGACACAGATTCTGATTCAGCACACCTGCATGTGGCCCAAAGTTCCACATTCCTGACAAACTCCCAGAAGCTGCCTCTGCTCTGGTCCACAAACCATATTTTATGTAGTAAGGGGCAAAATCACGTGAGGTCAACAGGCAGAGAGCCAAAATTATGGCGAGATGCACCTGTATTAGTTTTCTATTGCTGCTATAACAAATTACCACAGACTTAGCAGCTTCAAACAATACCCATTTATTAGCTCACTGTTCTGTATTTGGGTTTTTTTAATATTTATTATTTCTTTTTGAGAGAGAGCATGAGCAGGGGAGGAGGAGAGGAAGAGGGAGACAGAAGACCCAAAGCGGGGGCTCTTCAGAGCCCGATGAGGGGGTCAAACTCATGAATCATGAGATCACGACCTGAGCTGAAGTCGGACGCGGAACTGACTGAGCCACCCTGGCGTGCCCATTCTGCGTTTCTCAAGTGTAGTGGGCTGTATTAGGTTATCTGTTGAGGGTCTCCCAAAGCTAAAGTTAAGGTTTCACCCAGGCTGGGCTTTTATCTGCAGACTCTGCAAGAAACCATTTTCAAAGCCATCCAGGTGTGTGGCAGAGTGTGGTCCCTCGCAGTTGTAGGGCAGAGATCCCTGTTGGTGTTGTGGCCGATAGCTGTAGGCTGTCCTTTGCACCTGGAGTGACCTCCACAGTCCTTGCAGGAAGTTAGCGTTGCCTGAGACCCAGCAAGGACCCATGAGATCCTTCTTACACTGCTTCATTTCACCCTCTGCTGCTGCCGCCACGTCTGATCGACTCTCCTGCCTCCCTCCGTGACTTGAAACAACTCAGGGATTCAATGGGGCCTTCAGATAATCCAGGACCCTGTTTCAAGATGCACGATTTTAATTAAATCTGCAAAGCCCCTTTTTGCCATGAATGTGTCATCTTCCCGGTTCCTGGTTACTGGGACATGGAAATCTCTGGGTGGCCATTATTTTGCCTATCAAAATGCGGGAAGAATATCATTTGGTGATCACCTGGAGTTGTATATCCTTTGCTTTGGGGGGTGGGTGTGAGTTGGGTCTCTGAACGTATCTCTGAAAGAGATTCATCCAAACACATGTGTGTGCGCACACATACACACGTGCGCACACACACATACACAGCAGCCCTTCAGAGTGTATTAGTCAATTCCGGCTCCCATGACTGCGTACCACAGACTGAGAAGCTTAACCAACAGAAGCGCACAGACATTTTGTTTCATCACTTGTGTGTGTATCTAATCGCAACTGTCCTTATGAGGACACATCGTTTGGATTAGCGCCCACCCATAGGACCTCATTTTAAATGATATTTAAAGGCCCCATCTCCAAATACAGTCTCATTCTGAGGTCCTGGGGGTTAGGGCTCCAACACAAGAATTTTGGGGGCACATAATCTGGCCATAATACATAGGTAGGGCTTAATTAACAGTCCAGGTACCAATACTCATTTTTTATTGCTTTTCACCAACTCTAGACGCTAATGAAACTGCCTCTAAAGCTGAGTTTCCATTTTCATCAAGGATAGATTTTCTACCCCCACCCCCACCCTCCAGGTATCTGGACTCTTTGCTCTTGCAAATGGACCCCCTCATGTTGGGGGCACAGAGAGGCACTTAAAGAGAAGAGCTAGTCTAAGCAATAAATAAAAATAGACTAAAACAGAATTCTTCATAATAGCTTTGCAAAAGACTTGAAATGGTTTCAATTATATGGTACTGCAGGTTTCTTAAGAACTGGGGAAATTTGTACTTGAGTTATTCTCTGATGTCAGATTATAGTACAAGCAAAGCAATTAGCTTGAAAGGGCTTAGGAGAAAGCACAGGAACAGAGGTACATATAAAGAGAGAGGAATTCGCTCTCACATATTCAAATGCACACTCCAGAGGCAACAATCAATAGCTTGTGTTTTTGTCAACAATAGGCAGATCTCCATAATTATATATGTGAATTTTAGATTTGTGCATCATTAGGCTGGCTTTGTTCTGTCTTTCTTATTCAGGACACTACTGACCCATGAGGGACAAGGAAAAGGCTATGAACCATTTCCTTCAGGGTGGAATGGGATCGGCATTATTCCACATTGATGCACATCCTGGACCATTTAGTGAGTTCTGCTTTGTGTTTAAACAGAGGTTCCGGGGTTAGGGATTGAACCGTGGGCAAGGACTCCAATCAGCACTCAATGGGTCTCTCACCCTCAACCTTGCTACGCTATTATTTTTTTAAGTTTATTTATTATTTATTTTGGGGGGGCAAGGCAGAGAGAGAGGGAGGGAGAGAATCCCAAGCAAGATCCATATTGTCAGCACAGAGCCGTACAGGGGTACTCAAACTCATGTACCATGGAGTCGTGGCCTGAGCCGAAATCAACGTAACTGACTGAGCCACCCAGGTGTCCCTGGATCTTGCTACTTTAGAAGACAGCTCTGCCCCATTTTTCAAACCAGATACACCTGAAGTCACTTCCGACACCAAACATATATTCATGCTATCAAAATACCCTTGACCTCCAAGTCCATCACATCATAGCGATTTTCTTTCTCAATCTTCACTAAGGTTAAATTAGGACTGTTTCATAAAATCAATGTAAATCTGGAAAATAAGCAATAAGTCATTCTCATGTCTTTTGTTACAGTGTCCTGTAGAATAATGTCAGACTTTTATCAGATGCTCAGTGGAGTCGTGTCTATAAAAGTAGCAACCTGGTGTTTTAGAGAATCCAAGGAAGACGGCTGCCTGGACTTTGAAAAGAGAAACTGTCTCATTGAATGGGCAAAGGAAAAAGTTCTTGAATAAGGCAATGGTGCCTTTCACGATCTTTCGCTGCTTCTCCCCAAGATCATCTTCCTAGCTATGGGGACACAGGTATGGCCTCACTCTCCATAGTTCCAGGTGGGTCCAAGTGTCTGGTCACAAGCCCCAGCCTCTGTTAAACACCAGACCTCTCAAGACTGGCCAAGTCCATCAGCAAGAAGACTTACTGTCCTGAAATTGGCAGACCATCTGTTAGAGCAGCCATTTCTAATCCATCTCAAACATCATCCTAGATCAATCAGCACCAAGAAGGGACCTGAGAAAGGCTAGCGACCAGAGAAAAAGCAAGACATGGCTTTTGGGGCCCCCTGGGCTGTGGAGGCCATAGACAAGGAAGGGGGTAGGATGATAGAAAAGAGAAATTCTGCCTGCATCATAATCTTGACCTTCTGCAAGGTATCATAAACTTGTCGCTCTCTCCTATGTTATATAATCACTTAGTTTTTATCAATGAAAGTTTTGAATTAGCTCAACTTTTCTGTTCTAAATTTGACACACATAACTCAAGCATTTCCAACCATCTTTTCTGTTCAAAGAAGCAATTCATTCTCTTTATGCAAAGTCAGTTTTCTTGGGCAAGAAAGCTAGATACATTGTCCACACGAAACAATTCTGACTCACTGTATGCCCTCTTTCACTCAGGTTCCTTTTTAATTACTACTATTTTAATTTCAGATTAGATTGGTACAGCATTGTGCTATAAAATAAATGCTGCCAATAGACCTTATTATCGCTAAACAAGAACTTAAGGAGAAGCGTACTGGGCTGTCGGTCTCCAGCCCAGTGACAACAGCAGCAAAAAATAGTGACAACATGCCCTTTGTTCATTTCTTGATGTTTTGTGAGATAGGGTTTTATCCACCCCAAACTATGTGGCTTGGCTTGTTTCTATTGTGTGTGTTGTCAGAAATCTGTCTGTTGAGTTTCCTATAATTGAAAAGAGCATTAGACTACATTTATAATTGTATCTATAAATATAATGGTTGAAAGTTTCTCTCTGCCCAGAGGGATAAAATCAAGATTGGGATGTTACACTCTGCATAAATTCATATTTCTACTGAGATCAACTCTTCCCTCTTTCCATCAAGCCTACCTTTTAATTTTTCCCCGTGGTCATGATTCTAATTTTACCCGAGTCCTCAACCGCGTACGTTAAAATGACAGCTGAGTCTAATATTATTGGAATTTAACATGTCGAAATAGCTCTACTCCAAAAGGGTGACATTTCTGTGTATTGACTCTGGATAGTCAGTTCTGAGTGCCATTTATTATTAATTGCTAGTGATATTCCAAGTGTTTGTGAACGCACAGGATGTTTTTACAACAGTTCTCTATCACTCAGACAAAACCGGGAGCTGTGTACCACATCGAAGACCCATGCCCTCCCCCTCGGGGTCTCCAGCTTAATGAGATTTATCAGAGCCATGTATTAAACTGGCAAAGGCCCAACCACTGCAGGACTCATAATGTCAGGAATTTCAGTATCTTTCCAGGAAAAGATGTTTCCAAACAGGATTTCTAGTGGGTTGCAAGCTCTGGGACCAGCCAGGTCCCTATCCAAACCCTCTGCATTTGATAGACATGCTGACTGCAACCTTATCATCAATAGCAAGCACACCTGAGTACTGTGTGCCACCCACCCAGAGACTTTCAGGGAGAAAAAGCCAGGTTCTAGGACAATACCTAACCCCTCTAGAATTTCACAGGTGTAAAACAAAGGTGTATTTCTTGCTCACACTTCAACCCCAGTGTGATTAGCAGAGAGGTTCTGTTCATGCGTGTCACTCACAAACTGGCCAACAGAGAGTCTGCCATCTCAGGATGGCTCCATGCCAACACAGGGTGTCAGACTTTCTTGTAGCAGTAAACAGAGGCAAGCCAAAGCAGTCACCCCGACCCAGAAGTGACATATACCACTTTGAGTTATGCCTCACCGTGCAGTCTGAAGTGTTCAAGTGAACACACTGACCTTCAAGGTATGTTCCCTAAAGTAGAGGAGGGCCAGATACAGAAGAAGGGTAGAGCACGCAGCACAATGGCGAGGAGTACTGAGCATGCCTCAACCATTATGCCGAGCAAAACACAGTCCTCCGAAGTTCCCCAGTGCGTTTTCTTAAAGAACTTCCATGCATTAATTCAATGCACTTGTAGAGCTTATAATGTGAATGTACAAAATTGCCAAGCGTGAATGTGGCCCATTTCACACGACTCTACATATTAATATTTATGGAATGGTGTAAATGTCTCTGAAATATACTTTATTAAGTAAATGGCTCTGATCATGTCTGCATTTGGTGCAGGCAGGGGGTACATCAGGCTCTAGTGTGACAACAGCAACTTTATAAGGGAGACCCCAGGAGAAGGTGAGACTTCTCAGGACTGTTTCCAGCCTCCTTAAGGCACCGGGGATTTACTTATATTTGTTTTATGAAAAGCACATTGTATGACCACAGGAAAGCGGGAGGGGAGAGGAGAAAAGTCTAGAAGCATGTTGATATCTTATTCCCCTACAGTTTCCTATCTTCAGTTTTGGCTCCCTTCCCTGTATTTGAGCTTCACGACTGACCTCGAGAGCTCACGCAATCTGCTTTGTTTCGCATGGAGGCCGGATGTCTGTCTTGTCCAGGTATGTGGCGACTGGCTAATAAGGTGGGTGAAAATTATCCCTACAAGATACAGACATGGACACATCCCTCCATGGGAAAAATGGAGCCCAACTGGACAGGGATTATAAGATTCGTTCCCAAAGAATAAACTGTCTTCACCTTCTTGTCCAATGTCATACAATCCTCTTTTAAAAGGGCAGCACCAAACATTTCCAGGACGTTTCAAATTACAATAGCAATTATATTCCTTTTCTGACACCATTAATCTCCGTATTGTTACCAAAAAAAGAAACCTAAGAGAAAAAAAACTAGCAAAGGATTTTTCTTTTTCATTTCTTTTTTTTTCTTTTTTCTTCTTAACTAGTAACAGCTGTTAAGCAAAGTTTGGTTTTACCACACTCGTCATCTTAGTATTTTGAGATGAAAATGTTCACAGTCAAACACAGTCACTTTGCATGGATCACGAGACTGTAAGCAGACAATGCAAATTAGATCATCGACATTAATTCTGTAGGTATTTATAATCCTTCAGTCCAAAAGGCCAACATGTTCGGTTGTGCCTTCTGATGCTCGGTGTCCAAGGCGGCGCTCGGGGTTGATGAATTACAAGTTTACAGAGTGCGCAAATGCCCAAAACGCATAAATTCATGGGCGTATTCTATGGGTTTTCCACATACGGCAAAGGCATATGCCCGTGTTTACCAAATAGGTGTCTCCACTGATATTTGAGAAAAACAACAATAAAATACGAGGAAAGAAAAAGAAAGCTACTACATGCACTTTAATTGTCCATACTTGGGGATAATTACAGATGGAAATGGGGATAAATGTCTAATAACATCATCCAGCCTCTGCCTTCCTGAGCTTGTATACTAATGTCCACACCTGGGGCAGCGTGGATTTAATTGTTTACTTTTACTTAATCACTACAGAACATCATTTTATTTAAGGAGGAGTAAGAGGAGTCAAAACTCCTTGGGAGACATTCCTAGTTGCAGGCATGAAGGACAAATGGGCTTCACAGGTTTGACGTCATGCACTCATCAATGTGCCATGTCTTTCAATGCCTTTAGGTAATGAATCTCTTGGTAATGACGGAGTCTGCACTGCATTTGTATGACTGGACCGACCAATGCTCCCTACAGCCTTGGTCCAATAAACATTTCTAAAATCGTAAGTATTCTTGTCATACGGTTTCTAGCACCTCTGCTTTTGCAAAAGGTGAAGACATGCCTATGCTTGGGCAAGGAGGGAAATAATTATAATGAACACTTTTCACCTTACCTTTATTGGGTAAATAAACACTGGGGACCTTTGGGACCATTTCTTCAACGACCAGTCTCTTTCTGGTCTATCTGCTATGACTTTCAGTCATGTTTATTTATTTATTTTTTTTCTCAATTGCATGCATTTTTGAGTGGGTATGTCCACTGGTTGACCTTAGTGCAAAGTATCCTCTTTTGTATGCATTTGTGAGTATCTGTGGTTGAGGGCTGACCTTACTGTAAAGTACTTTTATAAGACTGAAAATGGTCTTCCTGATTAAATATATGAATCTAAGGTGTCTTGGGGCGCCTGGGTGGCTCAGTCAGTTGAGCATCCAACTTCAGCTCAGGTCATGATCTCGTGATTCGTGGGTTCGAGCCCCATGTCGGGCTCTGTGCTGACAGCTCAGAGTCTGAAGCCTGTTTCGGATTCTGTGTCTCCCTCTCTCTCTGACCCTCCCCTGCTCAAGCTACCTCTCTCTCTCTCAAAAATAAATAAAACAATTAAAAAAATTAATCTAAGGTGTCTTTTCTTAGTGACCAACTTTGTTGCCCACACCATTTAAGAAGCTTTAAAAATTTTTTTAATGTTTATTCATTTTTTGAGAGAGAGAGGGAGAGAAAGCATGAGCAGGGAATGGGCACAGAAAGAGAAAGACACAAAATCCAAAGTAGGCTCCAGGCTCTGAGCTGTCAGCACAGAGCCCGACGTGGGGCTCAAACCCACAGACCACGAGATCATGACCTGAGCTGAAGCTGAATGCTTAACCTACTGAGCTACCCAGGTGCCTTCTAGGAAACTTTTCAATGGCATTGTGGATGCACAAATCCCTGCCCCTATTTGCAATGCAGACGCTCTCAAGAGGTAAGCCTATTTCATGAAATGATTCAATGTAGTCAGTGCTGTGGATAAAAATAAGTTGTTCTTAACTTTCTTCCTCTTTTTTGTCAGGAAACAAATACAGAAAATACCAATTATTCCTCTAATATTTATATCCCAAATGTTAAAGAGGTGTAGTAATTATTTGACACATAATAATTATCAGCACTCAAATGGGATGGGTTAATTTAGTTTCAAAAATAATGATGAAAACAGGCTGGTAAGAATGGAACTTCTTACAAGGTCACTACACAATCTCGCATGATTTGCATTAATGGATGGACTCAGATTTGCAACAGGGAAAAGATGTAGAAAGAAGGTGAGTGTGTATAGTATATATGTATATAAGTGTGTGTATATATGCCATGTATGCCATATGTGTATATACTCATGACACACAGATATATGTGCCGTATATATGTATGTGTATATATGCGCCATAAATGTGAATGTATATATGCCATATAAATGTATGTGTGCATGTGTATGTATGCCATGTGTGTATATGCCACATATATGTGTGTACATATACGTATGCCGTGTGTGTGTGCGTGTATGCCTTATGAGAGAATCCTGGAGCAGGGAGAACTGACTATTTTATATTATTTTCTTCTTGAATTCATAATTCTAGGTAAACTCTAGGTAAACCATCATGTCATTCATTATACAATAAACATGTTTCAGGGGCACCTGGGTGGCTTAATCGGTTAATCATCCAACTCTTGATCTCGGTTCAGGTCATGATCTCACAGTTCAGGAGTGCAGGCCCCGTGTCAGGCTCTGCGCTGACAGTAAAGAGCCTGCTTTAGATTCTCTCTCTTCCTCTCTCCCTGTCCCTCCCCTCCTCATGTTCTCTGTCTCAAGACAGACAAACTTTAAAAATAAACAAACATAAGTAAATATGTTTGAATGGCTGGCATGTGTTCAGCATGGTCGTAACCACCAGAAATATAAAACAAAGTCTTGTCCCCATGTGTTCACGTATTCAATCTTCTGGCCCAGGAAACAGATAATCAGCACATAGGTAGATACAGATATACATATAAGGAAAGGAACGAGAGGAGAGCCAAGCTGGAATCTGACACTGGCATGTTCTACAGATCGCCATTACATACTGACATTTATATACACCTAAGGAAAGCCTTGCCAAGAAGGGAATTTCTTGAGAAGAAAACCAAAGCAAACAAAGACTGAGCCACCTCTCTTTCCATCCACACAGAGGAACAGTGGAACTGGCATACGTGAGGACTGGGCGGGTGGCAAGCAGCCACCCTATGCCATCTGGGGAGAACACACACAGAAGCCAGCATGGCAGACCAGCAGGGAACCGGAAAAGGAAGGACCGAGAGACTCTGGGTCTGCAGGTTTGTGAGCCAAGGGAACATGGTATTTCACTACTTCAGGTGAGTTCCTCAAGGCTTAAAGGATGGATGTGAAACCAGCCCTGAAAAGTGGTGGCAGGCAAGGCTCCGGGTGACAGACTTGTCCGGAGCGCACGAAACCAGCCCAACAGGGAGCAGAAAGCCTAGGTCCCTCTCTCTCCTCCGGACTGCCCTCCCCACCAGCTCAGGCCGCTGGCTCCTGCAAGTCAGTGCTTACTCTGGAGGACTCTTCGCTGCACAGTGCATCCAGACGGAAGCTTCAGCGCTGCTCGTAAGAACCAGCTCCTAACCTTGCTCGCTCACATGTGCTTTTCACTCTTTATCTGGTTTCTGACGCCACTTTAACGGGAAAAAGAATGTATGCGCACAATGCTTAGCCATTTTCACAGTGCCCCCCGCAACCTGCTCCTTAATACCCTATACTTGACCTTCTGTCTCAGCAATATTTTATTAAACCATGCAGGTAACTCCCGCTTTCTCATGATCCGCACGCCTCTGGTGCCTGCTGTATGAGTGTGCAATCGCTGCTATCACAAACTGGCACAAAGTCAGCGGCCGACGACAACATGGACTTATTATTAATATCACAGCTGTGTAGTTCGGAAGTCCAGCTGGGCTCAGCTGGCTCTTCTGCTCAGGAAGAACCAAAATGACCATGTGGGCCAGTGTGGGCTTTCCTCTGGATGCTCTGAGGGAGAATGGCTTGGAGGTTCATTGAGGTGTTTGGCAGAATCCAGTTCCCTGGGGTCCTGACGCCGGGGTCCCAGCTTCCTCACTGGCTTTCCACCAGCGCTGTTCTCAGTCCCCAGAAGCTGCCTGAATTCTTTCACATTGTCACCTCCCTCTTTACACCAACCACAGCACATTGTGTCCTTGCTGGGTGTCAACTCCCCCGGAATCCCTCTTCCGCCACATGAGTTCCTTTCCTGACCAGCAAAATTCCCTGCTCTCAATGGTTCTGTGATTCCACTGGCCGTACCCTGATAAGCCAGGATAATCTCCCCATTTAAGGGGAGTTGATGAGTAACCGTAATTATATCAACAGAGTCCTTTTATCACATAACATAACTATGGGAGTAATACCAGGAACTGAAGGGCACGGGAGCCAGAATTCTGCCTAGACACACAATGGACATCTCCGTCTGAGCATCTATGTTGTACCTCAAGATGGACATGACCCAAATGCCTTCTCTTGCGACATTATCTGTCCTTTGATTTTCTAAGTATCTGTAATGGCACTGCTGTTCACCATTTTTGCACTTTCTGGTCTCTCCCTCAGAGCCGTAGAAAGAGGCCCTACATCTGAGGCCTGGAAATTTCCTTCCTCACCTTCAGGCTGTTGGAAGAAAGTTTCCATGCCAAAAATATAACGAATGAATCATGTAGATTCCTTATCTCTCCTTTTGGGTTTCCACATCTTATCTCTTAAATCCTTGAGATATGAGCATCCTTGCCATTCCTGACCCTTTCAGTCAATCTTATCCGGAATTCTCACACACTGATTTACTGTCCATCACAAACACCGCCTAAAGATGATCCTTCCTGAAGGTTCTCTGAACGCCACTGACGGCACACTTAATCTTAGTGGATAATCACACATATCTGGAGATTTTCTCACATGTGCTCTTCTCCTAGATATGCTCTGTGCGGTCTGAATACCTGTCTACCTCACAGAAACAGCCGTGCACATAAATCATGCCAAATAATGTATCTCTATGTGGTCTTATTTTCTTTTGTTTCCATAATTCATATTGTTATCAGTGTTCATACTCATGATCACAGATGGATTACTGTGGTTAAAGTAAATACTTGCTACTGCTATTTGTTATTAAAAGTTCAAGGTGCAATGGAGTTTGATTTCTTCTTCATTTTTTTAAGGCAAGGAAGAGACTGAATTTTAATCTCAGTAATATATCTTCCAGTCTGGTGCATCTGTAGGGGGCCATGAATCTTAGACTTAAGTTGTTTATGGTGATAAATAGTATATCACTCAATAGTCACCATGTTCTTTGTACAGTTAAAAAATGGGATTTAATTGCAAGTGTCTAGAAGTATGACATATATCGTTGCCTAACAATGTCCTTTAGGTGATCAGTATTTTTAAGTGATTCACAATTTCCCCCCTAGTTTTAGAACTCAGTATTATTTCACATCTTAAATTCCTTAAACGGGGTGCTTGGGTGGCTCAGTCGGTTAAGCGTCCAACTTCGGCTCAGGTCATGATCTCAGTTTGTGGGCTCAAGCCCCCCGTCGGGCTCTGTGAAGGCTAGCTCAGCGCCTGGAGACTGTCTTTGGATTCTGTGTCTCCCTCTCTCTCTGACCCTCCCCTGCTCATGCTGTCTCTCTCTTTCTCAAAAATAAATAAAACATTAAAAAAAATTCCTTAAATAATGCACATTCTTGTAACTATTAACTAAATGTCACTTTTAAGGTAAGATACACGTTGCAATTCTATTGTAAAAATGTATAATTATGAAGTAAATTCCAAATACAGAAACAAAGTATAAACGGACAGAATTGAATAAATAAATGTATAGATTTCATTGTTCTTCTAGGTCTTCCAAGCAGCTACGTTCCATGTGGTTGGGAACTATTACAATTCAGTCAGCATTATACATTTTATGGAGCATTATGAGATTAAAAAAATGTGTACGACACGGAGCCCTCTTGAGATCGGACAGTATAATGGCAAAACAGACTCATGAAAAGAGGAAGTTCTTTAGCACACAGGAGAGGAGTCATAGTGGACAAGAATGCCCAAGAAATGAATGGCTTTGTGCCTTAGAGCATAGCTACATTTTGAACAAGGGCGGGCAGAGGGAATCTGGAAAGAAGCCTCAGTGATGGGAACGTGAGTGGTTGTGTAGGGGACAGTCATAGGCTCCAAAGTCCTGATTATGAGAGGCTTTGCACCTATGGATCGGATTTTAAGTCCAGAGAATCCAAGTGGTGGTACCACCCAAATGGTAGTAGGAGGCGGGGTAAGGGAAAGACCTGCCTCGAATCCATTTACTTAATAACAGCCATTTAATTTTGCTGTTTAACTATAAAATGGTTATAAAGCAAATAAGGTGTGCATAATATGTAATCCACCGACAAACAATGGAAACATTTAACTATGGGAATAAAGTTTAATGAAAAGACATTCATTAATTCCCATGGAATATTTCTCCCTTTGCTGTATTCATTACTTAGTATCTTGGAATTCTGGGAGGTGGGGAAATCATGGAAAATTCAAATTCTGAACTTTCAGTGATAGGAGAGGTTTGATAAAGAGCAAATGGTGTGCATTATTAATTGTCAAGTTTTGTTCCAAGAGAGAAATGTCCTCTTGGATCCTTGAGAGATTTCCCCGGAATTCACTTGGCCTGCAAATGTATCATTTTCACGATGTCTTGCATTTAAAAAAAGTTTTAACATTTATTTATTATTGAGAAACAGAGAGAGACAGAGCATGGACAGGGGAGGGGCAGACAGAAGGGGAGACAGAATCCGAAGCAGGCTCCAGGCTCTGAGCTGTCAGCACAGAGCCGGATATGGGGCTCGAACCCACAAACTGCAAGATCATGACCTGAGCTGAAGTCGGATGCTTAACTGACTGAGCCACCCAGGCGTGCCACTATTTCTTGCATTTTACAAACTGATGCCATTGGCCCATTTTCTTTCTTTTTTTTTTTTTATGTTCATTTATTTTTGAGAGGAGAGAGGGAGAGAGAGAGAGAGAGAAAGAGAGAGAGAGAGAGAGAGAGAGCGCGCGCACAAACAAGGAAGGGGCAGACAGAGAGGGAGATGCAGATCAGAAGCAGGCTCTAGGCTCTGAGCTGTCAGCACAGAGCCTGACTCAGGGCTCAAACTCATGAGCTGCGTGATCATGAACTGGGCCTAAGTCAGATGCTTCACCAACTGAGCCACCCAGGCACCCCGTGACCCATTTTCAATTTCTGCAGAGGGTATAATGGTATGCAATGTAAGGAGCTATGGAACAGGATGTGGCCCTGGTGATTGCAATATGGAACTGTCTTACTTTGTTCCCATGGGATTTATAGATGATATTTTTCATGGCCCATTGAATGAGTTGTATACTCAGTTGCTAAGGCTTCTTGCCTTTTAACCCCTTTATTTGGTTTTTCTTGCTATTTGCCTAACAATGGCATCACTGGTAATCTGTGTACATGTCTGCCGCCTTCACTGGACAGTAGCCTTCCTGAGGTCCTCTCTAATTCTACACCACTCACTGCCTTAACATGGCAGGTATGTGCTGCTTGGAAAGGAGGTAGGAAGAACTGTCCATAGAAAATGTCAAGAGAAGAGGAAATGTAATTGTGTCCAAACAGAAAGACAGCAAAGGCACATGGAGTGAAGAAATTTTGTATAACGACTATTTCCAACCTTATGCCGCAGGTGGCTTCCATACTCTTGCCGTGCCCAGTAATGGAATGGGTTTGGAAGCACTGAACACAGCATCTGGATACAGCATTTCTGTACACAGCATTTAAGAACTTTGGTTTCCAAGATGATTTCCACGTGTAACATTATGGCCACACCAATGTGGACGTGTTCCAGTCAGGCCAGTTTTATTTACCACATTGGAAGTCAATGAATCCTGCTTGATGGCTTAAAAATGGGGCACTGAACTTCTGATATTAAACTTCTGAACTAGAAGAAATTGCTCCTCACCATCTGGGACAGAAAGTATCAACACACCAACATCCGCATTGCTTAAGTACTGGAAGTGGGCTCAATAAATATTAGATGCTGGAAGAAGAACCTTCTAACTGAGTGTGTTACATTCCCCCCTTATCTAGAAACAGGTGTTTTCATATGTGTTAACTATTCCCTTGAGCCTGTAACTCAAAGTTTTGCAAACTGGGTAATCGTAAACCTTCCTCCACACTACTGATAGGACATTGAAGTTGCAGGGAATAACTCTTAATGCTTCAAGTCACAAAATCGATACTTTCCGATAGTTCAGGAAAGCTAGTGTTGAAGAGAACTTTTACACTTGAGTAGCAACTGGGAGCTATGCAACAGACTTTACAAAGACAATACACTTCATCACACGATGGCTGGCAAAACTAGCTTTCTCTCGTATTACGCTAACACTTTATGCCTTGGTTTATGCCATTGTATTTAACAAAAACACATGCATGCCTGAATTTCCCCAAGATTCTCCCTGTAAAATTTTTACTGGGAAGTGAGGAGTGAGGGAGGAGAGCCTACTTATTTTCTCCATGCCCCGTGTTCATCAGAATGGCACCAACATTTTTGTTTTCCTTAGTTCTTTACTCCTTCTCTAATCTCTCTGTCCCTTCATCTACTCTTTAATTCTTACTTTCACTGGACCCAAACTGGATCTCTGCATATAAAGGCCCCTTTGAGGAGCTCCCCTGGGAGCAAATCTCTACTCCCTGGCACACTACATAGATTCAATAAACATGAAGTATTACGTTTAAGAAACCATACGCATTTGCTCTGTGAACATACACGTTCCAAGATCTCTAAGGGAATGAACTCTTTACATTTTTAAACTAAAACTAATCATGTATCAAGTCTAGCTACCTTTGAAACTCACTTTTTCCTCGACAGCCACTTACAGAGTTAAAGAGCAACTCAATGGGCCATCAGTTCTTACACAGCAACATGTGGACAAAATTCTCTCCTCATAATGGGCCCAAAGAGACATAAGCTTAAGACGCTTTTCTCTTATCACACAGTGTTTACACAATTTTATTTTGGACAATGTTTATTGCGGACTTTTCTGAAGCTATTGTATCAAAGTCACTCTATCTCTGACTTCTATAAACGGACAAGACAAATTGCTTCTACTATTTCTTTGTAATCCACAGCCCAACAAGCCTCCCTAAAAAGGTAACTAGAGCTTTCAATAAATTCTCCTTGATTCGCTGTGATCGCCTGCCTTTGAGAGTGAGGCACGATGGTAGGGAAGAGGACAAAGTCTGTGTTACACTTCCCAGGATGATGTGCAGAAAAGTGTTCTCCACTCCCCTGTCCTATGATACTTTTACTAGGGCATTGCTGCATAATTATCTGTACTCAGCTTCCAATATTCGCCTTCTTTGTCTGGCAACTGGTCTCCCTCCCATCTATTCTTTGAAGTTGAGAATAATTAAAAAGCCATTAGAGTTCTCTCTTTGCAATGACACTACATAAATTAAATCTTGGTGGTGTTGAAAAGCTGCGACGTGACCTAACCCTTCCAAAGTGTCACTTTATCTAAAATTCAAATTTCATTTGTGTGAAGAGGTCTCCTTCAAGTGTTGTTAATTTGAAAGTCGAGGATTTAGATGTAAATAATGAAAATATATTACTTATTATTAATGTGACAGCTTCTAGATTATCTTCAGTCTGGGGAAGTATATTAATAAATGAAGAATAGTATTTTCTAAAGGACCTACCACAGTAGGGAAATCTCTACTGGTTTCTAAAGTAGATTATTTTCTTGCATAATAATTTTTGGTGGAAAGTAGGTTCTTAATCCTCATACTTTCCATCAATGTTTATGTAGACAGACGGGATTTTTTATTGGCTTTCAAGTGGAAAGAATTGAGGTCTGAATGAAATGAATTGTGGGTGGTTATGGTAGCAGGCTACAGAGACATTCAAGAGAGTCCAAGACTCTGTTCTTCTAAACATGCATGCCCCTGACCCCCCACTTTAGCTGAGTAGCAATTCAACACTTCTGAGGATTCAGGATTGAACAAGAGATTGTTTGTGCGTGACTGAATCACATGGCCTCACAGACACAACAGCCCAATGAACAGAACTGCAATGAAGGTCAACATGTAGTGAGAATGGTAAACTCAAGCTAACATGGGGACACAGGAGAGGCAGGGAATCAGTCCAGGAGACAGTAAGAGCTGAGGCTCCCCAAAAGGCTAACCTCTGGGGATGAGGAAGAAAGAGCACAGGCCAAAAGGAATTAGCACAGGAAAAAGATCTCTTCCAAGAAAAGCAGCAAGGGAGAATGGACAGAGATAGGTAAGTGTGTAGAAATTCTATCGCAACCCAGGGACAGGTAGGAGATCACCAAGGGCCTCCTCAGCACCATGTTAAAGAGCCGGGCGTTTCACTGCAAAGGAAATGAGGGATGATAGCAATAGAGAAAGTCAAAAGAGCAAACGTGTTTTCATTGACAAATTCCAACTGGGACACCGGCAATGATGACCCAGGGAACAGGGTGATTAAAGAGATTTTTACAGTGGACTCTGTCCAAGGTACTGGCTGAGAAGCAAAGATACGGATGCCTCAGGATGACTGTGGGACTCTTTTTTTTTTTTTAAATGTTTTTTATTGATTTCTACGAGAGAGAGAGAGACAGCATGAGCAGGGGAGGGTCAGAGAGAGAGGGAGTCACAGACTGAAACAGGCTCCAGGCTCTGAGCTGGCAGTCAGCACAGAGCCCGACGCGGGGCTCAAACCCACGAACCGCGGGATCATGACCTAAGCGAAAGTCGGACGCTTAACCGACTAAGCCACCCAGGCGCCCCGACTGTGGGACTCTTACTTGGGCAATCGTGGTGGGACTGAGGCGGAGTGATGTTCTTCGTCAAAACAGAACAGAGGGAGAGACAATCAATTTCATATATAAAAGTAGTTAAGCGTAAAATAAGTAATGAGTCCATGGAAGAAGTTCTAAGGAAAGAGCAGATTAACCTAGCTATAAAAGTTACATAAAATATTCCAGATTTAAAAAACATATACATATCAAAAATTATTAATTATTGATGGGCACAGCATACCCATATCTATTTTAAAAATACTCTTTCTTATTTATATTGTGAATTAGCTGCAGCCTCCTTAACCATCTATAAATTGTACAGTTCAAATGATAAACTATACCTGCAGGAAGAACCTCTATTTCCTGGTAGAAGAAGTAGGGAATTTGGAGAAAGTTTTGGAGATGTATTAAAAGAGAATGGAGGACATCAAAGTCACGGGCAAACGTGCAATGCCATAAGGTTTACACGGTTTGGATTGTTGGTGCTGTTGACAGAGTGAAGGTTGAGCTCTCAACAGAACCCATGAGCCCATGAAAGACAAAGATGTAGAGGCTCTTCTCCAAAATCATTAAGAATTTCAAGACAGTGACAGAGGAACAAAAGCCAGGTGGCCCTGTGGGGCCCTGAATCCACAAATCCAGAATTTAGCTCTTGGCCCTCAAAGAGAAATCTAATGGAAGCTTGCTACATGGACTGCATTCTGTCACCAGACACTGCCCATGAGCCTGGGACTGTAAAAGAGTCACAGAGGTACAAACAAGTAACTGGCATTGATGGAAAGTTTTCTTGTGAGCCATTGCATAGGCTGATGTAGAGAATGAAAAACTGGCTAAAAAATCTAAAAAGAATGATGTGTCTACATTGGAAAATAAAGACAAAATGATCGTATAATTTCAAGACATGGATGGTACCAGCAGGGCAAGAGGGATTTAGAAATCGGATTGGCAAGAAAGGAAGTTGAGTAGGAAGAGTTTCCAGAGTAAATACTTAAGAAGCAGGACTGAAGAATCAGAAATAAGTTCAAAGAACTAAGGAGAGCATAGAGTTGGTAGACGTCGACAGGAAACACACATCCTGTTTGTGGTTTTGAACATCGTAGTGACAGTGGGTGACAGGAGGGGCTGAAACTGTAACCAAAATCCAGGACAAAATCTGTCTTCCCACACACCACCTCCCAGATCATTTTGTCTTCAATACCCTGTTTTCCAGAAAAAGAGAGAAATATGGGATCTTCATTCAAAACTTCAAAAAAAGGAGACAGACAAACATGTACTGAAATAAAATTCAGCTAAAATGTTGGAAACCAATAAAGTAGCATAACATGGGTAGGGTCTAGAAAGGTATCCAAGTGACTACTAATATATATGGTGCCAAAACTGTCAATGTTTTAGGGAAAGACTCCTCAGATTCCAAACACATTGCAATCGAAAGAAAACGATCTGCTGTGAAAATATCCTGACTAAAAAATAAGCCAGGAAGAAGCTGCTTGGAGGTGCATGTCATTCTTCACATTTTTGCTTCACATTCATCTTCTAGAAGACATGCAAGACAAGAGATTTTTGAAGGGGGGGGGGTGTCCAATATGCACGACAATGGAATATGCAATGCCTGCACACATTGGACTTATATCTCAGGAATACATCTCTATGGAAGATTATCTCATGTTTCACAAAGCCTCCATTGTATCTTACTCCTGCCTAAGGGTCTGTCTCTATTGCCTACCCCAGGAGGTGTAAATTCCTCCATCTAGCAGTCAAGGTATTCTAATAACAGGACCTCTGCTGTGAAGAGGATCCTAATTCTGCCCGCCCAGCTTCCAAAGTAGACACACTCCTGAGTCCTACCCATATCCATTTGCTCCCATGGCTGCCTTGTCTTTGAGAAGATCAAAATCCCTCCACCCTCTAAGGACCACTGCAAGTAGCCCCCGTAGTCAATGGACAACGATAAGGGCGAACCAATGTGTACCATGTTCACAACTAGTTAGTAAAGCAAACACCACCTGTGACCTCAGGGAGCTGAATGAAGGACAGGCATATCTGAGACTTAAAAATAGAAATAGAATCTCAAATTGGAGCATCACACAACAACAACAACAACAAATAAGTGTTCTATCAGAATGTATAAGAGGAAGCTCCTTGAGGGGCGCCTGGGTGGCTCAGTCGGTTAAGCGTCCGACTTCGCTCAGGTCATGATCTCACTGCTCGTGGGTTCGAGCCCCACATCAGGCTCTGTGCTGACAGCTAGCTCAGAGCCTGGAGCCTGCTTCAGATTCTGTATCTTCCTGTATCTCTCTGACCCTCCCCTGTTCACGCTGTCTCTGTCTCTATCTCTGTCTCTCTCTCTCTCAGAAATAAATAAAACATTAAAAAAATTAAAAAAAAAAAAAAAGAGGAAGCTCCTTGAGATTTGGGCATGAAATGAGGGCTCTGGAAAATGTTAAGTTAGTGAAAGCAGACTTTTTAAGGGTCTTAAAGAGAACTGTGACATGACCTAGTTTTTCCAAACTATAACCCTTCATTTCTTTCATTCCCTGAAACAGATATTCTTTCTCCAATGATAGGCTTTGCTGATTATCCCATTGTCCATACTGGCTTCTTCTTTCGCCCTGGCACATCTAGGCTTCGTGTATAACTGGGTTCTTCATGAATTAATCTCATTCTCTCTCTTTAATATCACAGCCCATCTCTTCAGAATAGTAGGTAGGACAGCTGTTCTCACAGACTTCACAACCTGACAAATACTTGTTGACAGCAGGCAAGGGGACCTGGGAAGAGTCGGAAGGAGTAAATTCTAAAGCAGGGCTTCTGGACGCCAGCACCACTGATGGGTGGGGCTGCTCACCCCTAAAAGGGAAAACAACATTCCGGAATCAGAAAAAATAATTTTTGGATGCAAAAGGTATTTGAATTCCATTAAGACCATAAAATATTAAGATATAAAAGCCCAGAATATATTACAAGTTTCAGTAAATATCAAAAGTCAGAAGAGATATTAGTATTGGCAGCAAAACAGGTGTAGAAGGACAAGGAATGAAAATATTGGTAATACATTCTCCTAAAATGATATGAAAAAAGACACGCGGATTGAACACGGGGCCCTCTTCAATGTAAAAATAAAAATTCTTCAAATTTCTTCAGTTCTCAATGATCAAGCTATAGTTCACTCGTGGGTAACCTTCAAAGTTAATGGTGCTTCCTCTCCTAAAATTAAGGGCATGAGAAATCTAATCCTGTTCTACCATGAAATCAGTTTCATAAACATTGTACGCCCGGTCCTTAGATCATAAATTCCTCTGCTTCCTGTAACTTTCTTAAAGATAAGCATATTTCATATCTAGAATTTCGCTGTAACAAAAAGTACATCTTTCTCTTAGCATCTGACAGAGTTACGTGAACACTAAGACCAAAAACAGGATTTTGTGATAATGAGATTTTATATCCAGGAATTTTTCCTTGGCAGCATAGTTTCTGGACTTGCCTTAGTTAATAGTTTCTGCCAAGGGTCCTTAGCTAATTGACATTTAAATGTTATTTGTATTCTGCAATGGTAGATATGTGATATTATGCATTTTTCAAAGCCCAGGCAAGGATACAACCCATTGGCAAGAGCCAATGTAAACTACGAACTTTAGTGAATAGGAATGTATCGATGCCAGCTCATTAACTATTACGAGGAACCACACAAACGCAAGGTGGTAGTACTAGCAGAATCTGGGGAAGGAGGAAAAGTAGTGTATAGAGGAGCTCTATACAATGCGTGCTCATTTCTTCTATAAATATAGGATTATTCTTAAAAGGGAAATCTATTAATAAAATATATGTCTTTAATAACATTAAAGCTTATTCAAACCCTTTTGAATGCCAACCATTAAAATAGAAAAGCACATTTTTTAAAAAGTTTATTTGGGGCGCCTTGGTGGCTCAGTCAGTTGAGGGTCCGACTTCGGCTCAGGTCATGACCTCACGGTTTGTGGGTTTGAGCCCCGCATCGGGCTCTGTGCTGACAGCTAGCTCAGAGCCTGGAGCCTGTCTTCAGATTCTGTGTCTCCCTCTCTCTCTGACCCTCCCCTGTTCATGCTGTCTCTACCTCTCAAAAATAAATAAAAAGTGTGAGCATGAATGGGAAAGGGGCAGAGAGAGAGGGAGACAGAGAAAATTCCAAGCAGTCTCCTTGCTGTCAGTGCAGAGCCTGATATGGGTCTCGAACTCATGAACTGTGAGATCATGACCTGATGCTGAAACCAAGAGTCAGACACTTAACCGACCGAGCCACCCAGATGCCCCCAAAAGCACATTTTTAAAAGAGATGTCTGATAATGGGCCAAAAGTAAATGGTAACTGGAGTGTCCAGCTGGTTCCGTCAGTGAAACTCTTGATCTCGGGGTTGTGAATTTGGGTGTAGAGACTGCCTAAAAATAAATAAGTTTTGCTTTTTTTTTTTTTTTTTTTTAAACAAAATGATAATTATGGAATGGTATTCTTCTCTCATGTCGCCTGAGGTAACCTGACTAGTCTTTGGTAACTGGAAGTGGCTATAGATGAATGTGAGGTTATGAATTCTACAGATCCGTCAACAGCTGGACCACTAATTTAGCAGCTCTGCTCCCTCATATAAGAGACATCTTTAGGAGCTAGTTGAACTCCTGAGCATCAGCAGGTATGTAAGATGTGTTGCTTAGTGCAGGTTGATTAGGATTCAGCCTCATTTCTCTCTGTTCTTTCCACACTCTGAGCTCATGACTGCGGGTGAGCTGAGTTTCCTCAGTGAGTACTTTGTCCCAATGCTTGCCCATCAGGAACAGGAAAAGTAGGTCCTAATGACTTGAGTTCTCTAATTTCCTTACTGAAATATGAGTTGGTGGTGTTGGAAATAGCAACATTTCTCCTCTATGGACACAATACACTGATCGACGTGAAATAATCCCTTTGGGGAACATTTTGGCCATCGCTTCCAAAGGTAAACATGACCTAGAGATCCTACTTCTGGATATGGGTCCAAGAGACATAAAAATATATGTGTCCACATAAAGACATGCACATGAATGTTCAGAGCATCTTGGTTCACAAAACCCAAAAACAGGAAGCAGCCCAGTAGTCCATGGACTGGTGAATGAATAAATGCATTATGGTCCTTTTATATCCCAGACAAAAATATACAAGGAGGCTGAAGTAAATAGATGGGAGAACATAAATCTCGAAAATACCAAATAAACGAAAAGCAGTGCAGCTGTCTTATCAGACAAAATATATTCTGTGAATGAATCACTGCTAGATAAACAAAATATGCAGTGAGAAAAAAATGTAACAAAGCCTTCAAATACATAAAGGAAAAATCGAAAGACCTGAAAGGATTTATGAACAAATCTGTAGTTGTCACGGGAGGGATTTAATACATCTTTTCCAGTAACTGATGGAGCCAGCAGACCTGCAACAGTACAGAGATTAAAATGATTCAATTAGCATACTTGACTTAATAGACAGATAGCGCATTGCAAATTAAAAAGGATGCATTCTCTGCAAGCATACAGAAGACTTCCACGTAAATGGATGCTCTATTGCACCAGAAAAGAGGTCCCGATGTGTTTCAAAAAACTGAAAACACAGTGAAGATCTCTGGCTGCTACGTAATGAACTTTGACATCCCCAGGTATTTGGAAATGTGTTTTGAAGTCTGCACTCTCCACAAGTAAAAGGGGGAAAGCATGATGTAAATTGAAAAATGTTTTTAAATGAATGATCTGAAAAATGCATACCAGCTCTTTCGGGCGCACCTACAGCACTGCTGTGGGATACTGTGTGCATTAGCACAGAAGACAGACAGAAACTCACAGATTTATCGCCATCCTGACAAGCTAAAAATTGGGAGATAATCTGGAAGGAGGCAGGAGGAAGGAAATCTAAAGATAATAGCAGAATTTAATTTAATAGAGAGCAAATATGTAATAGGGCACATTGACGAACATAAAAATTGGTTCTTTAAAAGGTCCAATAAAATGAACAAATTAGCAAGTCTGATCATTCAACAGTCAGCAGAGAGAGAAGGAAGAAATAATCAATATTGGAAAGGAAAAAGGCGATACCTTAAGATCTTACAGCATTAAAGAGATAATAGGAAAAACATTACGGCGATAAATCTCTGCAAAGATGTAACTTAGAAACCAAGAGAATAAATAGAAAGCCTCAAGTCATATATGCCTTAAGAAAATTAAATTCCCGGTCAAATATTCCCAGAACGAAAATGGTAGGCTCACATAGCTTCATCAATGACTGTTATAAAGCACTCAAAGAACAAGTAATTCAAATTTTATTCAAACTCCTATAGAGAACAGAGAAGGGAAGGCTCAATAAATCATTCTATGCCACTAACATAATCTTCATTCCAAGACCTGACAAAGCAGCATGAGAAAGAAAACTTATGGGCCAATCTGCCTCAACAGATTAAAAAAAAAAAAAAAAAAAAAAAGAAGAAAAGAAAACAAAAGAAAATTTTAGCATATACTTCCAGCAACATATTAAAAATGGTTTTATCCTGGGATCCCAAATGCTGGTTTAACATATTAGTATCAGGGGCACCTGGGTGGCTCAATCGGTTAAGTGTCCAACTTTGGCTCAAGTCATGACCTCACGTTTGTGGGTTCGAGCCCTGTGTCGGGCTCTGTGCTGACAGATAGCTCAGAACCTGGAGCCTGCTTCAGATTCTGTGTCTCCCTGTCTCTTTGCCCCTCCCCCTCTCATGCTCTGACTCTGTCTCAAAAATAAATAAAACATTAAAAAAGAATTTAAAAAAATATTAGTATTATTCTGAAAAGCCATTCCCTGTTGATGAAATTTTGTTGCGTATTTGTACTTCAATATGAAATAAATGACTTTACTGGACTCCTTGAATCAAAACTATGTGAAATAAAAGACAGTTTGTTAGGAAGGATCTGATTCTTTGGAAAATAAAGTTGGCCATGTGTGCAAGCTGGTTAACTATTGCCTGATTCCTATGTTACTCTTAAACACAAATTTTAAAGACAACTATATAGATGTATATTTTTTATGTTTTTCCCCCAGTGAACAACACTGCTAAAGGTAAACATTCCTGAATGGATATCTTATCATTTGTGTGCTGGGCTGAACCATACTGAATTGACCAAGCATGCTGATCCCAGATTCTGGGTCAATGGGAAATGTAGCTTAACCACTTTACATTCAGCACCAAACAATTTGCAGTCCTCTGGGGGTTGAGGGTCAGGGAGACTTATTCCCTGGACCCCCAGCTCACTCTTGATTGGGTGTGGTGTACTTGAGGATGTCAACATCATGGAGCAAGGTCTTCTCTGAGACCCTAGGAACTCTGGGGTCTCAGTTCTGCCTCCTCAAGGCCATCTCCACCAACGTTTGTTCACGTTTCGTAGTCCCACAGATGTCTTCTGAGAAACAGTGTCTTCAGTGCTGCGCCCACCTCTCCCTGTTCCCCTCACCACTTAGATTTGACCAGAGAGTCTCTTACCATTTGTCACCTCCTTCATATCATGGAAGGACCTTCATCCTGAATATTTTAGGTGTCTTCACTGAGATGGCTGTGTCAGATAAATAACATGAACCCCTCAAATACTTTGTAACGGTTCACAGCATGATGCTGTTTGCTTTGCCAGAAAGAATTTTCACCCTTCTCTGTCTACCTAATGCAGCGTACCCCCACAGCAACAAGGTCCCATTTCCTACGACTTCTCATGTTGTATTTTATTTGTCAATTTCCTTATCAGACTTTCTCTAGGCTATAGGCTTGCAGAAAGTGCAGATCTAATTTGGCTTAGTGTCCCCAGACTTTAGCCCAGACCTGGTACTTAGTGTATAACAGTAATAGACACAATAATGTGTGTCTATTCAGCAGGATGTGCTAAAGGCTGGGGGGAGGGTCAGAGGGGGCAAGTCAGGAAAACAGTTGGGAAGAAAAACAATAAATACTGTGAACTGACATTAAAGATTCCTCCTCACAGTCTTGCTTTTTTATGTGTGGAGAATGATAAGACTTTATTTTTATTTACTTATTTTTAATTTAAGTATAGTTCACACAGAAGCCATCATTTTTATAGCTCCCTTCAAGAGAAAGGCGGTGGAAAGTGAAACTATGTAAGACTCCCAAATGAATCAATGCTGTCCTTCTCCTTAGCATCTTCCACCACTGAGCTCAGACAGTAAAACACCGATAACCAGTTGACATGAAGCTTAACAGGAAGTCTTCCACAAATAGAGTTAAATCTTCCCTGTTATGGAATTCGAAGAAAATAGAAATTTTCAACTGAAACTACGGCAGGACTGAGGAGTCGGCCATGTCAAAGCTCAGTCCATGTGGCATCTGGGGACGTGTCATTCTTCTAAAAGCAACCATCTTTAAAGTAGGGGGATTATATTCCTCTAAAAGGAAAGCAAGTAGGGCATATCCTCAGAACATAGGACGCTGTAACTATTTGACTTTAAAAGCAATCATAAAAGAGTGCCCTAGTGTCAGGAAAAAGAAAGAGAAAAAAAGAGCTAAAAGCATTGTAATTTCAGACTACCCAGAAACCATGCGGCTGAATAGGTTTGCAGATCTGTGGCTCTGATTTCAAGGTTATCGCTCCGGGCACTGACAGTCTGTTGTTTGTAAAATTGACACAGAAGCATATTTTCAAAGAAATTCTCATATCTTGGCTGCCACAGAGCTTTGAAGGTCACGAATGCAGGTAGGGTGTACTCAAATGAGAAGAATCCTCTACAAGAGCATGGGCCACCCACTTACTTTCCTTTACCATGCTGTGACCATGAAGTTGGAAGCCAGTAGAGGCAAGTCCAAGAACAAATCTCTGCTTGGTACATAGCATCCTGCGATGCTGCTTACACCCACACAGGTCCAAAACCAGAAGACTGTCAGTGGGTCTTAGACAAAGGAGACAAAGGAGAAGGTTCCAGTTCATGCAGTCGTGTTCAACACCACTTCTGTGGAATGCCAACTCACTTATCTTGCTGTTCTTAATTTTTTCACTACGCGATTTAGTGACTGAGGGCAGACATCTGTGGAAGGCATACTTCCAAGATCCCCACCCCCACACCCCCATGACTGCTGGCTTCTTATATACAAGTCCTTCTGTGAACCGCTGTCCCCAGGTGTGGGTTTCCGCAGAACAGAGTACAGCAACAGTAATGGATGTTGCTTCCATGACTAGGTTATGAAAGGTTGTGACTTTCCATCTTGCTGGTGAAACCTCTCCTTAGCTGTAACGGCACAAGATGCCATGTTGAAGAGACCCAAGTCCA
This sequence comes from Hyaena hyaena, assembly GCF_003009895.1. NCBI lineage: Eukaryota > Metazoa > Chordata > Mammalia > Carnivora > Hyaenidae > Hyaena > Hyaena hyaena. The sequence continues at coordinate 1,199,386 of NW_024080774.1, forward strand.
TCTTGGCTGTTCCACGGCACGGAACAGAGGGTGACTACCCACTAACAGCTGGCAAGAAACGAGATCCTGCCAATACCCAGTGAATGCACTTGAAAGCAGGGCCTTTCCCATTGAACCTTGACATGGGAGTGTGGCCCCAGCCATCACCTTGACTGCAGCCTAATAAGAGATGCCGAGTGTCAGGGCCCAGTTAAGCCACGCCTGGACTCCTGATCCACAAAGACTATGACATGAAAAATGTGTATTATCTTAAACCACTCGATCTCTCACCTCTGAAAAAATTTATGCCGACAAATCCACTGTATTTCTACTAGTACTTCCCCCCCGCCAAAGATCTTTAAATTCCTAACAGTGAAAGCAGAAACAATATTATGATTTCAGAGAAGCCAAGCCAAGATCCCTAAGCCAAGATCACATTACCTACTGCACCAACTTCCTGGATAATGTACCGTATTTTTCAGAATCTATTACAGAGAGGACACAGATTGGAATTGCAACATAATCTTGAGGAAGTCCTTGTACTTCACAGCTTTCAGAAATGCCTTCTGTATAGGGGGAACATCACTTTTATTTTTACTTCATAGGAAGTAATGAAATCGTCTTCAAGTCGTGAGATTTGTGTTTGCATGATGATATCATCTATCATCCAGCAGTGATAATTCACAAGGCTAATTTCGTAACATGCCAAGTCATTAGCAAGTATTCCATGAAGACCTAACAACGGAAGTAACTGGCAGTCATTCTTCCTTCGGGATGAGAAAATCCACGATAAAACTGAAATTCTGCTTGACTGTTTCTCTGTAATTGTTTACTGCTTATTTTTGTTCATTTGTGTTGGTTTTACTTCTCAGAGATTTTTTTCGGTGGGAGAGTGGTTTGTTTGGTTTTTTTCATTTGATACTCAATACTAATACCCTGTGGTAGTATATGTGTATTATCACTACCACTATTATATAAACAGTGATTAAATCTATCATGAGACTTTCTCAAAGTCACACAACTGCAGGGAATGGTCATGAGTGTAGGGCTGTATTCAAAAATCCCCATTTTAAATCCAGAAATATTTGATGTCATTCCTCTACATGTCATGTTTTCATGAGATTCCTATGCTATGTATTATTCTGCCACTTTTAAAACTTTTGAAAGTAAACTCCACCCCCAATGTGGGGCTCGAACTCATGACCTTGAGATCAAGGGTCACATGTTCTACTGACTGAGCCAGGCAGGTGCCCTTTATTCTGCCCCATTTTTTCTCAACTAAAATCTATCTTCCCCAATGCTAGTATCAACAACTAAATAGTATTTTCTAATCATTCAAGGTGACCTCACCATTGAATTCCATTTAATTCTTTTCTCTAATATACAGACCATGGGAAATTACTCTTTTCCCTTTCATTTTGCCATACTAATGGCTCATTAATTATGACACAGAAAAGACAAAGAAATTCCTTGGTTTCTAAATCTTACCCTGACATATAAAGCTTGAAATTCTCAGAAAAAAAGATAACATTCAATTACAACAAAACACAATCCCAGATTTCAAGATCTACTACAAAGATATAGTAATTAAAACAGTGTGGTACTGGCACAAAAATAGATACAAAGATCAATGGAACAGAATAGAGAGCCCGGAAATGAACCCACGGTTATTTGGTCAATTAATCTTCCACAAAGGAGGTAAGAATACCCAATGGGAAAAAGACAGTCATTTCAACAGTGGTGCTGGGAAAACTGGACAGTTACATGCAAACAAATAAAACTGGACCACTTTCTCACAGCACACACAAAACTAAACTCCAAATGGATTAATCATGTAAATATGAGATCCGAAACCATAAAATTCCTAGAAGAAAACATAGGCACTAATCTCTTTGACATCAGCTGAAGCAACATTTTTCTAGATATAGCCCGTAAGGAAGGGAAACAAAAACAAAATTAAACTATTGGGACGACATCAAAATAAAAAGCTTTTGCATGGTAAAGGAAACCATCAACAAAAGAAAAAGACAACCCACCAAATGAGAGAACATATTGGCAAATGATATATCCAATCAGGGGCTACTTTCCAAAATATATAAAGAACTTATACAGGGGTGCCTGGCTGACTCCATCAATAAAGCATGCAACTCTTGATATCAAGATTGTGAGTTCGAGTCCCCTAGTTGCATGTAGAGATTACTTAAAAATCAAATGTTTAAGAAAAAAGAACTTATACAACTCAAAACCAAAAAAACCCCAAATATTATAATTAAAAATGAGTAGACATGAAGAAACACTCTTCACTGCAGAGAACAAACTGATAGTTGCCAGTGGGGAGGTGCATGCGGGGATGGCTAGAAAAGGTGAAGGAGATTAAGGACAATTGTGATGGGCACCACGTTTTGTGTTGAATCAGTATATTTTGTAAGCCTGAAACTAATACTACATTGTATGTTAACTGACTGGAATTCAAATTAAAACTTTAAAAAATGAGGGGCGTCTGGGTGGCTTAGTCGGTTAAGCGTCCGACTTTCGCTTAGGTCATGATCTCGCGGTCCGTGGGTTCGAGCCCCGCGTCGGGCTCTCTGCTGACTTCGAGCTCAGAGCCTGGAGCCTATTTCGGAGTCTGTGTCTCCCTCTCTCTCTGACCCTCCCCTGCTCACGCTGTCTCTCTCTCCTAGAAATAAAAAAAAAAAACTCTTCAAAATAAAACTTTAAAAAATGAGAAGATATGACCAGAAATTTTTCCAAAGAAGACATCCAGACGGACAACAGACACACGAGAAGTGTATTTCAACATCACTCATCATCAAGGGAAACACAAATGAAAACCATAGTGAGATACCACCTCACACCCAACCAAATGGCTAAAATCCCAAACAGGAGAGACAATAGGTGTTGGTTACAACGTGGACAAACAAGAACGTCGTGCACCGCTGGTGGGAATGCACAGTGGTGCAGCCACTGTGGAGGACAGAATGAGGTTCCTCAACAATGAAAACCAGAGCTAGTGAGGCACGTGTGTGGCTCAGTCAGTTAAGCGTCTGACTCTTGACCTCAGCTCAGCTCATGATCTGAGGGGAGGTGGGGGAAACAGGTGATGGGGAGAAAGAGCTCACTTATGGTGATGAGCACTGAGTACTGTACAGAATCGCTGAACTGCTATGCTGTACGCCTGAAACTAATATTACACTATATGTTAACAATACTGGAATTAAAAAATAATGCTCTTTTCAAAAAAAGGTTGAGACAACATTTAAATAAATGGATTAAAATCTGTATTTAGTTTTTAGTCTATTTTTTTAAGTTTATTTCTTTATTTTGAGAGAGAATGAGCGAGGGAGTGTGGGGGTGGGGAGGGAGGGAGGAAGAGAGAGAGAGAAAGAGAATCCCAAGCAGTTTCCATTCTGTCAGCTTGGAGCCTGATGTGAGTCTTGATTTTATGATCCAAGAGATCATGACCTGAGTCAAACCCTAGGGTCAGACTTAACTGACTGAGCCACCCATGTGCTTTGGACTAAAATTTTTAATTATATATATATATATATATTTTTTTTTTTTTTTTTGAGAGAGAATAACGTGGGAAGGGACAGAGAGACAGGGAGAAAGAGAGAATCCCAAGTAGGGATTGGACACTTAACCAAATGAGCCACCCAAGTGCCCCTTTTTAATTAAAAAAAAAAATGTTTATTTATTTTTTTGATAGAGGGGATTCTTTTGCTAGAGAGAGGGGATTAAACATTTTTAAGGAAACATTCCATTAAGGTGGCACTATTATCTTTTAAGTGGAAGCTTTTTAGTTTCTTTAACATGTCAGAATGCTAAAATACTATTTCTAATATCACTGTGCTATTTCCTCTGTAAAGATGGTTCTTGCACTGTCGAAGTTATCAGAAAGTTGCTGGCAGGGGTGCCTGGGTGGCTCAGTCAGTTAAGCGTCCAAGTTCAGCTCAGGTCATGATCTCACGGTTCGTGGGTTCAAGCCCCACATCAGGCTCTGTGCTGGCAGTTAGCTCAGAGCCTGGAGCCTGCTTTGGATTCTGTGTCTCCCTCTCTCTCTGACCCTCCCCTGCTCATGCTGTCTCGATCTCTCTCTCAAAAATAAATATAAAACATTAAGAAAAAACCACACATACACAGAAAGTTGCTGGCAGCCACATTCCCACCTTTCAAAATGTACCTTTTTAATTTAAACATGTGCTCCTTGGAAAATTTTTAATTATACAGTAGGCACAAGATCACTGTGGGATAAACATATATGATTGGGGATTAAATGAATGTAGGTACCTTGAAAGGCAAACCAGACGCCCTTAAACATGACCCAGAATAGTCCCAAACTCTCACCATTAGCTCATGGGAAGTTTGTCAGATCTGTTTTCTGAAATTATGCACTACACAGTGGCTGCCCCCAGATCGATAAGCAGAGCTGAGGCGCTGCTGCAGACTGAACTGTGTCCCCCAAATTCATATGATGGAGCCTTAAGCCCCAACATGATATCCTTTGGAAAGGGGGGTGTCTTTGGGGGACAGTGATTGTTGGAAGTTATCATGTGAGTGGGGCTCCCACAATGGGATTAATGCCCTTATTACCTTCTCTCTCGCTACCATGTAGGTCACTATGGGGACGTAGCCATTTGAAAGTCGGGGGGTGGGGTCCTCAAACCTCTCCATACCCAACTGTTTCCTTCTTTACTAATTCATTTAATATGTTGTGCCCAAACTCCATAATATTTTGTAAATATTCTCCCCCCCGCCAAGAAGTTAGCATGGTTTATAATATAGAGATGAACAAACTGAAAGACAGTAGAAATGGTTGTAGCTCCAGTTTTCCAGCAAATACGTGATCCTGAAGCAGGTTTTTACTGCTACGGGGAAAAAATGGGCAAGCTCTGGTTGTGAAAATACATATCCGTGCGTCTGTTTCCATGTGAAAATCCTCTGGCAAGTGGGAACCTGATTCAAGAACACAGTCCTGTTGGTCTATGTGTTGACATCAACTGCTGTTGGGATAAACCTTCAGCTAAAATTTGCTCACATGCTTTCCATCACCTCAATTAATAACATCCCCGCTTTCTGCAGACAGTCAACTTATTATGCACGTGGCACATAATTGCGTTTCTGATGTTTAGATCATTTTGGAAATCATTAAAAGACCGTTGTAGTCTCTAGCACATTCTCTGCAGTGCTCCTCATCAGACACTTGATACGATGCAGACGAACTGACCATTTGTGCCTCTTTGGTGGGGTGGTGAGCCCCTCATCAAGCTGAACTTGCGGCCCCCTGAATGCATTAGCAATGACTAGTTATTAATCTTCTAACCTTTTCTAATTAACAGAATAAACTGTAAAATGAAGACGAATTGAATGTATCCAAGGGTGAAATACACCCAACCGCTAAACGCATGCTTATGCAGGAAAAGGAAAACCTATGAATACTTCACCGCAGAGGGAAGCTGGTCTGGGCTCGTTTACAGACAAAATGCAAAGAAGCAATCTAACTCCTTTGTCACTCGCTTCTCTGTGTCTTCTTTCACGATGCCCCTGAAATTGCTAGGGATAAGCACTGTAAACATCGTCGTTACTGTTATTTATTTTCTATAGCACCCCTTTGAAGGATCCCAGAGGTGCAGAAGAAACAGCAAGACACAGAGAAATAACAAACAAATTTGAAACAGCAGAACACCCACAGGAAAAATCGTAAACAAAGAGCTGAAAAGAAGTAAGAGGCACGGATCATCAAAATGAACTGGATTAAATGCTCCGGCCAACAGCAGGGACTATTTATGTCCAAAAAACCCCCCCAACAACTCCAGAAGAGCACAGGGCCTGTTTTTTTTTTTTTTTTTTTTTTTTTCTTTCCTTTCTCTAAAAGCAATGCTTAAGAAACAGTTTATTAAGTCAAAATGTAGTGCAGGGTGTCCCGACCTCTACAGGCATACGCACCACTGACATTTTAAACCAGTCATTTCTTTGAGGTTGGCGGGCACGGGGGCGGGGGGTGGGGGGGTGTCCTGTCCATTGTGCAATGTTCCCCATAGGCTCTGCTCTGGCCCCTACCCACTAGATGCTCGTAGCAGTTCTGCCCCCCAGCAGGTCTGACCGTCAAAAATGTCTGCCCTGGGGGCACCCAGCTGGTTCAGTCAGTGGAGCACGGACTCTTGATCTCAAGGCTGTGAGTTCGAGCCCCACACTGCGTGTAGAGATGAGTTAAAACTAAAAGCTTTAACAATAAAAAAGTCTCCTCTGGAGTGGAGATAAGCATTTGGAGGTGGGGCCGTGGAGGCACCAAATTGCCATGGGTTGATAACCACAGATGAAGAGAAATGTAAAATAAAAGGATTTGATATAACTTAGAAAATTTTTCAGAATGACACGCGGAGAGTTCGTGACTTAAGGCATAGGCTTCCAGAGGTCTAACAAAGCTGTTAACATTGGTTCATGAGAGTTCAGGAATGTTTGCTCAAATCTATCTGGCTTTTCAATATTTTTTTGGCTGCTGTTATCAGCTGGAGGACTCTGAGCCAGTCGAGTCCTGTCTGGGACTATCAGCTTTCTCATCAGTAAAATGAGGATGGAAATTAATGAATTCTGGGGCCCCTGGCTGGCTCAGTTAGTTGGTGGAAGCATGCAACTCTTGACCTCATAGTTGTGGGTTTGAGACCCATGGTGGGTGTAACGATTGCTTAAAAAAATAAAATCTTAATTTAATCTTTTTTTTAGATTTTGGTAAAATCTGAGGATGTCTGTGGGGTTGAAAGAAGACCTTGGCCGTGAAAAGCCCTCACTCAGTGGCTGCCGTGTACATATAAGAATCTCAGTGCCCATGGGCTTACTGCTGTTAGGACACCTAAGCTCACACCTGTTTATTCAGAAAATGGAGAAAAGAAGCCAGGGTCAATTTGATAATTCTAGATTATAGGCTAAAGCACAGGAAAGGAGCTGTGACTCTGAGTTTCCATTACAGAAAGCCACTAAATCATCAGATTGGAAAGCAGGTTTTTTTTTTTTTTTTTTAGTTTTTTGCTGTTGTTGTCGTTTGTTTTTTGTTGTTTGTTTGTTTTTTAAATTCCATCTAGGGTTTAGTGGCTGTTGTCTTAGGAACACCTAGAAAAAGATGAGTTGTCACAGTCTGGCCATCAAATAGACAGTGAATGTGGCAACGGCTAGCCTTCAGTGGAAAGACCAGAATCATTTCAAATGGAATCTTTTATCCTGGAGATGTGGGGGGAGAAAGATCATGACAAGATCAATGTCAGAACCATCTTCTAGATAGGATTCATCTTCTGTGAGGACACGATATGAGCTGTGGCTGATTCTTCCACCTCCTTCCCAGACATAACTTTCTAAAGAACTTCTCGGGGCGCCTGGGTGGCTTAGTCGGTTAAGCATCCGACTTTCGCTTAGGTCATGATCTCGCGGTTTGTGGGTTCGAGCCCCGCGTCGGGCTCTGTGCTGACTGCCAGCTCAGAGCCTGGAGCCTGTTCTAGTCTGTGACTCCCTCTCTCTCTGACCCTCCCCTGCTCACGCTGTCTCTCTCTCTCTCTCCTCGAAATAAATAAAACATTAAAAAAAAAAGTAATTTAAAGAACTTCTGTGTGTCTCTGGAGAGGAGGTCTTAGGACAGTACTCATGGAAAAACTAATACTACCCATGGACACGGCCCTCACCAGAAAACCATGTACACATTGTATGGAATTCCGCATACCTCTCTGGAGGCTCACGGTTTTCCCCAAACCTATCCATGACCTTGTTTAAGAACCATGTGCCCTGGGGGACCTGGCTGGCTCAGTCAATGGATTGTGCAACTCTTGATCTTGGGGTTCTGAGTCTGAGCCCCATGTTGGGTACAGAGAATACTTAAAAAGAAAATCTTAAAGGGGCACCCAGGTGGCTCAGTAGGTTGAGTCTCCAACTCTTGATTTCAGCTCAGGTCATGATCACAGGGCTGTGGGATGGGGTACCATGTTGGGTTCTGTGCTGTGTGGGGAGCCTACTTGGGATTCTCTCTCTGCCTCTCTCTCTCTGCCCATATGCCTCTCCTTGTGCTCTTGCTCTCTCAAAATAAAAAATAAAAATAAATCAAATCAAATCAAATCTTATAAAAAGAGAACCACGCATTTCATTGGTTCTCACAGGTTAAGAGATCCTATCTTAGTACGAGCTGTAATCAGCTCAAAGTGGAAGCAACAAGAGCTTCATTATGTCTCTGTGTGGGCATGCTCTAGGGTGTGCTCCAAGATTCCTAAGTCCTGTATATGTTTTTCCCTCTTGAATATGGGCAATACCAAAGACCTTCTTCTAAGCACAGCAAAGAGGATAGGAGGGAGGTGGTTTTGCAGATACAACTGAAGTCTCCCTCAATGGCTGACTCTGAGTTCACCAATGGGGAGATTACCTTGGGTTGGTCTGACATAATCAGAGAGCCTTTTAAAAGAAGCCTTCTGGGGAAAGCAGTAGAAATCCATCCTTTCCTCCAGGCAGCAGTTGCTGGCTTGGAAGGAACAAGTTGCCATGAAGGCCACCATCACAAGGAAATGACTTCTGCCACCACACTATGGGAGTTCAGAACCAGATTCTCCACACAGTGAGCCACCAGATGACAGCGTTAGCTCAGCTGACATCCTGACTCCAACCTTCAGCAGAGGACTCGGTGGTTGAGTTGTGCCCAGAGTCTCAACCCATGAAAACTGTGACATAACAGATGGGTACTGATTTAAGCTGTGAGGTCAGTGACTATGTGTTATACAGCAACCAATAACTAACACACCATCCACCTCCACGCTCCCTTTACAAACACGCTCCCTTTACAAATCAGACTGCCCAAAATCAACCCAAGCTGGACTAGTGATAGTATAAGGCATTAACTTATACACAAATCCAGTAGCTAAAACTCACACTGGAATGATGAATAGCTTCTTTAAGAGTGGACACCTCTGTGCTAAGTTCATGACAATAGACAGTGTGCACATTCCCCTCTTCAGCTACTTATTAACATAGAGCAGCTGCTATGACCCCCAACCGAGAGCCCAAGAGAGTCTGCAGTTTGGGGGCCTTGGTTACCCAGCCTTTGATCATAGTTTACCTCTGGGTGGAGAGGGAAGAAAACCACCCGTAGCATGGATTTGGGTGGAGTTTATTCATATGCATCAGGAAGATCTAACCAGGCAGCTTATGACCCATGCAGACTTCATGCATCCCAAGTCTTCTGTGTTTAACCTTTTCCAAGAAGATCTCCTATAAAAGTGAAGGTGAATTTTTAATATGGAAACTATTACTTACTTGATACTTGTGCTTTAATAACATTGTGTTCAAATAAAACTGAAGAGTATAAAACTTGAACCCCTAAAAGACTTCTCAGCTCATGTGTAGCCTCAGTAAATACTGGACACCACGCAGGGCGCCTGGGGGGCTCAGTCGGTTAAGCATCTGACTTCAGTTCCGGTCATGATCTCACAGTTTGTGCGTTTGAGCCCCACGTTGGGGTCTGTGCTGACAGCTCAGAGCCTGGAGCCTACTTTGGATTCTGTGTCTCTGTCCCTTTCTGTCCTTCCCCTGCTTGGGCTCTGTTTCTCTCTCTCTCTCTCAAAAAAAAAAAAAAAAAAAAAAAAAACCATTAAAAATTTTGAAAACAACAACCACCACCACCGGACACCATGGAAGATCACGTAAGCCACTCTAGGAAGCAGCAAGCTAGGATGCACGGCCAGTGTTGCCGAATGCTGTGTGCCATGGTTAATTCATTTTCTGCAGTCAGGAGAGATGTGTCCCAGGGCTGGCCCTGGAGTTTGAATTTCCCTGATTTTCAGGAAATGCATATATTGGTAGAGGGCCCTGGGTTAGGCAAGGGCAAGTTCGGGATAAACTAGTCAGCTCTACAATTTACCAGGGAGACCCACACTGTCAGATAGAGTCCTGTGTCAGAGGGTTAGAGCTCAATATTTGAGTTCCCTTCAAAGTCCGGCTTTATCAGGTCCTTTCTGGGCCAAGAAAACAATCCTAAGGCATTTCAGGGGGCATCGTGGGTCGAGTTCCAATTCACATACACAAAGTGGCATGCTGCACCCCCACCCTCACCCTAAGATACGTGGCCAATCGTGCTGGCGCGCCGGCTGGAGTCTAGCAGCAAGGGTTCTTATGAAATATTAAGAAGAGAGCTTTTATCTTAACCAGAAGGGCTAGAAGCGACGCTAATCCTACATGGTGGACAGAAATACATGGGTTGAAAGGGTCTTTGAAAACCGGGGAGATAATGTGGTAGGATTTCCCTACAGTTGCTGGGAGAGATCAAAGACCCTCTTCTCCTATTCCATGTGTGTAAAATTTTAAAAGTACAATTTCCAGAGGTTTCTGAACCCAAAGTACAATCTAAAAAAAGAACCCAATATACTGTATTTGCTCCACCAATATGGCCAGATTCATAAATTGCCATCACAAATTGCAATTATGAATAAAATTAAGTGTGGATCAATATATGCAAATAAAAAAGAGATATATGTTGAAGATACTCACATACGTACAAGTGGCATCATGCCTGGTAATATGAGCTTCCTGTGCATTTAATGCAAGTAGTGGTTGACAGTACAGGAGTTCAAAACCCACCTCCACAGAGTGTTGATGTAAATGCATAACCTGCAACCTAGCTCGGTGAAATGATTCTATGATCGGACCTTAATGTTTACCAGCGCTTTTGTATTCCCAAGCCTTTTATTTATTTACTTATTTATTTATTTAATGTTTGTTTTTGAGAGAGAGCGAGAGTGCACACAGGGGAGGGGTGGAGAGACATGGAGACAGAGAATCGGAAGCAGGCTCCAGGCTCTGAGCTGTCAGCGCAGAGCCCGATGTGGGGTTCGAAACTATGAGCTGTGAGATCCTGCCTGAGTGAAAATCAAGAGTCAGATGCTTAACCAACTGAGCCACCTAGGTGCCCTTCCAAAGTCTTTAAGAGTGGCACATTAAAAAAATGTTTATTTTTGAGAGAGAGAGAGCGTGAGTAGGGGAGGGGCAGAGAGAGAGGGGGACAGAGGATCTGAAGCAGGTTCTGTGCTGACAGCTCACAGCCCAACATGAGGCTCAAACTCAGGAACCACGAGATCATGATGTGAGCCAAAGTCAGAAGCTTAAGCAACTGAGACACCCAGGGGCCCCTCCAGTGGCACACTGTATCCTGAAGGTGGCATTCACAAATTCATGTGAGTGATTTGAGAATCCATCACCTGTCTGTAAAGTGTGTCTGACTATATGGTTGAACAAAGAATGTCCTGATGAGATACCAAGGGCACGTTCAGATGGCACTTGTCTATAGGACTTTTGTTCTTGTTGTTTTCCTTAATAGTCGAATGAGAGAGGTGCGAAGGGAAACATCAAGCGTGCAGCAACACAGGACTGCCAGCAATGGGGACAGTCCCATTGAGGGACCAGTCCCAGTGAGGATATGTGCAGTGTGCGTGCAGTGTGCAGTGTGCAGTGTGCAGTTAAGCCCACAGCAGCTGCCTTGAGAAGAAAGTCAACTTCTGCTGAGACCCACTGCAGTCCCCATATCCTCAAAGAGAGAGAGAGCGTGTGCCCGTGTAAGAGATGCCCCTGAGCTCATTCCCCTCCCTCCCTCTGATTTCCCACCAGCACTCACCATTGGCCAAACCTTCCTGAAGCCTGAGACACAGAATCCACAGATATGGTCTACACTGGTCAGCCTCCCAGGGCATCGAGCATGAAGGAGAGGATCTAGGGAGTTTCTAGAGAAGCAGTGAGGGGACCTCACTACCTATGCCGGACCACAGTCACATCAAAACCTGCACCTCCCTTAGGTGCTACGAGATTACTCCCCACCATGCATTAGAACTCTTAGTTGAACCATAAGCACCACAGTGAGCGCTGGTTGAGCGCCTACTGCTAACACCAGTGGCTCTTCATGAGCCACGTAATTTCAGTCTTCCCAACAAAGCCACAGAGGTATATTCTTTCATCAACCACACTTCAAAGATGAGAACAGTGCATCTTACAGAAGAATCCAGAAACCTCCCACACAGCAAAGGCGGTGAAGACAGGAGCCAGTATTGCGTCCCAGAGCCCGTACTCCCTTGCAAGAGTAAGTGCGCATCGTCAGTGATGGGAGTCTAGGGGCATTTCAGGGTGCCCGGTGAGAGACCACCGGAGGAGCCAAGGTCTGCCCTTTGAAGAAGACGTTCGGCTGCCTAACGTCTCTTCCAGTTCACTATCACAGCTGTGGCTGAGCTGGGACAGTGGACGGGGACTGAGCAGGAAGGCACAGTCCCCCGGGGCTCCTGTGGGGTCTCCCTGCTCCTGCAGTGAGAGACACGGGCAGAGCACAGAGGGAGTGCAAGTCTTCTCCCTAGCGGCGCCCAACACCTACCCAGATGCAGCGTGGCACGCGAGCGAGGCGCCCTGTTCCGGGGCCCCGGAGACCCTGCCCAAAGGGGACACGCTGCTTCTTCCACCACTACGGAAATTCACTCTCCGCCTTCACCCTGGCTGTCTTATTCAGGCAGCCAGACAAACATCTCTGCTGCCAATGGGAATCGTCCGGGATGTTGGTGCATAGACCCCGATGCTTCCCATCCATCCTGCAGGCAGCCCCTTGTCAAATGCCCAAATGACTACATTTGCAGGAAGACTGGATACTAAAAATATTGAATATCACATATTCAAATGCCTGCATACAATACAGAAAGCTGTATTTCACCGTATTCTCTCTCATCACAAAACAACATTATGATTAGTAAAAACGCACTCACTCTGGCATCCAGACTACTTGCCCCAGACCAGCTTCTGAGTCTGCACTGCTTTTCCTTGTGCACAGATCAGTTCAGTCTCCACACTGCTACTGTACAATATGGCATCCCCAAGACTGTGCCTGCTGTTGGCTTTCCCAGAACGGAGTAGGTAGTTCATCCTACTGACTTGGTGCACATGTTCTTGACCTTTCCTTCTTGGCGCCCATGGTAAGGTCTTCTCCAACATAACCACTCACACAAGCTTGACATCTCCCTTGCTGTTGGTATGACACCATCCACAATCCGGGGCCCGCCAGAGGTGTTTAACGTGCCCCGAAGGTACACAACCTACTGACCACTTCCCTTTCAAGTGGGAGCTCTGAGCTGCACTTGGTATACTTCCATTTTGTCCTATTTTCTCCTCTAGTAATTGTTGGCTAGAGTCTGAATGTTGCCTCCCAAATTTACATGTTGAAATTCTAACCCCCAGTGGGATGGGATCTGGAGGCGGGGCCACTGGAGGGTGATCAGGTCATGAGGGTGCAGTCCTCATGAAGGGGATTAGTGTCCTTGAAAAGGAGACCGCCAAGAGCTTCTCACCACATGAGGATACAGCGAGAAGACAGCCTCCTATGAACTAGGAAATGGGCTCTCACCAGATACCAAATCTGCAGGTGCCTTGATCTTGGACTTCCAGCCCCCAGAATTGTGCAAAATGAGTCTGTTGTTCATAAGCCTCCTAGTCTACGGCATTATGCTATAGCGGCCCCAAATGGGCTAACACATTAGATGATAAAGTAATAAATGGGATTTTTAGTACTGGTATCTGGGAAGCTTTTACATCAATGGCGGTTTGGGGTGTTTAAATCTTCTTACTGAAATCTAACTGAGGGCAAGTCTGAACAAATGAAAATCAGGTGAACTCACTTCAATATGTGTGTACTTTCTGATTTTTTTTAAGTGTTATTTTTGAAGGACAGAGAGACAGAGCATTAATGGACGAGGGACAGAGAGGGTGACACAAAATCTGAAGCAGGCTCCAGGCTCTCAGCTGTCAGCACAGAACCTAACATGGGGCTCAAACCCACAAACTGTGATTTCATGACCTGAGCCAAAGTCAGACACTTAACTGACTGAGCCTCCCAGGTACCTCTGTGATGCTTTTAAAATATGCACTTAGTTCCCACTTCTGGTGTCTCTGTAAACAATTATGACAAGCAGAAGAACAGAAAATTTAGCGTTGACTCATGCACATAGGCACGGACAAAATTTCTCTGCGGGCTCGGAGAGCTAGAATTCTGATAGATCGGAACTCACTCCTCGCTGATGGGCTTCCAGGTGAGTTAAAGAGAAGACTGAATTTGGTGGTTTGATTGACGCCCCACGACCTTGAAGGCTGGACTTTATCAGTGTGTCTACAGCTTCTATTCTAACAGGGGTCCCAGCTGCAAATCAAGAATCAACGCAAATACATCTTGGTGCATATGTGGGTCCACACACATGTGTGAAGATAAGGGCAGAAAATCCTCACACTTTCCAATAAATTTGAAATGCAGCTGGGTTTCTCTAGTTTCACAGAAACGTAAACAATCTGTGATTGTTTTCCACAGCTGACCAACACCCCTAACCGAGTACATGTCAGAAAACAAACTGCCATACAAATCCGTATATTCTGGCAAATCCTTGAAGGTTATACGTTTGATGCTGAGTTTTTATCGCATTGAGACAATGTCATAATTACTCATGCTGATCTCAAAGAGTCATTTTTCACCACAGACACTGAAGAAAGATAAGAAGACAGATGCTGTCTTATTCGTGAACGTCCGACATTTTTGGGCAAAGAATTCATGAGCCGCTCTGTAAAGAAGGGAAAGAAAAGATTAGGATGCCAGAGGTTAACAAAATCAGTGTAAATAATTGTGCATTTTAGACCCCTTCCTTCCAAATGTTTTGAAGGCTTACTGCAATGATTCTCTGGCACACACGCTTCTGGAAAAAAAGACTGTGCACATCTGTATTCCTGGAATGAAGATGACAAACAGCACATCTCTCTTGGAATATGCGAGCTGATGGTTTTGCCCTAAGGGGGGAAGAAACAGCATTTGGACCATTTTGTCTGGGCACCATAGCAACGGGAGGCAGATGATCAAGTGCGGATGCACTTCAAAGGGCCGGCCCGCCTCGGAGGGTCTTAAACACTGCTCCGCTCTGGCTCATCATGCATGCCCGTGTGAAGCAGCACACACCAGCAGGGCTGTTGTGCTGCGCTGAGCAAGGGCACCGGGGAGAAAGAAGCCGCCCCGTCCGGGAGCTCAGCTCACCGCATTCGTTTCCTGTGGTTGCTCTGAGAAATCTAACACCTTAAAACAACACAGACTGATGATCTCCCTGACCTCCAAGCCCTTATGTCTGAAATAGGCGTTAGAGGGACAGAATCAGGCACTGACAGACGGGCGTGTCTTCTAGAGGCTCCAGGAAAGAAGGAGCTGCCTGGGCTCTCCAGTTGCTAGAGCCGCCCACATTCCTAGGCTCAGAGTCATGGGCATCATTCTGCCCTCTGCTTGTCTTGTCACATGTGCTTCTCTGACTCCGACCCTCTGCCTCCCTCTTATAAGAATGCCTGTGATTGGGACGCCTGGTTGCCTCAGTGGGTTCAGGTCATGATCTTGGGTTCGAGAGTTCGAGCCCCGCATCAGGCTCTGTGCTGACAGCTCAGAGCCTGGATCCTGCTTCCTATTCTCTCTCTCTCTCTGCCTCTCCCTCCCTCTCCCCCACCCCAAAATTAAATACATATTAAAAAATTGAGAAAAAAGAATGCTTGCGATTATATGCACAAGGCACCATATTCTCAGATTCCAAGGATTAGGGCACAGAGGTCTTTGAGGTGGAGGGAAGGGGCATAAGCCAACCTCTAAGTCTTCATTATTCCACTGGGAACGTTCAAAGAGTTCCCCAAATGGATTTTGAGGGGGTGCTTCCTGGACTTGCATAAAGACAGTGAATTCTCACCATGGCCTCATCCTGTGCCTCGATGCTTTCCTTTGGTGCGTTCCCAGAGAATTTTTGTCCATGTTGAAAAGCATTTTCTTTCCCTGTGTGTGACTCTTGGCTTCTTGCCCCCACACTGATTAAATAAAAATGTCCTTTGTGGGGGCGCCTGGGTGGCTCAGTTGGTCCGATTTCGGCTCAGGTCATGATCTCGCGGTTTGTGGGCTGGAGCCCCGTGCCGTGCTCTCTGCTGTCAGCATGGAGCCCCATGACCTCTCCCCTGACCTCTCCCCTGACCTCTGCCCTTACCCCATTTTCTCTCTCTCTCTCAAAAATAAATAAACATTTTTAAAAAAGTCCTCTGTTCACTAGTGGTTTCTGTCTACCCACTCGCAAGTTATATTTTTGTCTAAGACCTCCCGTTTTCACATACTACGTCTACCTCCGGGTGCTGACGCTTACATGTGAGGCCGACTCCCCATATCAGAATTAAGAACGGCATCCCTATTTGAGCCAACTTTTCACCCCACAGCCTAAGAACAGCTTCTTACACAGCAGATGCTCCTTCATTCATTCACTCATTCATTCACTCAATAGGAACTGAGCCATACTATGCGCCGGGCAGTCTTACAGGTATTCAGAAACAGTGGTGAATCAATGAATAAGTACATGCATCCATTGCTTAATAGTCTTATAAAACCTGACTGCCAGAATAAAGTGTTCTTGGCTTCCTTTGGAATCCCATCTCTTACAAGAGTTTATTGTTTCAAAGAAATAATATTTAATGACCATCTTGACCTGACAAATGTGGAAAACAACAGTTTATACCAGCTGGAAAAGTTTACATTGTCTGTGTAATTTGCTTAGTGCATGGCCCATAACAAGGAATGCCAGATAGCATTATTATTTTCATCAGAGTTGTGTCACAGGATGGGTTTTCAAGAGTAATGCATTTTCTCCTACCAGCAATGTGTCACCTCCATAGTGGCATGCAATGTAGGGAATTCATTTAATTTTGCAATACCTCGAGATAACGTCACCATGCTGATACATCTTCGTAAAAACTGTGGCTGAGTGTGTGTGTGTGTGTGTGTGTGTGTGTGTGTACCGCTTCTGTATTATAAGAAACATTTTTTCCCCTCTTAGTGACACTTGTATTTATTTCATTTCTCAAACTTTTATGCAGTTGAGGTTCCAATGAGAATTGTTTATTTCTGAACTGCCCATCCAGACAGAACCTTTGGGAAGATATGAGCAAACAAATCTCTGATTGTGTACTTGTAAAGGGTGTTGAATTTTCCAGGCTCTTAGGAGAGGTCCTTGAAAAACAATTGCTCCTCTCTTTTAAACTGAGAAAATGAATTTTACATTGATTAGAACACAGACCGTTAATACACATATCTAATAAACTTCACCGGCTGTGTGCATGCCCGAGATAATAGAAAGATTAAATGCAAAGAAATTATACTTGAGAAACATAAAATACAGAGAAATGGATTCCTTGATCTAATATGTCAACCACTATTCCATTCCTTTTTCTTCTTCCTTCATATTATCGCCTCATTTTGTGTTAGCAAAAGGCACCACCCCTGTTCACAACAAAAGCAATCCTCCTCATAGACCTTAATCAACGCTCATGCTGATGTTCCAGGATCTTCTGAATATAATCCTTTCTCATTTTATTTTTTTTCTCATTTCATCTTAGAGGGGCCCTAGATTCTCAACATGGAGACAGACTGGTAATGCTTGAAATGGAGGAATGCAATTACCATGTACTTTCTCATTCCACTTCTCCCTCTCCCTACCAGGTCAGTCTCTCCCCGTTCGTGCTAGAAAACGTAGATTTCCACTGGCTTGACTTAATTTTTTTTTTAATGTTTATTTATTTTTGAGAAATAGAGACAGAGCACAAGCAGGATGGGGGCAGAGAGAAAGGGAGACACAAAACCTGAAGCAGGCTCCAGGCTCTGAACTATCAGCATGACATGGGGCTTGAACTCACGGACTGGAAGATCATGATTTGAACCAAAGTGAAACTTTTCACTGACTGAGCCACCCAGGTGTCCCTCTATTGGCTTGACTTTAAAAGCAGTGGGGAAAAAAAGCCAAAGTCTCTTGTTTTTCATGCATTTTCTTTAAGAACTGATGGATGTGGTTCATGGGTTCGAGCTCCACGTCGGGCTCTGTGCTGACAGCTCGGAGCCTGGAGCCTGCTTCATCTTCTGTCTCCCTCCCTCTCTGCCCCTCCCCTGCCTGTGCTCTCTCCATCCACCCCCCAAAAATAAATAAATTTTTAAAAAAGTAAAAAAAAAAACAAAAAAAAAACCCTTGATGGATAGGTTTGAGATTATGCAAGATTGGAGACTGTAGGGAGATTTTTTAAAAGGGGGATGGAGGGGCCGTGTGAGGCAGAATGCTTACCTGTACCATCTAATACTTTTCCATCTCTGAAGGAATCTGCCGGCAGAAGGAATCCCTCACGGAAAAGACATCTAGCAGCCTCACCCCTGCCTATGCTGCGCTCAGGAGCCCTGCTCAAGAAAGATCTAGCTCAACCTAAGACTGGTCAACTGGTTTTATGTTTAAAATCCGCTACTGCTCTTCTTAGGAAATGTGTGTGAATATCTGCTGGGTCCACCATACAATAAAATAATGCTGTGCGATTGTTAGCATAAGAACCAGGCCTTGGAGAAGACAGGTGGTCACTCAAGGTGGCTGAACTCATCCCTGCACGGGGAGCAGAGGGAAGCCTGACATCAGCGGAAGGAACTTGTTGGGCGTGTCCCAAGCACCCGCTTGTCTTGTGGCTTGTCTGCCCAGAGTTACAGGTCAGAGAGATGTGGTGGGAATCCGTGCTCCACCTTAGTCTGGCCTAGAAACCTCAAAAGGCCTGTGAACGGCCAGGAATCCAGCGTGTGGACTGCCCTTTTTCTCTGTGTATCCGCCTTTGTGTTTGTTGTAAGCAGTGTGCTTACAGCTTCCGCTCTCCTGCTCACTGTTACGGCAGCCCTCACTCATAACACGTGTGGGACCAAAGCTATTAAATCCTGAATCTGATTTTAAGAGACACTAACAGTGAGCCAGTTATAGACCTCCAAAGAGGAAAGGGAAGATATAGAAGACGATAAGCAGAATTAGAATAATGTCTGTTTCCTGGCACAAAAAGTCATTAACAAAACGTGTCTCCTAAAGGGACTGAGATTTGGACAAATGACATTAAGACAACATGCTTGGGTCTGTAACTGAGATATTTACAAGGTTGGGTGTGACTAATTTTTCCTGAGAAGGGGTAACAGAAGACAGTGACATCACTGAAATTCCTACTCAGCTGGTGCTGTTTGAGAACGGATGAAACCATGCACCAAGAAGAGACAGGATGCCAGGAAGAAGAAACATGAAATTAATAGAGAGCATGGAAAACATGTTCCTTATTGTATGTTTCAGAGAGACTCACAACACATCTCCTTCTTGGATTTTCACAACACATTTTCAAAAACAAAAGGGCCCAAGAAGTCCCACAGTAAAGAAACCTATTTGTAAGAACCAGCATTTTTAGGATGCCTGGGTGGCTCAGTTGGTTAAGAGTCGGGCTCTTGATTTCGGCTCAGGTCATGATCTCACTTGAGATAGAGCCCAACATCAGGCTCTGTGCTGACAGTGTGGAGCCTGCTTGGGATTCTCTCTCTCCTCTGTCTCTGCCCCTACTCTGCTCACACACACACACACACACACACACACACACACACACTCCTCTCTCTCAAAATAAATAAATAAACATTAAAAAAAAAAAAAGAACCAGCATTTCCCAGATGGGTTGGATGTTTTAAGAAATATCGCTTGGAACATCCTGAGAGTCAGGGTACCATGTGCCTTTAGCAGAGAGTCTTGGGAAAGCAGAGTCGGGGGGGGGGGGCAGTCTTGACTGGGGAGGTCCCTCCGAGCCCAGCTGTAGCTCAGGGAGTACCCACTTTAACAACGCACATGAGGAACAGAACACCAACATGTACACGCGCGTGACACATATAACACAAGACCGGCAGGATGAGATGGTCAGCCTCTTCTCTCCCTTCCTAAGCACGATCATGAGAAATTCGAATCTAAGACAAAAGTTACTTGATGCACGTGCATCTTAGTTTCTTAGCACTGCCGTAACAGAATCCTGCCTTCTCACTGTGTCTTCACAGGTGAAAATACCCCATAGGGGGCAGAGTCGCCCTATTAGAAACACTCATAAATTCTGAGGCTGGTGGATTCCATCAAAGCTACCGATGTGATATCTATGAGATGTAAATATAAGTTGCCTACTACATTATCTCTATTAAAATGAGAAACCAACTCCTCACAACGCATCTGTTCTCTAGGTGCCTCTCTGACTTCCTTTGTCTGCAGATCCACAGAGACCTCTCCGTGCCTCTGCCCCTGGTCACACCCCTACCTGGAATACCCTCCCCACGATCTTTATCTGGGAGGCTCTCATGCCTCCTTAAAGAACTTCTCAGGATGCAACGCACCGGAGAGAACTCCCATGATGATGATTTCTATGTTCCTAGCCTGCAGGAAGACACTTGCTTCCTGCCAAGGGACTATGGCATGCCCACCACTGCCCGCAAGCATGCACCGTCTGTACCTTCTCTGAGCCACAGTTCAGCACACAGGCTGCTGCAATATCCACCTCCTGGCACATAGATATAAATGCATGAAAAGTGTTGTTGAGTGAATGAGGTAGTATCACTTTCATGCTTGAGCAGAATGAACTCTGTAGGCATGACCCAGGCTCAGTTTGCAAGTCTGGAAGTGAGTTGACGATAGGGCATTGATTAGCCCTTGTCCTCAAGGGACAAGAGTGAATAAAAGTTTAATTTCACACTTGGTGCATTCAAGGTAGTATATCAGAGACCCTGCACGTCAGGAAAGGTGCTAGAAAATGCTGGGGCAATCATCAGAAGGATTTACTGGCCAACAGCTCTGAGCCACGTGGGTGGGAGGCCATGAGTGTCATGTAGAAACATGAAGAAAGGCTGTGAATTTCCAAATGAGACCGGTGGAGGCCACTCATCTACCACACGATTGAATAGAAGTTTATGGAACACTGCAGAGAGTGGATAAGAGGCTGCCATGAAAACACAAAGGTCTTGGCCCAAAAGCCTTTTGAGAAATGCCCAGAAGGCTGAGCTGAAATGCAGAAATGAGCTTTGGGTTTGACTTCAGAATAAAGCGTGACTTATTGAGTGAGGGCATGCTGGGTCTGGAGAGGGTCCAGAGAGCTAACACGAGGACATCTATGCTGTGTCGTCATGTAGGCGGATGGGCCATTCTGTGAGACTCACGTGCTAGCCATAAGACGGCTGCATAACAAACCGTCCGATGAAAGAAACTCCATGTGTTGTTCATGTAGCTGGAGTGGAGGCCCACTCAGCACCTGGGCTTGCTGTCATGTCAGGGGGTTAACTGGACATTGTATGAGCCAAATGGCCCCGACTGGGATGATCAGGGTAAATCAGGGCTGGTATCCATCCTGCCCTGTTCTTCTGGACCCATAGGCCAGCCTGGGCTCAGCCCTGTCTGGTGCTGGTGGGGAGAGGAGCACACGGAAGCAAGCCCCTGCCTGTGGCGTGTCTGCTCATGTCCGCCTGGCCGGACACACAGACAGCCCCGCTGTGTGAGGATAGAGGAAGGGGCTGAGCACAGGGTGGGGGAGTGCCCTGGGAGCATCCACACTATGCACCTGCTCTCAGCACGTGCGGGAGGGCTTGGACCAGCCCCTTCCAAGCGCAGCTGCCAATGCTTTTGTCCGACATGCTTAAGAACAGACAAACTGCTTTACTTAATCCAACAAAGGGACTTTTACATTGGAAATCAGTGTGAACGGCTGCAGAGGACTGAGAAACAAAAACGAGAGGCAGAGGTGACAGCAGTCGAAGTGCCTTTCGTCCTGGGCTGGGCACAAAGCGATGATGTGAGGACACACGGGAGCGTGGAAAGAGGGGCCTCAGGACGTGTTCTGTGACCCCCAAGGGAGGACCCCACCTGGCTGGGGGCACAAGGAAGTGCCAAAAACGCCAACAGCTGTCACTGGGACAGCAGGCAGAAATCCCCTGTCCCTCTTTCTGCCTTGAGGTACATCCCTAGCATCCCCGATGGAAGGACCCCAACAGGAAGCCAAGAGGTAACCGGGAAAGTACATAGACTCCTGGGACCATGTGAGTTGCCCATATTGTACTGTTTTTGACCCGTAAGGCTCAAAGTTTTACTGGGGTCACAATAATGCTTTCCAGAGTCTCAGCTCCAGCCTCATGCACTGAGGCGATGGGTTGGTGGCTAAGAATTATCCTAAAAACGGCTTCCGGGTGTCTGTAAGCATAGGTACGGTCTCTGCATGCAAAGCCAGCGGCCAGGACTCTGCTCCTGGAGTGGCACCAGCCTTGTCAGGTCAGGATGCCACCGAAAAGAGGGCACCGAGTGCCCTTAGATAGCGCGGGTGTGTTTACACTGATGAGCATCCAAGAATAAGCCTCCTGTGGCATTTGCAACGACAGTGGTTGTGGCTTGCTAGAAGCTTCATGGAATGAGGCTTAAAAAGAATGAAAATGGGGGCGCCTGGTGGGCTCAGTCAGTTGACCATCCGACTCTTGATTGCACCTCCGGTCATGATCTCATGGTTCATGAGTTCGAGACCCACGTCAGGCTCTGTGGTGACGGTGCAGAGCCTGCTTGGGATTCTCTCTCTCTCTCTCTCTCTCTCTCTTTCCTCCTCCACATGCGACCTGCCTGGCTGTGGCAGTGGGTGGATCTATGGAGTCTCGGACACAGAATATTTCTCACGGGTCGTGGAGAGCACTGCCACAGAGCGTGCTGAGAAACAAGACATCTGTGGACAGCTGTGATCGGCTCCCAGCATCACAAGGACTCAGATTCAGGGATGTGAGGTCTCTGCCACAGAGACTTCTCATGTGCCTGCAGGCTTTCCTGGGCTCCTGGCTGACGCTCAAGAACCTCCAGGTACACCAAATAATGAATACGTGAAATTGGGAAATGCTCTTCAAGGCTAAGCGGGGGTTTTGTGTCCTTGTGCTGCACTGCGAAAATGCTGAGGGCTGGGCAGACGTTAGCTGAACCCACTGGTTTTCTGCTGATAAAAAATACCTGTTCCAGAGATTTCTCTTTCTCCCCTCCCATCATCTCCCTCAATGCTGGTCTCTCCCTGTCTGTTAAGTCTTCTCTCTTATTTTTTTTAAAGATTTTATTCTTATGTAATCTTTATGCCCAACGTGGGTTCCAACGCATGACTTGAAGACTGAGCAGCCAGGATCCCTCAAGGATTCTCTCTAAATCCTTCTCTTTACCCACCCACTGGATTATAGCTTTGAAAGGCTAACTCCCAGGTTCCACTCCGACACATACATCTCTCCCCCTCTGAGGAAATAGCCGATTCTCCATTCTACACGCCGAGATTTGTTTGTGGATATGGGTAAAAGTGCAAGGACACTGAAAGAAACGAGGTGGGTGGCTGTTTCCACACGTGTAGAACTTTCCAACACACAACCGCCATCCCGCCCCTTCGGCCTGTCTACACCGACCTTCCCCCTTGCTCTCTGTGAACTCTCCGGCCTTGAGCAGATAATAGCTCTTCATGGTAACTGATGAGGGTTTGGGGTGATGGAGGGGGGTCTTTAATATGCCTCTGAAGCAAAAAGGCGATTTTATTAAAGCCCAGGGACAGGATCCGCGGGCCGGAAGAGCTGCACTGGGATTGTGCAGAGTGACTGATTAGATACTAGGAAATTGGGGAAGTAAAGTCAAACGTGAGGCCCCCCAGAGGGACTTTGATACTTTGATATGCTACAGAGGACTCCTAAGGTACCTGAGGCCTTGCTATTATCTAGCTAAGGTTGTCTCCCCGCCCCCCCCCCCCCCCCCCCCCAGTAAGGCATTAACATCATAACCGTAAGGGATTCCTGTCGGGCTGTTATGCTCGCCTGCCTCAAGCATCTGTCAACGGGCTGCAGGTTATAAGGAAACGTAATTTTACCAAACGGTCCCTTCTAGCCTTTGTTCCCCATGTCACTGTGGAGAGGTGATGTTGGGGCTCCAGGAAATTGAGTCTATAGGTTTCTAGAGATTAGGCTATTGATAGATTGCCTTTTTCCGGGAATTGACTAACATATTTGTAAACTGAAGGGGGCTCCTGTCTTGTATGACTTGATCCCTATCAGTTAGCCATTTGTTTTCTTTGTTCTCCTTTGTCTTTGCGCAGCCAGGAGCGCCTGAGGAAGATCAAACATGCGCTGGGGGGCAGGGGGAGGGGATGCTAGCTCGCACTTTGTCCTCAGCCCTCCCCATGCTCCGTAGTCACTAGTCGGCAGGCTTCCGACAAGTGAACCTGATTTTCCACTGACCGTTGTATGCCGCACGCACGTGGGGATCTAGAGCCCTTCCTGGGCGGGTGTGAGCGGCTCGGTGGACAGGGGTCTCAGGGTCCTTGGTGGCGGTGGAGGGCAGGGGTCATACAAGGCTACTGGGGTCACACCACCTGCCTTCCCCCACCCCCAGTCACACACCTGCTTCCTACTGGCTTGGTCCTCATCCTGTGAAGACGGCACAGAAGCAAAGGGCAACTATCTTAGCCAAGCAGAAGGGCAGGGACCAGGACGCCACGCCAGTCGGAGCAGGGGGGGAATGCAGCCCGGAGGTGGGAAATGCTGGGGTCCCCATGGCTGGACGGCCCCGGCTGCCAGTCCATCCACCGCCAGCGAGTGATGCCACGAGGAAAGACCGGGTGTCTCCTTCCTCCCCAAGGCTGACAAACCCTGCTGGCAGAATAATTGGGCCCGAGAGGGAAGAGCCTGGAGGAAGATGTGGATCTGCCGGAGGACACGGGCCCATCCCCCTCCCCCCCCCCCCCCCCCCCCCCCCCCCCCCCCCCGGCCCCCTTGTCTCTGCGGAAGCACTCAACTGCTGGTCTTTGTACTTTACCCACCCTCTGTAAGCACTCTCCCCTTCAGAATATTACAGCTGAAAACTGCTACTTATCCTCAATATAAATATGCAAAAGTGGCTTCCTTCGACAGCTAGCTGCCCGCAGGGAATCAGGGACTGCACAGAAAATCCACATGTGTTAATACATAAGGCTAACCGTCTACTGGAAATATGAAACAGACGACTTCAGGAGGAGGCCCGCGCGTCCCTACAAGGTAAACGCGTGGCTCACTTTTCCGACGGCGCAGTAGATGCGTCTCAGTCTTTACAGATACTTGTGGGTGTCGTGACAACAGACTTTCCAAGTTCAAATAGCCCTTCCTGGTGAACCAGGAGCCACACTTGGAAGGCCGAGCCTGGCCTTTTGCCGGACGCAGGGCGCCAGAGAGGTGCCAAAGTCACGTGTCACGGTGGGTCTCAGCAGACCCGCAGGGGGAGCTGAGGAGGAGGGGACACCGGGCAAGCCAGAAAGCCTGAGGGGGACCACCTGAGCCACGTAAGCTGAAAGCCATGAGCAGGAGAGAGAAAGAGCTGAAGGCAGGAGTCTAAGACAGAAGGAAACCCCAGCAGAGCATGACGGTGGCCTGGCTTGTCTACCAAGAAACAGCCCCGAGGCACAACTGCAGAGTCACCTGCCCTACATCGCAGTGCCCCGGCTCTCCAAACATCTACTTAGCTCCAGTGGGGGTGCACTGGTTCCCACCTGGAAGGCGGCAGAAGGCAGGGGGCTGGCACACTTAACCTTCTAGACATGGGGGGAAAGTGACTGTGCGCTGACAGACTCCAGGGTGCAGTGCTCGGAATGAGGCACCAATGGAAATCAGGGCCAGAATCCAGGGAGCCAGCCACTGAGGGGCCCCGTCGGCAGGTCCACGGGGGTAACTGGGAGCACGGCCCTTTCATCCAGAGAGCCGACCCTGGGCTCTGCCAGCCGCAGGTACAGAACGTGAGGAAAGAAGAGAAAAAAGATGTCCACTCTCCCCCGTCCAAGAAGCTACAAAGCCTCCCCGTGAACCATCTCGACAGAAGGATGAGAGGCAGGTTTTGAGATATGTGGAGGATTCCAGCCTGCTAAGGAGTCTGGTTCTGAGTATTTACCCAAACCATAAAACCAGAAGACACTGCGGTACCCTGGAACACAAGTTGAGTGTTGGAGATTTTTTTCCTTCTCCTTGGACCAGCGCACATGGGGCTCCTGACGGGGAGATGAGGCCACAAAGAAAATAACGAGAGCTACTCTCCCCCCACACTGTGAAATGCAGTGTAAACCACTCTGTTCTTAGACCCCGAGTCTCTGGCTCTTGTAGTAAGCGATCCTTTAACTCTTGGGGGGGATTTTGTGATATATCTGACAAACTGAATCTAGAGCCAGAGAGAAACAAAGACTTGCATCTAACTCAGATCACTGACAGGCTTCTCTGCTCTGCCCGGACAGTGTCTGTAAACCTCCCACAAGAGGATCTTGATGCAAATTCATTTGCCAACAATATACAAATGTTCAGCTCCAATGTCGAAGTCCGGGGGTTCACACAGCTGACGGTTCAATGCGGCTGATGGTCTGCGCCAAGACTCTGGGGACAACGGGTAGGAAAGACCCGTGAGGGTCCGGGCTTCCCGGGGGGCGAGGCTAGGTTCTCAGAGCTGGCACTAAGGGACAACCTACATGAGTGTGTCCGCAGTAAACCAGGATTATTGTAGAAGCCTACGGCCTTCCTCTGTGTCAACCATGGGTATATCCATGCAAACAGGAGACGTGTTAAGAATCACCTATATATCCATATGACAAACAGCAATGATGATAATAATTCGTGACACCGAGAGATGATTACCAAGACGCAGATGGGACCCTTGGGATGAATCCACATGAGTGGTCCATGTGGCAAGACTGTGGTTTTCAGGATGGTTTCCCTTGGTGCACACACGGCTTTGCCTTCAGTCTCCGTGGCAATCGACAGTTGGCGTCTCGAGCAGTACAAAGTGCTTTGGTTTATGAGAGAACTCAACAGCACAGATGAGGAATCTGCCCCCATTCCATGAAGTGCATTTCCAGTTCTGCATGGACACCTTCTGGGTGACCACAGTTAGCCCACATGACACAAATCATATGCAGTATTTAGAACACACATGAAAGTGTGCTTAGAATATCCACCTGTCTTGTACACGGGGATCACATGTGCTATTTTCAATGACTATGGTCATTGTCAACCATAGAGTTTGCAACGATAGAGTAATACAGCCTTGCCTGCCAATAAATGTTTTATGTGCAAGAAGCAATCAAAACATCCTGAGGCTGCCTTTTGGTTGTCTATGGCTGTGTTCACACGAGCACTGAATGCCAAGGTCATAATATCTGAATCTGACGCTTTTGTTCACTTCAGATATATTTATTTAGCATCTATGGAATAATTCCTCCATGTAACAGCTATGTGCTATGTATTAGTTTGAAGGACTGGATTCCTCTCTGCCTTAGCTACTTTTGGTACATGACTAAATTGACTGCCCCCTTGCCCATTTGCAGACAGATGCTGAATGTTACCTCACCCTACTTTTGAGGAATTTGAGAACCTAGCATAGGAAGAACCCATGGTCATTAAAAAGTGCATCAATGGATGCCTTTATGGGAAGAAAAAATATATCAGGTTCATTAGTATGAAAAAGAGCTCAATCATTTCATTAAAATTAAGGCTACTGAGTTTAACTATCTGACACATATTTATTCCAATTAATTTCAATTAGGAGAAACAAGTGTAAATGGATATGTAGACATGATCTCAGGCAGCCTGTCTGAGATCATTAGATGCGATATCCATGCGTAACTATTAGTATAACTAGTAGACAGTGAATCATTCCTTGTCACCATCAGTTCTACTGGGTAGAAGTCATGGTGTGACAATCCTTAAATTAAATATCCATTAAGGATTCTAATCAATCTTGACATCTACATGTTTTTTTGTTTTTTTTTGTATGTGTGTGGGCTTTTTTTTTTTTTTTTTGGTTAAGAAAATTAATAATGCATCAGAATTTTTTTAAAAATATTTTTATTTCTAGGAGAGAGAGAGAGACAGCGTGAGCAGGGGAGGGTCAGAGAAAGAGGGAGACACAGACTCTGAAATAGGCTCCAGGCTCTGAGCTGGCTGTCAGCACAGAGCCCGATGCGGGGCTCGAACCCACAAACCGCGAGATCATGACCTAAGCAAAAGTTGGACGCTTAACCGACTAAGCCACCCAGGCACCCCAATAATGCATCAGAATTATAGAAACCAACCAAAGAGGCCTCCCTCACATCTCTTTCATCTCCTCTGGCAATGCTGTGCAGAAAGAAAAGGCGAGGAGGGTCTGGTATTTTTGAAGCAGACCTTGGTAATGAATATGCAATGCAGATTCTCAGCAGAATCGCCCAATCGTGGCCTATTCATCTTGGAACTTGAGATCTACCACTGATGGGACAAATGAATGAATTACAGTAGCCATGCTAGCGCACCTGTCTTTGCCTGAGGGTTCCAGGCCTTCCCGCCACAGAAAGTCACCAAAGAAGAAATCAAGACAGTAGGCCTCTTCCCAAGAAAAGCTCATCAAGCAGAAATGCCCTTCAGAAGCGTGAAGCCCAGGTGACAGATGGAAACGCGTACAGCACACTGAGGAAAGGCGGTCAGGGTGCATGTGGGTGGGGAAGAGAGAGGTTATGTGACAACACACAACGGGCCTTATGAAAACAACAATTACACTCACTGCACGTGAAATGCCAAGTATAGTACATAGATGGCTGCTGACTTGGACAACACTACTGCACAGTGCGGGTTTTTATTCCCATTTTGCAGAAAAGGGAGCTGAGACTCAGAGACACGTCAAGGCACCTCCCCATGAGCCGTCAACATCGCCCCACTCTTCTTACTGGAATCCCACAGCTTTCCTAATGCTGCCGTGTTCACAAGGCAAACCCCCCAGGTCAGGGTTTCATGATGGAAAGGCAGTCCGGGTACCATGGGGAATCAGACGTGCAGAGGTAAATAGCACCGGGAAGAGCCAATGGTCCATAATCAGGAATCTGTACAAATCTCCTCCCCAGAGCATGCAGAACGAGCTTGACAATGGGGAGTGAACATTGAAGAGTCAAGGCTAAATTGTAGGACAGCTCTCTTATGCAAGCTCAACTGATAAAAGGACGATTAAAAAACACTTGCTTTTAGAGGTAGCTTGTTGTTCAGTGAATTTTCATTTTAACTCCTGTTTGTCTATCTCGGGCATGGCTTTATTTGTAATTGCTGGTGTTGCCTGTGGTCTCTGTGTCTCTGACCTTTTCAAGGTGTGCTTTAAGCAGAAAAGAATGAAAAGATTGGTTCAATTTGTTTTTCTCCCCAATCCACTCTTTTGTTATTACTAAAATCAAGGACAGCTGCGTTCTCCACGGGGTTGGCACACCGAACTATATCTTTATTTTCTTTATCGTTTGATTAGGTGGCACATACTTATTTATGTTTATTCAACAAAGATCTTTGAAGGGTCTCATACCTCAAAGTGTCGGAAAGGCATAGAATCCACAGAGAGCTCCTGAATCTAGTTGAACAGACAGGCATTTGCATCAAGTAAATGACTAAAGGATACACAAATGAGTGAAGTTATGAGTAAATGCGTAAAATACAAGTTCATACAAGTGCATGAACTACAATTAAAGTAATTAACAACAACAACAACGAGGAGAACCCGGGAGACTCCAGAAGACCGGCTGTGGCTAACACAGAAATAGCCAATAATGAGTTTCTTTCTCGGTTGAGAAGCTTTGCTTTGTTTCCGTGACCAGAGAAGTGATAGCAGAAACAGACAATGCCCAGTGGAGTGTTTAGCCGCACAGCTGAAGGGAAAGTGTGCAGCAGTCCTGAATTAAGTAGATGCTGACTTCCGTGACCCCTTAAAGCCTCACTCAAGGATGCCACTTGCTAGATTCTAGTCTAGTTGAGCGGTTTCCAGAGTGTGACCCTCGGACCCCTGGGAGTTGTGGAGACATTTTTACAGGGTCCCTGGGAATACATCTGTCTTCCTAAAAATACGGAAAGGCCGTTTACTGTTTTCCGCTTGTGAACTACTGTACTGAGGGGGCAAAAGCAGGAAGGGGCAGGTGAAGCTGCTGTCTGATCAATGCTATCATGTTTATGTGACGGAATGGCTGACAGATGATCTGTGGCGATTCAGACGTGGCTGTTTGGCCGACATCTACTCAAAAATGAATAAAGGGAGTCTGTCACTTCATGGAAAACAAATGACAAGTATTTGCTGCTGATGACAAAATTCAAGATTTCAGGAAAAATTAGTATTTTATTAAACAATTTTTTAATGTTTATTTATTTTTGAGACAGAGCGTGAGTGGGGGAGGGGCAGAGAGAGAGGAGGCACAGAATCCGAAGCAGCTCCAGGTTCTGAGCTGTCAGCACAGAACCCAACGCGGGGCTTGAACCCACAGACCGTGAGATCATGACCTGAGCTGAAGTCAGAAACCCAACTGGCTGAGCCACCCAGGCGCCCCAAAATTAGTATTTAGAAATCGTCCATCTGCCACCATGAACTAGATGCCCTCCCAAAACTTAAATTCTTTCCTACGAAGATTGGTAGTAATGTTAATAAACGCGACGTTTTTATGTTGTATAACAAAGTGTGTGAATATTTAGAAGTCTTTCATAACTCAGTGAATGAGTATTGTCTGAATGAACTACAGTATAATGTTACAAAATCATGCATGGGTAAAACACATGTTAAGTGCAAGCTAAACAATTAATTTTAATGTTATACAGAACAAAATGTTTATTGATATGGCTCATATAACACTTATTTTTTTTTTAATGCTTATTTATTTTTGAGAGACAGAGAGACAGAACATGAGTGGGGAGGGGCAGAGAGAGAGTGAGACACAGACTCCGAAGCAGGTTCCAGGCTCTGAGCTGTCATCACTGAGCCCGACATGCGGCTTGAACTCACAAATTGAGATCGTGACCTGAGCCAAACTCAGGGGCTTAAGCAACTAAGCCACCCAGCCACCCACTATTGTTACTTTTAAATGAATGTGTAAATATTTTTGAGTGTTTTCATTTTAACTTCTAATTTAGCAAACATCAGAGCTGAAGCCCATATAAATAATATCTCTGTGGGGTCCTCCATCATTTTAAGATGGAAAAGGTGTTCTGAGACCAAACCAGTTGAGAACCACTCTTCTAGAAGCATCCTGGTTTCTCTATGCAACTAGGTGCTATATCGTGCTTCCTTCCACCCAGCAGCGGACAGGCAGGCTTGTTAACTGCTAGACTGTACTTTGATTATGTACTTGAAGGCTATGAACTCTGGTCTTAGGCTTCCATTCATTTTCTCTCCATCGCCCCACTCCATGATCGGCTCCTCCTGACCTCTCCTCCCACTGTCCCCGTTCTTCAGCCTGCTGAGTGATTTCCTGTGCTTCAGCACCCCTGTCTCTGTAAGGACGATGTCGCAGGCAGACCCTTCAATGGCCCCCAAGGATCCCACCTCCTGATAATCCACATGCTTGTGGGACCACCTGCCTGGTGTGGGGACTGGCTCAGAAACCTGCTTCTAACAAACAAATGGGGTGTCACATCAGATTACGAGAGATCATAACTTTATCTTGCTTCCAGTCTCTCTTGCCTTCTCAGCTCCAACACTTGCAGGAAGGAAGGCTCTGGGCTAGAGCTGCCCATGTGAAGAGGAACTGAGAGAGGCCTCCAGCAAACAGCTGGAAAGGAGCTGAACCTTATAGCAACCCTGTGCTTAGAGGTGAACCTTTCCCTGGTCAAACCTTCAGATAAGACCCCAGCCTGTGCTGACACACTGACGGCAGTTGTGCGAGATGTGGACCCACTGAAGCTGTGTCCTGCATGCCTGACCCACAGTGACTGTGAGGTCATGAAGCTATGTCATTTTAAGCCTCTACGTCTGTGATATTTTGTTATGCAACAATATATACTAATACAAGTGTGGGGCATGTTTCTATTTTCATGTAAGCCAGAGAGTGTCTTGATAGGAGGAGCACTAAGGAAGATTTACCTATCACATGTCTACCTTTGTATTTTTAAAAATATTTATTTACTTTTGACACACACAGAGAGCAAGTGAGCTTGTGCAAGCAAGGAAGGGGCAGAGAGACAGGGGGTCAGAGGATCAGAAGCAGCCTCTGTGCTAATAGCAGAGAGCCTAATACAGGGCTCAAACTCACAAACATGAGATCACGAACTGAGTGGAAATCCGAAGCTCAACTGACTGAGCCACCCAGGCATCCCTCCCTTTGTATTAATCGATGCCTTCAAATGGCTCATGATCTGGGGGTTACAGTGCCTCCTCAGATGTATCAAGCGTTTCATAAACATTCACCACATTGTTATAAATGCATTTGTTTCATTTGACAAATACATGTAAGGCACTGGGCTGGATGTTGCCCAAGAGAATCCAGGTGATGGGGGTGCATTTTCTGAGCTCACGACATTTATCATTGATGGTAGGAGGTACTCTTGTAAATAAACCTCCATAACAAAATATTGTATAAAGTAGGATAATGCATTAGAAGAGCATTAATAAACACAATGGAAGGGCAATATCTTGAAGAAAGCAACCAGTAAAAGTCGCTTTACAAAGACAGAGTTTGTGTTGTGAAAACTGAATAGGCTTCTGTGTAAGCAGAATGCGTCCCCAAAGATGCCCACACCCTAATCCCTTGAATGTGTGCATCTGTTAAGTTACATAATTACATCTTAAGATGTAATTGAGCTTATGGACCCTAAGATATAGACATAATCCTGAATTATACAGATTGGCCCAATGCCATCCCATGACCCTTAAAAAGCAGAGAACTTTTTCTCACCGGAAGGGAAGAGATGTGCCATGGAAGGAAGTCAGAGAAGTCCGCAGCATGGAAAGTCTTGGCACCTGCTGCTTCTCTGAAGAAAGAGAGGCCACATGGCAAGGGACACACGTGGCCCTGAAGAGCTGAGAATGGCCGCTGGCTAATCCAGCCAGGGAAAGGAGAGAACGGACAATCCTGCTTCTGAACAGAATTGAATTCTGCCCAGCACATGAATGAGTCTGTAAGCAGATTCTCCCTCAGAGCCTCCAGATGAGATCTCGGACATCCACCACCTTGATTTTAGCCTTATGAAACCCTAAGCAGAGAAACCAACCATCACTCCCCAAACCTTGTGACCTTACATAACTGTGACATAAATTTTGGGTGTCTTATGCTGCTAAGTGTGTGATTTTTTTTTTTTTTTTTTATGTGGCAGCAATAGAAAATGAAGGCTGCCATCAGCTGAGGGGGGGGTGCAGGGGAGAGGAGAAAAGCCATTCCAGGCAGCCGGGTCTGTTAGCATGAGCCCAGATATATGGCCATGACCAAAAAGAGCAAGTAGCAAATTATCTGATGTGGCTACAACATAATAAATATGAAGAGAAGAACAAACACAGACAGGAAGATAGGTTGGGGAACGCTCCTCGAGAAAGACAATTGCAGCACTTATCTGCAGAATAGATTAGAATGGTCAAGAAGCCGTAGGAAAGATGATCAATCAGAAATAATCTAGATAAGAGATGACAAGACCCTAAACGCAGGGAGTGGCGTTTGGAATCAATACAAAGTGTGCAAGTTCAAGAGACGGTTCTAAAGGGGAATCAGCAGAACTCGATAAAATTAAATGAAGAGCTGTCGGACAAGGAAAAGGTGACTTTAGTATCTTCAGGCTGCATGAATCAGAAGATGGGAACGCAATTAAGCAAGAGAAAGAGCGGGCTGTGTGGGTTGTGTGTGTGTGTGTGTGTGTGTGTGTTTGTGTGTTTTTACTTGGGGAAAGGGGATGTCCATTAATTCTGTTTGGGCTGTGCCCGAAGTGTCTGGGAAGGAATTGGTAACAGGGACTGCAACTTCAGGGGGCTGCAAGTCACTTCTAAGAGGAAGGAGGTACAGCCCCGAGCAGCTCTAAGAAAGAGGTGAGAAAGCTCAATGGGAATCCCTCCCTGAATAGCAAGGGAGCAGGGGCCCGGATAAGGGAGAAGTGATGGAAAACCAGGTTTTCCTGGGTGCAGAGTCAGTGCACCCAGGAAGTGCCTGAAGGGGATCTCAAGGGCGGGGTGGGGGAGGGGGATCTGGTGGAAAGGAAAAGAGGCTGAATTTACCAGAATCAACCTTCAGAAGGCTCAGGGGCCAAGAGAAACGGCGGTGAGTAGACTAGAGAGCTTGAGACCTCAGCATGGCCGGTGTATCTTCAATAGCATCTGACCTCTGGAGTCCAGAGCAGGGTGGGGGAAGGGGCCCATGGCTGGAGACCAGAGCCCTTGAACAGGGACCGCATGCCAGAACCAGCCGTGGGGAAGGGGGCAGGTCCTGCAGAGAGGGTGCAAAGTCTACCAGAGGGCGGCCAGGGCTGCTGGGTTATACATACTGCAAACTCGTAGACTCGTGAGTGTGTGTGTGTGTGTGTGTGTGTGAGTGCGTGAATCACACCACACTATAACTCTCCACGGTGATGGGTCTGCACGCCAAACCTACAGGAGACGGTTTGAGTGCACAGTCACACAGCCAGCGACCAAAGACTTTTACTTAGTTCATTTGCTCTTTCGTTCATTTGTTTTAGTAATCTCTCCACCCAACATGGGGCTTGAACTCACAACCCTGAGATCAACAGCTGCGTGCTCCCCTGACTGATCCAGCCAGATGCCCCCAGTGACCGAGGACTTTTTAAGGCAGTTTTGTGGGGCGCCTGCGTGGCTCAACCACTTAAGCATCCGACTCTTGCTTTCAGCTCAGGTCATGATCTCACGGTTCATGAGTTCGAGTCCTGCAATGAGCTCTGTGCCGGCTGTGCAGAGCCTGCTTGGGATTCTCTCTTTCCCTCTCTCTCTCTCGCCCCTCCCCTACTCATGCTGTCCCTCTCAAAATAAAGAAAACTTTATAAAAACAGAAACTGGTTTGGTAGTGTGCAAGTCCACGTTCTGTGCAACAGTGTGAGATAGTGATAGGGAGCAGGAGGGCTTGTCCGGAGTGGGATCTGGGAGATGTGGGTGCCGTAGGATCGCCCGTGAGGAGCCCGCCCCTGGCACTCCCGCCTCACCCCTCGCCCTGCACGCTGGGCCGCAGTGGGGGCAATAGTCTTCCTGGTTACTCACACATCACTGCCCGTCACATAGCTGCAGCACTGTAGCTCTTTATCGTCCCTGTAATTCTTATTTTCTCCCTGTGCAGCTGCCCTCTGTCTCAACACTGGCCAAGAGCGGCCATCAGCCCAATCTCTGCAAAGCCCTGGCCCGGCACCCTTGATCGTGTTCATGAAATGCCAGTCTAATGGCTCTTCCAGGACAACTCAGATTTTCCCACAGTAAATGGACCAACGCACAAAACAGACCATGGGTAAACCACATTTCCTTCGGCGTAACATGCAATGCAACAACGCTCCCAAGAGCCTCTCACACAGGCGGCTCATGCAGAATCTAAGGGTGTGACTTCTGAGTCACACCACCAAGTGCACGTTGCCTTTCTGATCCTTCCTTGTGTGGAGGCTCGGGGCAAAGGGCTGCCCTTTTCAAGTCTCAGTGTCCACATCTGGGAAATGGGGGTAAAAGAGCTCACGTGCTTTCTGAGAAATAGCAGAGTCAGTACACATAATGCTTTAAGAATACTGCCTGGCGGCTGATACACACGCAATAAGTATTAGTTAATTCTGATTTAAAGTGGCTCTTGTGTTTTGATATCCCCATCAGATGTCCTCTTGAGAGAACTCCGGTTTGCCAGGCACTGAACGTTATTGTCAGAGCTCACGGAAAGCTCATGAAACGTATAGAAAGGAATCCAAGGATTGCCATCCACCAGGAGATCTGGACATGGAGACATATTTTTGCAGAGAAGGCATCTCTTCGTGTCTCGTTCTTGCTCTGCCTCACATTGAGCTCTCCTGTTCTCCACCTCTCTGTTCTCGTCTGCTTCACCCTGTCCCACTCACTACCACCTCCCCCCCCCCCCCCCCCCCCCCCCCCCCCCCCATCTCCCTGGCTCGTCTCCATGGCTCCAGTCACCAGATGGTGGCTCCAATGTCACCCGGAGATGGGACTCTCATCACGGTGTCTTGGCTGGAGGTCTTCCAGCCAGATGCCTCGTCCCTGAGAAGAATTCCTGGTAAGAAACCCAACCCCACTGCTGCCCTCCCCACCAGCTCCACAAGACGACATATTTCTTACCAGCCGGTAGATGCATTCATTATCTATCCCACGCTGCTGGTGTGTATGTCTGGGGGACAGAGCGGTGAGACAAGAAAGGGATTACCTAGTCCAGAAGCAGGGGCTCAGGGGCAAGGGTCGCTCTAAAAAGGAGTTCTAGGGAGGCTCATTACCCTGGAATCCATCTAGTGCCGGCTGTCATCCGTGGGATTTACAGCCTCCTCACCCCCTACCCTGGGAGTGTTTCCTTGACTGCGGAGAGTTCTCTGTGGCACCTCAGAGTCAATAAAGAGGAAGGAGGAACAGCCGTCTCTCCTCAAAAACATACAGGTTGGCGCCGATGTCCTATCAGTCAAGGCAGTCACCAGTTCACTGCATCTGCTAAGGCTCCCATTCATTTACAATCCTGATGCGACTTACCTCAGCCTGCGCCATGACACGTGGGGCTTTGGCGAAGACGCTCGGTGCAGAGGGGAGCGGGCCGGAGAGGGGCACTGAGGTGAAGGAAGGGAGCACAGCTGAGCACCTGTGTCCGGGCTCCTTTCCTCCTCCATCCCAGCCGAAAGAGGAGCCGCTTCTAAAAAGAACCTAACACTCTACCTTCGGAGAGAGACTCCAAGCCCTTCTTTACGTTCCTTCTCTGAAGCACAAACGCACAATTAGTGGAGACACGAAGAAGTACTTCTGTGTTTTGCACAATATTGTGCAAAAGCAGGTGTTTTATCCTTTCCCGTCAAACAGTGCCGATTACCACTTGTCCAGACCATGGCATAGTGACTGACCTGCTACGGGGACAAAACCTGGAACTTTTCGCTCCACTGCCCCTTCGCCCGCCTGACCCGTGGGGGCTCTGAAGGTGCCAGAGACGCAGCACGGAGGCAGCTGCTACCGTTTGATTTCTGAGAAACATTCTGGCCCCTTTTCTTAAAACCTTTCAGGGCTTGCTTCTTCATCCCTACCTTTATGCCAGGCCTCACAATGAACACATACAAATGCATACTCAAGGGGTGCCTGGGTGGCTTGTTCGGTGAAGCATCCAACTCTTGATTTCAGCTCAGGTCACAGACTAACGGTTCCTGAGTTTAAGCCCCATGCCGGGCTCTGTGCTGACAGTGTAGAGCCTGCTTGGGATTCTCTGTCTCCCTCTCTCTCCCCCTCCCCAACTCACAGCTGCCCTCTTGCACACTCTCTCTCTAGAAATACATAAACATTAAAAAACCACACAAAAACAAATGGATACTCAACACTGACATGCACACATATTCACAAATTTAGACACACACAGGTATGTATACACACACATGAATTCAGACACACAAACACATATGCACACATTCAAACACACATACACAAGACCATGAAAGGGCTTGCAATCGCTAGAATGTAGAATAACATTTCACCCTCCCTTCCTGGCTCCTCTCACGCATTCTGCCTACAATCCCTTCACTGCTGTATCCACCCACTGAAAATGAGTTCCCTCCAGTGAAGCTCCCTTTTCTCATAAATTAAGAAGAAAAAAAAATTGACAAAAGGCTTCTTCCTTCATGGAAACAGTGTGAGAGTAAAATGACCTCATGTAAGCAAGAGTGAGGACACGTTGAGGTTTAAGTCTCAACTGCCCCTGGGCCATCCATGTCTACTCTGGACTTCTTCCATAATTATGGAATCACCTGAGCCTGTAGCTTCTTGCTAAAGACTACATTTCCCAGACGCCTCTGTAGCTCAGCTTGGTCATGTGACTACGTTCTAGCCAATGAGAGATAAGAGCCAGGCACTGTCTAACTTCCACAGTAAGGTCCTAGACAGAATGGGAATGCTTCCCACTCTCCTGGTTTCCTTTTTCCCAGAGACTGTAATACCGCATGTTAGTGAACTGTTTTGGAAAGCAGCACCCCGAGGATAGCAAAAGAACAATGGAACCAGTACAGGCACCTGACAAAAATCTTAACAGGAAGGGGCCCAAATATCAGTGCACATTCCATGGGCACAGAGAAATAAACTTTAGTATTGTATCAGTCACATCTAATTTGGGCATCGCCTATTAGAGCCCTATATCACAACTACTGCCTGCAGTATTCAAAGCCCTGGATCCCAACAATATCTGCAGTAATCATGGCTCAGGCAAATGGTGAAAAACCCAAAGTTCATCTTGTTTATTCGACTCGCTCCTGTGTGCCCACTTCCCCTCGGTCCCCTCCCTTCCCATCCCTGAATGCCATGCCCCAGGTACTCAGGCAGCCCTCAGTCTGTCTGGGAACATAACAGCTTCCCATGTGCACCACCTGCTTCCTCCACAGTGGGTGAGGGAAGCCATGGGATCTTGAGCCTTTCCAAAGATCAGCCAACCTAAGACAGGTGTTATCCTTGCCTTCTGGGGTGCTTCTTCATGTGTCTCGTTCATCTCACTCCTTCCATGCAGCTCTCAAAGTCCACTTCCTCAGTGCTTTCCCTGTAGTCTAGTAATCACAGACCCATAACTGTTAATCATATTCTCTTTGGTAATCTCTGAGCCAGAAGAGAGGTCCCATCAAGGGCCACACCAATCCGTGTATGAGGAGGGGAAATAGACCGGAATCTATTCTCAATGACCCTCAGTTCCATGCTGATACAACCCCACATCCTTCTTTCCCACAGAAGCCCTCCTTTAGAGATAATTATGGGGGGTCCCAGCTACCCTCCATGCACATTCATATTCCTGCTCTCACTCTTTTATTTTGCTAACTCCTGATTTGGGTTTTTTTAAGATTTTATTTTTAAGTCATCTCTACACCCAACATGGGACTTGAACTCACAATCCTGAGATCAAGAGTTGCATGCTCTAGGGGCTCCTGGGCATCCAACTCGTGGTTTTGGCTCATTGTCTCATGGTTCATGGGTTCAAGCCCCATGTCAGGTTCTGTGCTGTGTGGAGCATGCTTGTGATTCTTTCTCCCTCTCTCTCTCTGCTCCTCCATTTCCTCTTTCCTCTCTTTCTCTTAAAAAAAACAAACAAACAAAAACAAAAACAAAAAAAGAGTAGCATGTTTTACTAAGCTAGCTGGGCACTCCTAGATTTATTTTATATTAACTAGGACTTATTTATTGGATAGGCTGACTACCTTGGAGGCTCTGCTCTGTCCTTGGCATTGGCGATCAGCAGTGACCGTGACACAGAAGTCCTTGATCACAGAGAACTGGCAATGCAGCTGGGGACAGGAGGGATTGCAAGCTACCACTGGTAACCAGGTGCTGACCAGTGGTGTGAAGGTGACTTCGTGCCAGTGAAGAGGAAACACAGCTGGGTCAGGGCAGGGCTCTCTGACTGGGCCACCTTTGAGGACAGACCTGAAGAGTCAGAGCCAGTGGCTTGGTTCCACCAATCACACACATGTGGAGGGATTCAGGGCACTCTTAGGCAGCCTTGATTTACCAGGAGTGTTGCATATGCTGGGAAGAGCACATGGGTTTGCTTCTAGAACCCGTGTCTAGTATCACAGACACCAAGCAGTGGGCAGAAACATTCCCACTGGAAAACTTACATGTCACTGCTGTGTGGATTCTTCCTGGCTCTTCTGCCTCTCGCTGCGTAGCCTTCAAGATGCATTCTGTGGCTTACTGCCATGTTCTAGAGCTAATATCTTTTAATATAATGTTAGTATATATCACTGCAAGTAAGAATCCTTCCTGCTCCTAACATTAATCTCTGATGGACGGGTTTTCTGGATTCACTGTCGGGAGGTGACATCACTCCCTCAAAATGGTTGCTAGCGGACTACTGCCAAGCCTTTGCTCCAGCGGCTTACTGTGCAATAACGTGGTCCCCACACAATGCCAATGTAACTGTTCATGCAAATTCCAAAGGAGACTCTGAAATAACATGGCAGTACTCAGATATGAGGCAGCTGCCCATATCACCCAGAAGGTTAGGTAATTTTGTTTGTTTGCTTTTCGTATAATAGTAAAATGGTAACACGAGATAAAAATTTCTATAGAGGACTCACAGACACCATGGAGATCATAGGCTATAACTGGGAATCCTGGCCCCGGAATATAAGCAAGATCTTTACAACGGTCCTGGGTGCCCTACTAGGGAACATCCTTTCTTTTGCCTCATCTTCTACATCTGGTCAACTACGAACTCCTGTCCACGTCACCTTCTAAAGAACTCTTGTATTTATCGGTCTTTCACATTCTACAGTGCTACACCCAAGGCCAGACCACCATCATCTCTTAGTTACACTACAGAAATGGCCATCTACATAGTGAGCCCTCACCACCCCAGCCCACCCCCCAACACACCGCTCTGTTCTTCTCTGCAATGTGCTAAGAATGATCTTTCAAATGTGATCAGCCCTCTGCTGCTTCAAATCCTCCAAAGGTGTCCCAAATGTTTAGAATACAAGTGAAGAGCTCCACTGAGACATTCCACACCATGGTCCCTGTCTTCCTCCAGTCCCATCTCTCCTGTGTGTTTCAACAATGCTCATGAACCTGGCATGCTCTGTGATGGTTAATTTTACGTGTCAACTTGACTGGGCTATGTGGTGCCCATATGCTTAGCTAAACGTCATGTTCTGAGTGTGTCTATGCAGGTGTTTCTGATTGAGATTAGCATCTGAATTAGTGGACTGAGGAAAGAGATTGCTCTCCCCAGTGTGGGTGGACCGCATCCAATCCACTGAAGGGCTGATTAGAACAAAATGGCAGAGGACTTCACCTGCTGTTGCTGGTTTTAAACACGGAGAAGTCTATGCAGCAAGTGTGAGAAGGAAGTTAATTCTGTGAATAACCATTGAGACTGGAAGAGGACTGCAAGACCCAGGTGAGAATTGTAGTCAATCCTAGCTGACACCGTGATTTCAGTCTGGTGAGACCTACGGCAGACAAGCCGGCCAACTTGTGCTGGACTGCAGCATATGGAACTGTCAGATAAGAAATGGGTGTTAGTTTATGCTGCTAATTTGGTGGTGATTCATTACACAGCAATGAAGACTACCTAACACAGTCCCCTCAACATCTATGGGATGCACAGACTTCCCTGTCACATGCTTTGGCCAAAGAAATGTGGACAGAATGACCATGACAGGCTTACATCTGAAGAGTAGCTTGGACTTCTCCTTACCTTTTTTGGGCTTCTGTCCTCTACCCCTGGGTCCTGAATATAATACAAGGAGCACAACCACACCAGTTAAAGTACAGACAAGTGAGCATAGTAATAAATGCAAATTTTTATGCCACTGAGTTAGGGGTTGTTACACAGCATTACTGTGGACACAGCTAACTAATACACAACCATTTCCAGGAGCCAAAGCCTGGGCCAGCGTGTTACACTTCTTTGAAGGTCTACAACTGTGGTTTTCTACTACATGGACTTATATGGTATGAAGCACTAGCATGAATGAACTGATGACCCCAGATCATTACCAAACTGCCTAAAAACCAAGAAACTAACAATAACAAATATAACCCCATGCAAGTACAGGTCTGGTCTGAACCACCTATTCAAATGCATTTAACGTTCATACACATTAACTGCATCATATATACCTGAGAAATTTATTTCTTTTTTGAAATTTTACTTTTTTTAAGTCACCCAAAACTACAGTTTTGGCATTAAGAGTCTATATAAAGTTGAGTCCTTCTGTGATTTGTCTGGTAGTTCAGAAAGTGAATCGCTTAGTTCTGGGTGCGAGCATCAGCACAGCACACTAACTCAGATTGATTCCACGTTGCGCTTGGAAAATGTACACCTTCTTCAGAACATAAAGCCTTAGGAAAACTGTTTCATGTCTTTATTTCCCCAAAATGCAAAAACAGCTCAGACAATAAGAAAATAATTAGCCAATGTGATTGCAGGGATAGAGCAAACACATACACATTGTTAAACCCTGTTTTAAAGTTTTAATTCTATGACTAAAGTTTAATTATCATTGCCAAACCCCAAGGATGTGATCTCTCAGATAACTGGAAGCTGAATTCTGTTGTATATCGTACGGAAGGATTTTAATTAGTCCAAGGCCCTATTCCTGTTAGTATCTGAAACAGGAGTCAAAACGATCTTGAATCTGTTATCTGCAAAAAAAAATAATAATAATTTTTGTTTTGTGGCTCTGGTATTTTTATTCCTAGAGCTAGTTAAGTTCGCATTTTGAACTTTTTACTGCTAAAAATTTAACTTTCCAAATATACCAATATATCACCTGGAATTTGGGACCCATAATATGTTTGGAATCTGTTATTACAGAATTTCTCATGAGATATTCAGTTTACTTCAAAGTGGCCTAAGGAAAGGTAAGAAGTTGTCTACTAAAGGGGTAAGTAGATCTAAATAACACAAAAACAGTCATTTAATGAGAAATTAAATGTGTTGAATATATAAATTTAGGCCATTATGACTCTTTTTTAAATGTTTTTTATTTATTTCTGACACAGAGAGAGAGACAGCATGAGCAGGAGAGGGTCAGAGAGAGAGAGGGAGATACAGAATCTGAAACAGGCTCCAGGCTCTGAGCTGTCAGCACAGAGCCCGACGTGGGGCTCAAACCCACTAACCGTGAGATCATGACCTGAGCCGAAGTCGGACAGTCAACCAACTGAGCCACCCAGGCGCCCCATTATGATTCTTTTTTTTTTTTCCTCACTTTTTTTTTTAATTTTTTTTTTTTATGTTTTTTTTTTTATTTATTTCTAGGAGAGAGAGAGAGACAGCGTGAACAGGGGAGGGTCAGAGAGAGGGAGTCACAGACTGAAACAGGCTCCAGGCTCTGAGCTGGCAGTCAGCACAGGGCCCGACGCGGGGCTCGAACCCACGGACCGCGAGATCATGACCTAAGCGAAAGTTGGACGCTTAACCGACTAAGCCACCCAGGCGCCCCTATGATTCTTTTTTTAAAGGTTATTTGTTTTGAGAGAAGACAGAAAGAGAGAGACAGAGAAGTAATGTGAATGGGGGAAGGGCAGAGAGAGAGGGGGAGAGAGAGAGAATCCCCAGCAGGCTCTGCACTGTTGTTTGAACAACTAAATTGTGAGATCATGATCTGAAGCAATATCAAGAGTGGGACACTTAACTGACTGAGCACACCCAGGCGCCCCAGACCATTAAGATTCTTATGGAAACATTACTTGTAATACGGCCATTTTTACTCCGCAATCTGGATCACTCTGAATGGTAGCTGAGCTGCTGTGGTCTCTCCAGCGATCTTCACCTTCTGGGTGCCCCAGATAAGGAGAGGGGCCAAACATGTGTGCTTCTTTGAAGGATTTAGAACCCTGATCTATGAAGAGTTTTTCCAATGTAGAAGTCTTTGGATCATACAAAAGAGGCATATGAAAATACACACACTCTGGACACAAATATCATCGCAGCGATTTATGCAGTAGATCTTGAAGCATTAAAATGTTTATGCTCTGCTTATGGAGGAAGATGCCAAATTAAAAAAAGTTAATGTATATTTATTTTGAGAGAGAGAGAGACAGAGCACGAGTGGCCGGGGGGGGGGGGGGGGGGGGCAGAGAGAGAGGGAGACACAGAATCCGAAGCAGGGCTCAAACTCATAAACTGAGAGATCATGACCTGAGCTGAACTCGGATGTTCAACCGACCGAGCCACCCAGGCGCCCCATGAAGATGCCAAATTTTAAAATACCGTAACACAATTATGTTTGAAAATTGACACAATGGTGATAATTTTTGAAGATGAGGTCATGGAAGGTTCCATATTCTAGTCTTGCTACTTTTCGTTCGAATTTTCGCACAATACACTGTGTGTGTGTGTTTTTTTTTTTTTAATTATGCTTAGCAATTGCAATGTACTCTATCTTGTTTTCCATTTGGAAGCGCAGAGAGGAGACTG
The DNA here is from genome assembly GCF_003009895.1 of Hyaena hyaena. Classification (NCBI taxonomy): domain Eukaryota; kingdom Metazoa; phylum Chordata; class Mammalia; order Carnivora; family Hyaenidae; genus Hyaena; species Hyaena hyaena. The sequence continues at coordinate 1,243,087 of NW_024080774.1, forward strand.
AATTTTAAAATTTAAAATTTCATCTGTGTGTCCCTCATGAAACACGATTACGCTATTGTATTCCAAGCTATCGTTCCAAATTGCCGAGGCTTCAATGGGCAGATTGAAAACATGTTCTTTTCAGCATAAACGCCATGCAATCCCATGAAAATTACAAATAAACGATCTTCACTAAAATCACATTTTATGTAAAAACGCAAAAGGCACAGAGTCCACTCTACAAGTCATATTTTAGTGTTTGATGAAGAGATCTTGCTTCATAATACTTAAGACATTGGCAGCTAAAATGAGCCACAAAGTAGTCAGAAAACTGAGTTCGTGCTGGAAAAAACTCTCCATTTCTCTGCCAAGATAGATAAAGGAAAATCTAGGGCAATGAGATCACCTCCCTCCACTGGCAAATCTATACTTTATGGTTGAGGAAAATATTCATCGACCAAATCGGAAACAGTTTAGAGTACTATTTCAGTTTGTGTTTGTCCTTACACACTACAATTAAAACAGTAGGAAAGAGATAGCAAAACAGGTCTTAATATGGTACTTCTGAAAACACTTTCTAATTGGGTAATGGTCTCTTAATAGGATAATTAAAATGTGTTATAGAAAATAATCATGGTTAATCACCACAATGCCTTAAAACTACCACTGTCTTCACCATCCTGCCTTCTCAGGCACTAGAATCACTCGTGTTATAAAGACTGAATTATTTTATGTTGATAGTTAGTCCTCAAAATTAGTGATCTGGGCTAATATGAATTGGCTGGGTCATATCTTTTTCCTTCCATAGCATGCAGTTTTCTGAGGTCATATTGCAAAGGGGGTCAGTCCGGACAAACAACACAACACACAAGAGGCTAGGCTAGATCCGTGCCATTACAGGTTTCACAATGGATGGGCGATGCTAATTATCGCCGGTTTTCACAGAGTGCGCATTTACGTGGCTGCCTGGGCTGCAGTAAAAACAGTCTCGTCACTGCCATTAATTTCTGGAAAGGGCAACATGCCGTGTAGCTGCTAGGGACACTCCTCATGGCCAGATCTCATCAGAAGATAATCCAAGAGCCCTGTCATTTCTGAGAATGAATGTCCGCCTCGGCAGGGGGGGTTTCTTTTATTTCTCGAAAACTTGTGAGCAGCAGAGGAGCCCAGAGACCCTCTTCTGCAGAGAAATACGTATTTTTAAAGCACGGTAAGTGATGAGCTGACACCCCGTGCCTACAAGTTTTAGACACGCAAGACAGTGAGGGTGAGGCTCTTAAATTCTGGCTTTTCTGTCTGTCCTGGAGCTAAATAGTTGTTTGGACAGAAGCATTAATCAAGCGCTTTCCTGTGCATTATCTAAGATCATTGCAGATGGAGTCTTACTGGGTAATTGCCACACTACGACCAATGCCACATTGGATCCCCAACCTCTACTTCATCATCTTGAGAGAGCGCAGCACCCCAAACACAAGTGGGATGATTAAACTCCCATACTGCACGGCCATCTCTGCCTGGCCTCCCACCCGCTTCCTCCCAGTGTAACCTACAACTCGCTGCCTCATTTGTTGCTTGGTGATTCTAATTGTCATCATTGTTGAATGTAAACAATTGTGCACGAGAAGAGCCATTTATAGCTTTGAGATCTTTAACACTGCCTTGCCATAATGGAAATTACACAATACATTTTTCAGTATTTCCCTAACACACAATGCCCTTTAAATTGCCATGGGAAAGAATAGCACTGTATAATTTTTTTTTAGCGCTAGAATTCACTTAAACATTACTAGGGTGGGGAAAAAAGGGCACACTTAATTCAAATGATAAAAGGTCAAAAGATGCATTTTGACCTTGCATTCAAAGGCTAATAGCAGGATGTAAATAAACCTTAGTGTCCCAACTACTCTTTTACTTTAAATGTATTGTCCAAAATTGTAAACATACAATTAAACAGGACCAAATGTTTTTTAGGAGGAAGGGCATTAAAATGTAGGGTTTGTTGTTGTTAACTCAAAAGAACTGAACTTGCAGAACGGTTACTGAGTTTCCCTGTGATATAAGATGTTATTCAACAAAGTGAGATTTGCCTTCTTAAAACCCACTCAGGAAAGGTTAGTAGATGTGTATCATGATGAAGATACAGTCGATGTAAACATTCATTTCTGTTTCTTTCTTTCTTTTGTTTTGTTTTACACTCGCCCAAAGCCACCTCATTTCCCCTCTCCTCCAACTACTTAATATATCTTTCCAAGCCTGGCCAGAAGCACCATCGTTCTATGTGCCTGGACAGTGGAGTGAGCTGCACACACCGGTAGCAAAACCAAGGATGACATGGCTGGATAATGATACACAGACAAACACAGAACCAAGTGCCCATTTGTATCAGTGTAATAAATCCACCATAAATTGGAACCGTATTTTCACCATTGGCACAGTTTGCTTCTTTCACCCTGCAAAGATCTTGAGTCTGTATGCTAGCTCATGGATTCGACATATGGCTTTAATTTACACACAGTCCTTCTGAGTTTCTTGCTGGGCAAATCAAGCTAAAAAGCGCGGTCGTGGACTTCTATATCCATCTAATTATACAATGTCACAATGTAGCCAATAATGCTGCATACAGTGGTAGGGGTTGTGCACTGCACAAATTTAGATTTAGGAAGCAGTCTTCCCACTGTAGTGTGTGAATGTGGCCCCCAGAGTTGTGCAGTAGATAGCATGTGTAGTCATATACAGAGATCATAAAAATCTATCCAATTACTGATTTTATTTTTTTAAAGATCTTATTTTTAAGTATTCTCTACACTCAACACGGGGCTCAAACTTCCAACCCTGAGATCAAGAGTCACATGCCCTAATGATTGAGCCAGCTAGGTGCCCTCTTTTACTTATTTTTTTAACCAAGAGGTCACTACATAAATCTAAGCATAAAGCAACATGTTTACGTCCGGTTCTCTGTAACTATTTCCTCATCTGTAACAGGACCATCACAACATCATCTGACAGATGAATAGTGACGATTAAGTATATTAACCCACAAAGGTACTTGGAATGGAGCCTAAGATGAAGGAGTCAAGCCCGACATTACCCTATATCGCAGCCCCGCCCATCGGCGTGGCCCCTGGCACCAGCTCTGCCTCCCCAGCAGTGAGATGCGATGCGCTCCAGAACCTCACTCTGTCTCCACTCCAGATACGATGGCTGGGAATGGGTCTCCCTGATGCGAGCTCTCACGGATGGCCTGTCTGATACCGCTCGCTCTCTCGGCACTTACCAGCCCAGTGCGTTTCTCCTGCTGATAAAATGCCATGCGTGCCCTCCCTGGATTATCGGAAGCCCTCACTTCTTCCAGACTCTTCCTATGCTGCTCGTTGCCTTTATTCAACCTGAGAGAGACCACTTTCAGTTCTTGCTGAAGAATGTCCTGATGCTGGGTGGTTATGGAATGTTTTCCACCCTGACTTTTTTTTTAACTTGAAGCCAAATTTATTTATTTTATTATTTTTATTATTTGATTATTATTCTTAAAATAAAATTTAGTGTCAGGTTGGCTAACATACAATGTGTGCAGTGTGCTCTTGGTTTCGGGGGTAAATTCCCGTGATTCATCCATTAAATATGACCTCCAGTGCTCATCCCATCAAGTGTCCTCCTCAAAGCCCATTTCCCCCTCCCCCCACCCCCACCCCCACCCCCACCTTCAACCCTCAGTGTGTTCTCTGTACCTAAGAGTCTCTTGTGGTTTGCCTCCCTCCCTCTCTGTTTGTAACTTTACCCCCTTCCCCTCCCCCATGGCCTTCTGTTAAGTTTCTCAAGCTCCACATAGGAGTGAACACCTGAGATCTGTCCTTCTCTGCCTGACTTATTTCACTCAGCATAACACCTTCCAGTTCCATCCACACTGTTGCAAAAGGCATGATTTCATTCCTTCTCATTGCCAAGTACTATTCCCTTGTATACATAAACCACATCTTCTTTATGCATTCATCGGTTGATAGACATTTGGCTCTTAAAGAAAACCATGAGATGCCTGAATCCCATGAATTATAAATATTAAACAAGAGTTATGTGGTCATTATTTCAAAGGCTGGTGAATGAAATTGGCTTTAAAACATTACATTGTCTTTTGATCTTTTTCTAAGACTAAAATCTGATCAACAAAACTAAAACAACACAGTGACCAGGGTCCTTTACATATTCACAGGAAATATGTTTTTAAGTATTTAAAAGGTTATAAAGTTTATGGATTTCAAAGAGTATTTTATTTATTTATTTATAACTTTATTTTTATTTATTTTGAGAAAGAGAGCATGAGCAGGTGATGGGCGGGGAGAGAGTGAGAGAGAGACAGCGAGAGAAAGAGGGGAGAAAAGTCCATCCCAAGCAGGCTCCCCACTGTCAGCACAGAGCCTGATGCAGGATTCGAACTCAAGAACCATGAGATCATGACCCGAGCCAAAGTCAAGAGATGGGTGCTCAACCGAGTGAGCCACCCAGGTGCCCCCAGAGTGTTTTATAGGGGTGCCAGGCTGGCTTAGTGGGACTTCTGATCTCAGGGTGGTGACTTTGAGTGGCACATTGGGGGCAGAGATTACTTAAATACTGGAAAAATTTGCCAGCATAAATACCACCATCTGTCAATATATGTAACATATTTTGAAATCTGCTACCTTCCTATAGTGAATGAAGCAAAATCTAGTCCTCCAGCTTTGAGAAGGGCCAATGTGAAAGTCATCATCAATTTGTTGGTTGAGTAATGGACTGAAGCCAGCCTATTCACTCCCTTGCTTTACACTAGAATAATTTATCCTCAGTCCTGAGCCACAGTTAAAGGCTGGTAGTCTCATTATATTTTTACACTTGAGTCTATCGGATCCCCACCCCCATGCAGTTGATCTTCTGCACAAAATTACTGCATATACTGCATTTCCTTTATCCACTCTTCCACTGACATAGGCCGTGTCCACACCTTGGCTATTGTGAATGGTGCTGTGGTGAACATGGGCGTGCACATATCTCTTCAGGATCCTGAATTCAATTCTTTTGGATAAACACCCACAAGTGAAATTGCTGGGTCACGTGGTAATTGTTTTTATTTTTTGAATCCCCCCATTCTGTTTTCTGCAATGGCTGCACCATTTTGTATTCCCCTATGTAACAACTGTTTCCTTTTCTCTACTTCCTTGCTTCCTGTGGCTTTTTTCTTTTTTTGAAGTAATATACACCATCCTTAAGGGGTGCCTGGGTGGCTCAGTCAGTTAAGTGTCTGACTCTTGCTTTTGGCTCAGGTCATGACCTCATGGTTCATGAGCTTGAACCCCGCGTCAGGCTCTGCACTGACAGTGTGGAGCCTGCTTGGGATTCCCTCTCTCCTTCTCTCTATGCTCCTCCCCTGCTTGCTCTTTCTGTCTCTTAAAAAAAAAAAAAAAAAAAACCTTAAAAAAGTAAATATCTACCACCATTCAATCTTAAAAAGGAAAGGAATCCCACCAAATGCAACAACATGGATGAACCGTAGGGAATTTACGTCACATGAATTAAGTCAGTCACAGGAGTACAAGCCTAAAAGTCAACCTCACAGAAGCAAACAGCAGGATGCACGTGGTCAAGGTCTGGGGGAGAAGGAAAACGGGAAGTTGCAAATCAGCACGTGCAAAGTGCCCGTTACACTGTGCAGTGGGGTGCCTACACTTAACAGTACTGCATTGCATACTTAAGAATCTAAGAGGTGAGGTGTTCTGACAACCTTTAAAATTAAAATTAAAACATAAAACAACAACACGGGCACACAGGAATGAATACCTGGGACTTCTATTTCGAGCAAGCACCAGTAAACCACAAAAATTGTTTGCAATCCAAGGAGCTATCATGAAACGTCAGGCTTATAGAGTGTGGTCCACCTACTGTATCATTCAGGGTAATTAGTCGGGCTGCTGTGATTCTAACAACCCCCGCATCTCAGCGGCTTAGGCAATAAAAGTTGGATCTTGGTCTGGGTCACAGTCACCGGGTGATCAAGCAGCTGTCCCTAGCTGCTACAGGTGGTGACATGACTCAAGGGTCCAGGCTCTTGCATCTGCACCACAGGGTCCTCATTCCTTGGGTTCCTCTCGGAGCCCTTACCTGGGTGATGTGCAGCCTGTAGCCATAGGCAGAGAAGATGTGCAGGGATCTTTCTGGCCAGGTCTGTGCACCTGTGTCGTGTTCCCAATGTGACAACGAGAGAAACGGGAAATACCACCCTGCGTGGTACCCACAGGTACGCAATTGTCCATTTGAACCAGGAGAACATTTCTGTCTCACATGTAGCTACCCAGATGCCCTGCCCACTAGGGAACCGGCCACGTCTTTGTACATTTACGTACTCAGCTGTGTACCTTGTGTTAAATTTAGACAGTATAGATTTTGATAGGCAACTCAAAGCACTTATCTATAAAACACATTCAGTGGAAATTCTGCCTTTTAGAAAATCACCACCACGGGTAACAGAGTTTGAAACCTGATGCTCTCACATGATCCGGGAGGCCAATGTTACACCCTAGACTTCAATATGACAGTGATGGCTTGTTTCCTGGGTAAAGCGTATGTCAGCATCATGCAATTTGCTTCCGTGAAGATGGGATGCATTAACAGCGTCATCATGCAAAGTCAGAGCATTTGAACCTCATGGGTAGGACTGTTTTCAGGGCCAACATTTGAGGGTCTCCGATATGGTGTTTTCTTTTTAGAAAACTGGTAAGTCACTACATGAACAATGTCCCCTTTGTGTGAACTCATGGGTACTTGCCAAGCTGCTGATTAGCTCTCCTAATTAGGAGAGCTGACCTGTCCTTCCCCTTCAACATAATATTTGACACTGTTACATATCAGTAAATTATGAGTGCTATATTGAGAGCCCCCTAAACAAAGCAACGGTATTAAGTGATCTTCGCTGGACGGAGCTGTGGCAACACAGAGTCCTGAGGACGGCCAGCGAGAGGGTCCCACACTCAGGCACATCGCTGGTGTCCTGGAGGGGGCCTGGGTTCAAGGGGGAATGGTCACTTATATCACACATTCTCTGAGGGCTAATGGGGCGGGTAATGAGGGTTGAGAGACAGATCGGACCTTCTACCATTAAATTTTTTTAATGTTTATTTCTGAGAGAGAGAGAGAGAGAGAGACAGTGTGAGCAGGGGAGGGTCAGAGAGAGAGGGAGACACAGAATCTGAAACAGGCTCCAGGCTCTGAGCTGGCTGTCAGCACAGAGCCCGATCTGGGGCCTGAACCCACGAGCCGTGAGATCATGACCAGAGCCGAAGTCGGAGGCTTAACCGACTGAGGGGAAAACACATTACACATGTTTTCAGATAATGACATGAGGGGCGCCTGGGTAGCTCAGTAGGTTGAGCATCCAACTCTTGGTTTTGGCTCAGGTCATGATCTCACGGTTCATGAGTTCAAGCCCCACATCGGGCTCTCTGCTGACAGCTCAGAGTCTGCTTGACATTCTCTCTCTCTGCTCCTCCCCTGCTTGTGCTCTCTCTCTCAAAAATAACATTAAAAAATATAAGATCATGACATGTTACATAAGACCCTAAAACCTGTGAACACACACTGAGATTCTACTTCACAACTGTGTTCCTACATGTGTGTGCATGACCTTCAACCCCAAGTGTCTATCTTTCTGTTTCTGACTTTACAAGAAGTTAAGGCACTTTTTACAGACCCCCCTGAGAAGGCCTGAGGCAGTGTTCGTGATGGTAACATGGCTCACCCTGCCGTCTGGTCCTGGATCTGAGGGGCCATTGTATTCCTCACCCTCCTCTGCATTTCTGCGCCCTTCCCGGAGGCTTTGGGACCCAGTCAGTATTTGTTGAATTGAAACCTGTATCTGCCTTTGCTTAGCACAGAAAAGCCCTCCCCAGACCGGACGAATTGAGTCACACGAGACAGTAGAGCCATACACCAGGTTGCGTTCAAGGAGAATTTTATTTTAAGTGTCCACGGGCATTAGAACGAGGCTCTGAGAATCCTTTACCAGACTCCATCACTTCCCAGGTGGCACCCTGCAGACGGGGACCCGATACGTTCCCCGCATCTTTGCTCGGCTCTTCTCTGCGTGTCCTTCAGGGCGACCTAAGACCTGAATCTGTCACGACACAGGCTGCGATTCTGGTCTCCACACAGCATCACTGAGCTGGGAAAGGAGGCCTCTGTGATGTTACTGTTTGCTCCGCGTGGCATGTCTACGAAATGCTACGAATGTAGAGATTTTCTTTCAGAAGAATTTGTTTAAACTTTCAAAGCCCAGGAAGGTGTGAACATACAAACCTTATGGAAATGCCACCGAGATTCTTTGAAAACAAGTAGCCTCATACAGGTTTGTGAAATCAACACACAAGAAAAGCATGTCCTAAGGAAGGTCGGCTTGGTGTGTCCTGAACAAAAGAATTCAAATTTCCTGCTGTGCACCCCAACCACAACTTTCAGCTGGCAAGTGGTTGAAATCTAGGAATCATCACTATTATGAATAAATCTGATTTTTCAAATACCCTGATTCATAACGGTGATCGAACTTATTTTGAGACAAAAATGTTAAAGCTCATTTTATTTCTAGAGGTATATGTATCCTTCATTTGCTGCTAACATTGTACAGACTGAACAACTCTGTACATAAATGTGTACTCACATAATCTATAAAAGTGCTTTAAGTTACTTCACCCTCCCACATGCATCCCTACGCCATCCAGTGTTGTCTAAAAGTCCATTTACATCTGTGTAAACATGAACAGCTTAAAACCCAAGTTCCTAACAGAGGTTTTAAACACTTTCCACACAGTAACACTGGCAATATTCCTAACACATTGTTAACATGCTAGAACATTCCTTAATAGGTCCCAAAGCAAAAGGACAGATTTTCGGCACTTTCTGGAGCACAAGATCCACATGAAAAGTTAAGAATTCTGTTTTCTGCCAACTTTCAGCCATTCGCCCGGGGAGAGGGGAAAAATCACTTGTAGGTTAGGTTCGAAGAGAAGGAAAACAAAGATTAACGTCTGAAATCACGGATGTTAAGAGGAACTAGGGGAATACAGCTGGATCCTGGAAGTTCTTCACGGGTGACAAGTAGAGAGAAGCGTAGCCCACTGTCGGAACGCTGACACAGACGGCATGCCTTCTCTCCACTGGGCCACGCGTGGTCCGGTCTTTCCATGTGGCTGTCCTGTCCTGGAGCCGAGCCAACTCCGGGCCAGCAGATGCTGCTGAGACTCGTTCACAAACGAGACGAGTGTGTAGGCACACGGCCGGCAGCTCCTCTCTAGAGACCAGGATAGGCATCCACGTGATGCTGTTGGAGAACGTACAGCGTCCGGACAAGTGACTTAAGCCTGGTCCCCCCGGGGGCATTCTTTGCTCAGTGGACGCTCAGACTCAGGACCCTTCTTCCGCCGAGTCGCTGTCCACCCATCGCCTATGTGGCCTCATGACGCCTTGTCCCTTAGTTACTGGTGTTGGAAGAAACAGAATTAGAACAGAGTCGTACATCTATCTCATTGAGGACTGGAGGCATGGGAATTTCATAGCCATAGGAAACGAGGATACTAAACAGAAGGGCTTATGTTAACTCCTGTGGTCTCATCAGGAAATCCGGCAACCCTGAAACACACTGCAGTATCCTGTATGGACCATGGATTGCTTACGAGTGGCTTCCCCTCAAATCATGCACGTGCTGCCATGTCGATAATTCTGGATCGCGTTGGGAGGGACTCCTTTCTCTACGATCCCCCTGAGGTAGCCTTCATTTCAGAACTTCCATCCACCAAAGGGTTAGTAAAACCCAAATACAATACTATACATTATGAAACGGAAATTCCTTCAGGGGAGATTTATTTTGGGACTATTGTTCCCAAAGGATGTCCTACAAAGTCTGCTGCACAAAAAAATATCTATCTGTGGGCCTCTCACTTTTAGCTTCTAGCTTCCTAGTTTAAGTATCTCAGGCTCGTCGAGGAAAGAAATGAACTGTGAGCATAAAAATATATCTATCGTGAATAGCATTTAATACGTGTTCTAAATAATACCGATAATAACTGCCTTCCAAGAGCCGAACTACAACTTAGCATCATGTACTATTGGTGAAGATGATGGTCCTTGACCCGTTATATGTTGCACAGATTAAGATTTAGTAATTATGTCTTCATCCTTATCCCCTTGTTTATTGGCACTACGTGAATCATGGCGGCTGACACACCAGAGCACACTAGTCTCCCAACGCCACCCTGGATGCACAGCTAGTGGCTCGCACTCCTGGCCTGTTTCTCATGGTCACAATGACAAGACAGGCCTGACGGTGAGCAGCACATCTGCAGCCACGGCTTCCAGACGATGTTGCCCAGTGACAACTGATTGGGCACCTCCTTTAGCGTCTTGGTGTGATGGTCTACCGCCTCCTGTATGGCATCGAGGATTTCCTGGAACTGGGGCTCCGTCGCTGGTGACAGTGGGTTTCTCTCTCTGGGGTCCTTGGAAATGTCGAAGAGCAATGGCGGCCGATGGTAGGTGACAGCATGCCCGTAGCAGAAACACACATGTGTGGAAAAGCAGCCATTGGCGCCCTCAGGGCTGAACTTGGGGGTGAAGAAGAAGGCCTTCCAGATGGACGTGCCTGCGGTGTACAAGGACAGGGGTTGGTGTGGTGTGGGAAGTGTGTCTATGTTCACACCAATGGGAACAAGCACAGAAATACTCCGCCAGGGCGGGAAGCCTCAGTTAGGGATGAAATGCACCTGCTTCCATTTCTCACCCTTAAGGCTCAAAAGAATGAACGCCACGGCCGGAAAGATAGATGACAAAGCAAAAACACGCATGAAGGCGGAATTGGCAAGAAAAAGCTAAAAGCAATATAGCTTCTACGAAGCAAATTTACATGCACCATATGCGTTTTCTTCCTACTGAGAAAAATCTCTCTTCCTCTTTCTCCTTCTTTCTCTCCATCTCTCCTTCTCCCTTCTCTTCCTTTTTCCCAACCCCCAATTCCTTAGTCGATGGTGTGCAGGCAGAAGAAAAAAAAGACTATTCACTGCGCAGAGAACACGGCCAGGACCATCATTTTGGTTTAATAAATTTTACATTGTGGAACCGGGCAGCGGGCACTCAAAACACACACTCACCAACAGATGATAAGCTCCCAGTTCTACCACCCGTGGTCTCTGATGTTTTCAACCTGCCGCCCGTCTTTCTGTTTAAAACTGACGGGACCTTCTGGAAGAGGTAGGCTCACCGCTAATGCGTACATGAGAGAAAAGTGCTTGCACACATAGACACGCGCTCACGCACACAGCTGTCGCAAATAATCTGAAACACGCTCAGACCTCAGTTAACTTATTTTCTCTAAGACAACCTAAGCGTATCAAGTCAAGAATTAAATGAGCCTTGTCCCCCCACCCCCCCCACCCCGGGGTGTCCTTAGTTGGTTAAGCGTCCGACTCTTGATTTCAGCGCTCAGGTCATGAGCTCATGGTTCATGGGTTTAAGCCTCTGCTTCCTGCTCTGTGCTATCAGTGTGGAGTCAGCTTGGAATTCCCTCTTTCTCTCTCTGCCCCTCCTCTGCTTTCTTTTTCTTTCTCAAAAATAAGTAAATAAACTTAAGAAAAAATAAAAGGAACTAAATGTGTCCGGTAGTGAGGATTGGGAGGGACCACAAATGGGTAGTAGAGTGAAATATTCTGATATTAGATTTGGACAAACTGTACGGAGCTTCATATATTTACTAAAAATCGTTGAGCTTGAATTTCATGGCATACAGGTTATTTCTTAGTAAAGCTGTTAAAAATTCCAAATTAGTGGGCAGCTGGGGGGCTCGGTTGGGTGTCTGACTCTTGATTCAGCTCAGGTCATGATCTCACGGTTTGTGGGATCGACTCCTACATTAGGCTCTGCACTGACAGCACAGAGCGTCATTGGGATTCTCTCTCTCTCTCTCTCTCTCTCTCTCTGCCCCTCCCGTGCTCATGCTCTCTCTCTCAAAAATAAACTTAAAAAAATTCCAAATTAGACCTCAGTGACCCCAGAGCAGGATGGTTATACTGTTTAAAACTGAAGTTCTTTTCAAATCAAGTCAGTGTTCCACCATACCTGCAAATTCTATCTTTTTAAGGAAAAAAGAATCCTAATTTACAAATAGTTAGAAAGACCTGATTGTTTATCCTGAGGAGCTGAACGCTCATGAAACATCTGACGGGACTGTGAAAACAGCTTCTTGTGTGTGAAGAAGACAGCAGATAAAGACAGAATTAGCAAGTATTCCCAGTGGAATGAGGCCTGGGATGAGATTGTCTTGTTTTGCACTGTCATTATGGTGTTTTTAGGTAACCACCCCCACCCCCCCAACCCGGAGCCATTCCTGCTGCGAGGCAGGACACACCATCTGATTAACCCTCTTTCATATTTTGCACATATCATTGCAATGGTGACTTCGAGGCATTTAGTGACCCCCGATCAAACACAAAACAAGCCACCAGAATCAAGTTAGAACGTCTGTCACGAGGGTCTGCATCAGCCCCCAGCCACCCCTGAGCTCAGGTAAGCACGTGCGAGGGAAGGCAAGCCTGTCTGTGGTCTGGGGGAGGGGCAGACCTGGGAACCACAGGGCGGGCAACGTGCACGTGCTGTAACTGAATCTGTCACGGGCTCTCCTCCACGTAAGGGTGCCCCCAGGCTTGGGCTCCTTGATGCTATAAGAGCTGCCATACCACACCTGTGTCAACTCACAGGTGTTCGGCACACCTGCCTTTAAAATTTTTTTTTAATGTTTTTATTTATTTCTAGGAGAGAGAGAGAGACAGTGTGAGCAGGGGAGGGTCAGAGAGAGACGGAGTCACAGACTGAAACAGGCTCCAGGCTCTGAGCTGGCAGTCAGCACAGAGCCCGACGCGGGGCTCGAACCCACGAACCACGAGATCATGACCTAAGCGAAAGTTGGACGCTTAACCGACTAAGCCACCCAGGCGCCCCCCACACCTGCCTTTTAAAGATGAAGGCAGGCAGGCAGGCCCACACACCAGGCTGCAGACGGGATTTGTGAGCATCCCTATGCTATGCTCTCGGGCGGAGTTCTGAAAAGCACACGGGGATCCTTAGCATTCTCCACGTCAACTCCTCTTTTCCCCGGGGCCTCTGAAGCATGACATTTTCTTCAGAAGCCTTTTCGGCAATGCACGCTGCAGCCACTCAGAATCCGTCCCGGGTCGGGGTCAGCAGGGCCATGCTGGTGACAGACAGAGGCGCGCGGGAAGCTCGCCTGCTCTTGCTGCGAACGCTGCAGATCAGGGAGGGCGTTTCCACCCTGGCATTCGAGTCAAGTCTCGTTGTGTTTAAAACCCCAAGGAGATGCAGGCTCCTGGAACAAATTCATTTTAAGGGCCCATATTTCCCAGTTGTTTTTGAGAGCCGTGCACATGGATTCCATTATTGCCACCTCGGCTCAGGCCTGCCCAGGTGTACAATGCAGAACTGACTCAAAGGCCGGGCGGGAAAGCTCGGGCATCCTCACCAGGGAGCCGCGAGGGATCGCTACTGAGCTCCGACAAGTGTAGAATTAAGAATTAATTTTTCTGATTCTTTGCTTGTTTAGCATGCTGTATGGAATGAGTGTCTTTTTACTTTCTAACCTGGGTTTTAAAGGTCCTTGTAAAAAGACCGCTTAGTCTCTGCACCGTTTCTTTGGACCGCGTTGGATCTGCTCGACTCCGAGCAGTGGGACTGCACATGATTTGCACACAGGCTCACAAGACACGGACGCCCTTCCGTTATTCCCCAGGAACCTGGGTATCGACATCTTCAGAGCTGTCGTTTCAAAGGAAAAGTGAATCCCAGGCATGTGATAAAATAGGAAGCATGCAGTGTCACCTTATATGGTGAACAGATACATTTTGTCCTGCCTTCCAAATTTATTTTGGTAGCATTTCATCCTGGATTTCTCCATATGCTAGAAAACTGCTGTTTTTTAAATATATTTTTTTCTATTGTTAAAATTCCACTATACACTGAAGCAAGAGCGATTTTCTCACCTCTGTAACAGATATTTTGACCACAATGGGGTCCTGAGCTCATGTATAACAGAGGACCAATGACACAGGGTACCAATGACTAGGTCCTGTAGCGAGAATACACAGTTCAGTGGGGCGTTCTCGTTACATTCAGAAGATGCTTCATTCTGCGTAATGGACGCCACACCACTTTCCACATGGGTCTCACTTGCTGTTAGTGTGTTGGTGACGTGGCTAGTTAATGGTAGTATGCTATCAGTAGGTGTTGGTCTGGTGCAGTGGCCAGCATCCTACATAGACACCCTCTCTTCTGTGTTCAGAAGCGTTTCCTTGAGGCATTGGGGTGGCTCAGTCGGTTAAGTGTCCGGCTTTGGCTCAGGTCATGAGCTCACAGTTTGTGAGTTCAAGCCCCGCGTCGGGCTCTGTGCTGACAGCTCAGAGCCTGGAACCTGCTTCGGATTCTATGTTTCCCTCGCTCTCTCTGCCCCTCCCCTACATGGGTTCTGTCTTTCTCTTTTTCTCTCAAAAATAAATAAAAACATTTTTTTTAAAAAATGCATTTCCTAGGTGCACCTGGCTGACTCAGTCAGTATAGCATGTGACTCTGGATCTCAGGGTTATGAGTTTGAGCCCCACCCCGGGCGTAGAGCGTACTTTAAGTAAAAGTGGTTCCTGGTTCTGTGGCTTGCATAGTAGGATCTGCTTTAACCTCACTATCCTTTTTCTCGACATTGGCACACAACCCTGGACTTCCAATCCCAGCTCTGCGGTGCCCTTGCTGTGTGATGCTGGGCACGGCTATTAGCCTCTCTGTGTCCAGGTCTCCCCTTCTGTAAGCTTAGGATTGTTCCAGACTCTGCTCCTGGCATTGTTTTGCAGGTGAGGAACCTATTCCTATATGTAAGCTGTGAGAACACGGCCAGCTGCATGGTGAAGACCACATAAGTGAGCTGTGAATATAAACCAACAACCAGTCTAAGTGAGAAACACCCTGGATTCACTGCTCTTGTATCCATTCACTGCAACACGTCTTCAGATACTATTCCCTCCACTAAGGATTCTTTTTTTAAAAATTTATTTCAAAAAAATAAAATAAAATTTATTTTAAATTTACTTCTGAGAGAGAGAGAGACAGCGTGAGCAGGGGAGGGTCAGAGAGAGAGGGAGACCCAGAATCTGAAGCAAGATCCAGGCTCTGAGCTGGCTGTCAGCACAGAGCCTGACACAGGGCTCGAACCCATGAACCGTGAGATCATGACCTGAGCAGAAGTCAGACACTTAACCTGCTGAGCCACCCAGGCGCCTCAGCCCCCACTAAGGATTCTCAAAGAGCACGGACAATTAAATGTACATGGCTTCAGCACACTGGCTCGTCATTCATCACTCAGACCTAGGCTTCCCTTGATGAATGCCGTTTAACATCCTTGTAAGATGTACTTTGGATGCTTGGAGGATCCTGTGTATATATTAGACAAGGCACACCAGACATTGTGGGTTAGCAGGCTTTCTTGTGACACTGCCATCCTGAAGTTCTTCAAGAGCCATGTCAATGCTGTTGTGTTTTCCCGTGGTGGGGGCCCCACACTCACAGGACTCCAGGGTGCCCCCTCAAGGAATGTGGATGTCATCCGCGGATGTGTGCAAATCCACCCTGAGCCCCAAGCCCATGCTGACCTCCCTGCTTGCACAGCACACCTCGAACATGACACCACGTGCCTCCCTATCCTGGGCCAGCCACCTTACTCTAAATGCCCGCATTCCTTTCTTCTACCCAGAGCTCTTACACCGTGGCCATGCCTGAGTGGCCCTGGGGCACCAGTGGCTTCTAGCTCAGGACCCACACACTGTGGGTGACCCCGAGGCTCACATCTACCTGTTCACTGTAGCCTGGACTCTGAATGATTCGGCACTGGATTAATGGATCACAGGTCTGCTGCTTCCTGCAGCTGTCTACACCAGAACTCAACACGAAAATAGTAAGACCAATGAGCAAGCAGCCAAGGCCAGTGGCTCTGAGCATCGCCTCAAATCCAGGCAGGATTTAGAGCAAACCTACTTCCCCTGACTGACGGCTGATCATCAGAACACAAAACACTCCCTTCGACCAAGTCTCCGGTGTACAAACAAAAAATCGGGGAACAGAAAAATAAACCCCCAGTCCTGAGTGGGTACGGGATACAGGCAAAATGCCTTCCTCCTCACTCTGCTGTGTGTTGAAATCGGTCCCATCCTTCACGGCTCTACAGTTCCTTCTCCGTGGGCGTGTCTGAATCCCAGCCGGACTCCATCAGTGTGTCTCTGTCTCTCTCACCTGTTTTCACTAAACATTCTCCGTCTATGGACACTCCATGTCTTTCACTGCCTTCTTCACTCTCTGAAATGAACAAGTGTATCTCCCACATCTCTTATATGCCCAGCACCTAGAACCTTTCACAGAAGAGATGGTCCCTCGGCCTGTGTTGGGTAAATTAACCAATGAGATGATGAACTGAGCGGGGCTGAGAGGGGAAGAAGCCAGCTGTCATAATGGGCAGAGGGAAGGCCCGGCGCATTCTACTGTCCCCCCACCCCCGGGGACCTCCTGTCTGACATCACGCAGTCCCCAGCAGAGCCGCCATCACGACACATGGCCAGGCTGCTGGGAGGTGTCTGTTGATGGCAGACATGTGAGTGACATTACCGGAAATCCTGCAAATACCTCTGTCCTGGCGTCTCTGGGCATCAAGCACCGAGCAGTCCTAAGGAGCGAAGGTGGCACACACCAGTCAGCTGAGCCTTCAGGGAAGTCCACCGGGGGGCGGTGAGGACAGCTGAGAGGGTGGGGGTCGGGTGTGGAGCCAATGCTGGAAGACCAGAGCCGAAGGCCCCGAGGAAGGCTACACTTAGGGACAAAGGTGGCATGGAGGAATCCCGGGAACAGCCCACACCTGGAGGTGTGGAGACGGCAGACGGGACAGAGGACCATCTTCTGATTGTGCGTGGAAGAACTTACTATGTCCGGTCAACACATTCCCATGCACGGGGTCGGGGTGGGGGCAAATCCTGCAGGCAGACGGTGTTGGCCATGAATCCAACTTTGCCGTCAACTGTGTTACCGCATGCCCGTTACCTGGCTTCCTACGCCTGTGTCTCCCCAGCTATAAATGAGAGAAACAGCTGTGGAGACACAGCTGCCTGTGTCTCAGCCTCCCGCACTCAGCAAGTGCTACATGGGCACACGGATGACCACAGTGAAGCCTCCACTTCCCAGCCTCCTTGGAAGCCAGGTGTGGACAGGTATCCAACTTCTGGCCAGTGGATTTCCTTCAGGGACTCCCCACATCTTGTCTGGGAGAAAACTGACCTGTACCCTTTCTGTCTAATCTTTCCCACCCATTCCTCCTTGCCGCCGCCCTTCGGGGGACCCTATCACCATTCAGCAAGAGACGCTGTTCCATTTTCCAGGTGCTGGTGGAGACCGTGGAGTTTGTATCCCGACACTGCGTAGACCATGCACCTCTACTCGTTGCTCGTGAGATGGAAAGAGGAACTTCCCTCTGTTGTACGTTACTGTTCCTTTTTCTTTCCTGCTTCAGACAAAGCGGACGCTAACATCATCAAAATCTCATAATTATAAGGATTAGAAGAGGTATCAATGCAAAGTGTGTTGCAGCGTGTGTGACAGCCAGGACATAAGGAAGAGATGCCAGGGTATATGGTTAGGAAGCACGTTTTCATTCAAAAAAATTTTTAATGTTTATTATTTATTTTTGAGAGAGAGAGACAAAGCACAAGCAGAGGCAGGAGACATCAATCTCAAGCAGGTTCCAGGCTCCGAGCTGTCAGCACAGAGCCCGACGCGGGGCTCAAACTCATGAACCATGAGATCACGACCTGAGCTGAAGTCGGAAGCTTAACTGATTAAGCCACCCAGGTGCCCCAGAAAGTATGTTTTAAAAAGATAGATCATGGCCACCCATACAGAAAGGTGACAAATTGGAAGACGGAAAGATTAACAGGCGGCAAAGTATATAACTGCGTCTAAAACACTCTTGTATAGAAGACCCACGGCCCAGGAAGACACAAGTAGTTGTCACATAGGACGTGCCTTGCTTAGGACTAATCGGTCCCTGCAGCAAACATGGGGTCCGACGGCAGAAAGAAGCAAATCAGGACCAAGTTCTAGACATAAGCAGCCACACCCAGAGAAGTGAGATACACCTCGTGCTCAAGTCAGAGAAAAAGGAGGCACGGAACTATAGACAATGAAACGGCGGGACCCAGTATGCAGGGCGAAAGGGGCGGAAGACAGGCCGTCTGGTAAGATGAGAACAAGCCAGCTTCTGAACTAAGATCCAAGCATGTCTTTGAACATCCCAAACACTGTGTTTCGGTATTCAAGAAAGAAAACGTAACGTGGATTTATTCTGTCTTCATAAGGAAGTAAGTTTGCATTGTGACAAATTAACCAAAGTCACAGCTGGTATGTTTTTCATCCACGGTATTAATGAAATGTTAGGTCAGGCTGACGAAACCTTTAGCAGAAAAGTGGATGTCTGTTCTAAAGATTTTATTGTTAAGTGATCTCAGCACCCAACTTGGGGCTCGAACTCACAACCCCGAGATCAAGAGTTGCATGCTCTCAACCGGGCCCGCCGGGCGTCTCTGGTTGTCTATTTTAAAACCTGCCTAATACTGTCTAATATAAGGTAATATAAAGTGCTGTATGAAAGCACACATTTAATGGACTACGTTGAAGAAAACGAAATCCATTTATGAGGGTTTTTTTTTTCCCCCATTAAGGGAAACGCACAGCCGGGAAGTGCAGCCCGTTGCTGAGAGCCTGAGCGCTAATGAGATAAAATAAATGAAATGAAAGTCTCACACTTTCAGGAAAGCCTTCTCCATCCTCTGTGTCACTTCTCCCCAGCTGCCTAAGTGGAATCCGTGCGTTCGGGGACACGTAGCCTGAGCCGTTAGTCCATCTGCGTCCCGTCCCTGCTGGTGCGCCCAGGAGGCAGGTGGGGCCACGCCCACGTGTGTGCCCACAAGCCCAGAGGGTGCGTCGTGGCATTTGGTGGCGGTATTCACAGGGGAAAAGGGAACCCTCAGGCTTCAATGTCTCCCTGCCATGGTCTATCCGCCTGCAACATGACTGACGGTCTGGGGCCAGGAGGTTCGCTGAACCACAGACAAGTCTGAACCAGGCTTGCACCGCAGATACTGCAGCCCATGTTGCCACGGTTTCAACCTGCATATTTCCTTCCCGATCCCTCAAATCCCATTCCCAGCAATCAGGCCAGGAAGGGCATCCCACGGAATGACTAATGACGACGAAAGCCAAGCACAGCTTTATTGTGCAGGTTAACCATCAACCCACGAGGCACAAGCAGCTGCGTGTAGAACATTCTCTTAGATGTGCGTTAGAGGCAAATTTCATTTCTAAAGTGTGTGAAAACTTGAGACAGTCAGCAAAGCAAGCATTATGCTTTACCTACCACAGCAATGCTGGTTTGATTTTAAACTTTCTCTCTTTTACAGGCACACCAAACAGAAAGGAGTTCACGAGATCTGCATATTCATTACAAAGATTACAATAATAAACAAGATTACATAATTGAAAAAAAATAAACCTTCCTTCTCTCCTATTTCGAAAGAAGGTACCTTCTGGATACAAACACATGTGTTTAGAATCAATTCTATTATCCTACAGGGTTTTGTTGTGATTTCTTTTTAAGTTTGTTTTTTTGTTTTTTTTTTTAATCACAGAAAAAAGGTTTCAAACAAATTTGAAATGAAAAAGTAGCTGGTGGGGCACCTGGGTAGCTCAGTCGGTTAAGTGTCTGACTCTTGACCTCAGCTCAGGTCATAATCTCATGGTTCATGAGATCAAGTTCTGTGTTAGTCTCTGGGCTGACAGTGCGGAGCCTGCTTAAGCGGGCTTCTCTCTCCGTCTCTTTCTCTCTGCCCCTTAAGCTTGCTCTCTCTCTCTCAAAATAAAAACAAACCAAAAAACCCAGTAGCCAGATTTGTGAGGCCCTTTGCGCTGAGCCTCGGGATGAGCACATCCCATGGATTTCTGTGTGACTACATGGTCACACTACAGGGTACTTAGCCATTAACACGAGTGTGGAGTTTATACACTGGATTCATAAGCTCAGAAATCTGTGACTGGACCCTGAAGCCAAGTGTCTACCTACATCCTAAGATAAATTTTATCCATAAAATCAAGCTGCCATTGCACCGAATTTTTAATTCCCATCAACTCACACACCCTAACTTAAAGGCAAGGCTTATAATACACTTTGCACAGGACATTTTAATTCAAAATTCCCATTTTAATGTAAGAAAGGCGATGCACGTTATAATAATGCTTTTGTGAGTCCTTTTACAGTGTAATGGGAGTAATGATATTAGCTCATGATTTAATTATGCCGTTCAACTTGCTGAGACAACTAAATTATAGAATTATTATAATTATGGAATTAGTGAATTACAGAAAAGACATTGCGTGTAACAGTTGAACGGGATTCGTATTTCAAAAGGAAGGAAATGGAATTCTAGCTCTCAGTGTTTGCAAAATAAGTACTTAATAAGTCTGGAATTGCAATACGCAGGCCTCCAATGAATCAGGACAAATGGACATTGGACGTTAAAAACATCCGTGGTCATTTTCTGGAGCCAGAGGGTGGCTGGGAGGCTTGCTTCCTCTGTGAGAGAGGGAGAAAGCCAGGGTCGTCTGTGCCTGCGGATTCCTGGAGTGCAAATACTCCCGGTGCGGCTGAGCTCATGTTAGCCACGGTTTAACGGCGCGCCGGAAAGGTTCCCGACCTCCCAGGGGCTGGCTCCGGCATGGCCCTGCTGTGACTAAATCCTGATCCTACATTTCTCTTTTCTTCTCTAATAAAGTCTTCCGAGCTCAGACTGCGACCTCCGTTCTCTAAGAATTAGGGAGCCCAGCAATCGCGAACCATCTCCTACCAAAGGAGAGCTGCGCGGAGTGAGGCTGACCCACCCGGCTGGCACTAGTTGCCTTTGTCTCCTCTGGTTGACAGGTAACTGCAGGCAGGTGAGAGTCACACACTCCCTTCTCACCTCTGTGGTCAAGGCACATGAGAGTGCCCGCCGCACAGCATGGTCTAAGGTGTCACAGGCAGGGAATCTGGTGTGTCATACTCGCTGACAGATACTATTCTAGCACACTGGATGTCACATAGTAGGTGCTGAAAAATACTGGCTGAATTAATAGACAGATGAAGTAGCAAATAGTCACCCACAAAGCCACGTGCGACGGTGCCACACAAACATCGTTACCGAGTTTCAGGTGTCACCTAGAGGAAGTAGGAGAGGACTCAAAAATCCATGGTGTGCGCAGCCCTGAGCGGCACAGATGTGTCCAGCACTAACGTTGTAATACCTGCTTTCCTGTTGACCGTTTGGGGCAGCAGCCTTCAGGGAGCGCACAGGAGGGAATGTCACTTGTGTGTGTCTGGGAAGCGAATTTCATCCGAGGGCCAGCTCCCTCTCGGAATCTGGGTCTTGTTTTTCTCACCTACTCCTCTTTTCTGGCTCCCTCTGTCCCCTTTGTCTTTCCTCCTCCACAGAGTGTGTTTCCCCAGCCCCTGGTCCAATCTGTCCCTTCCGTTCTCTGCCTGGGGGTGCGGGTGGGGGGCTGGCGCTGTGTCAGTGCACTTATCCAAAGTTCCAGACAGGATGTCGCGCTTCCTTACTCAGTGGAGAGCCACAGTCCTCGCAGGCTTCCTGTCCCCAGAAGTGGGAAGGAGTAGAGCTCTCATTCACTGGATGACTCACACCTCAAAGTGTGAATTAATCTAAAGAAGCCACCGTGTCCCCATCGAGATTTGGAGTCACAGACACGGCGACGGGAGAGGGAAACAGAACTGTCCCAGGTCTAGAATCCTAAACTCACGTTTCTCTCTTCCGTATCTCCCAGAAAACATTGCAAGGAAGGGGTCCGGAGTTACACTAGATACTCTGGGGGTGAACCTGCTGTCATTTCTGTGGCTAATGGGAGGCTTGTGATCTTCCACTTGAAAAACCATGCAGACGCTGCTCTTTAAATAAGCCTTTGGTAAATGGGCGGGGTGAGGGGGTGGGGAGTGTGTGGTGTTGAAAACCAGTGTGGGAATCACGGAGATCAGGAACGAGCCATCGGGTGGGAGGTCCCCGCAGAGCGTAGCGTCCAGGAGCAGGACCCAAGGGGCAACAGAGAAATGGGAGTCTTCCTTCAGCTCTGAAGATGGAACGGGTGGCCTGCCCTCAACACCCCTCCCCTGCACGGACAATACTGGCCCAGTCAGTTGCCAGCTTTCCGGACTCCGTGCACCTTAGGGCTGCGGACATCACTGTGATTCAAACATTAAAGATACAGAGAGACAGCTGAAGCCCGTCCCTGCACTTAGGACGACCACTCTGCTCCTTCACGCCCGCTACAAAGACAACTCAAAAACCGGCATCAGAAAACCCGACTTTCGGGTCCAGGGCACAGTTTAAACGACACCCAGTTTGGCACGTACGATGACATCAGAGCGTCTGGACTAAATCCAGCTCAGGACCCGTCATCTCTGAGGCTTTGGAGAGAGCTTCGTGTGACCACATCAGCGCCATTGTGCGTGACGGCCGTGTGACCGTGTCAACGCCACTCTGCACGAGGGTCACGTGCCCACATAGACGCCATTCTACGTGACAGCGCAAAGCTACCGCGGGTGCCAAGTGCTGGGACGGTAGGCATGAGGGTGGTCTTCAGTGGGCTTTGGGGAGCACGGAGAAGGCCAGAGAAGGAGAGTCCTTCTGGGCACAGGAAGCTGCAGACACGAATCACATGCCTGCAGGGAGCATGGGGGCTGAGACCCGGAGTCACAAGGAGCAGGAAGGTGGCAGCCAGCGGGGCACAAAGAAAGGGAGCTGCCACCTGGGGCTTCCTCTGCCTGGGAGTCAGAGTGGCTCAGGAGTGAGTGCCTGGGTCACACTGTCGCGCCTGCACAACAACGGGACCCCAGGGAACAAGAGAAACACAGGAGGAGCATGAGCTGCAAACAAAGCATGGCCACAGGGGTGGGCACCCCCTGGCCGCATGCGGAGCAAAGCCCTCTTGCCATTTCACCGACTTGCATGGCCCCGATCACAAGCCAACCAGAAGCAGGGGAAGGTCTGTGTTACTCACTGTTCCGAGGGTGCCAGCGCACGGCATTTAAGTAGAAGTTGCAGTAATGGAAGAGAAACTCGTGATCGGAGTGCTCTGTTCTCCCTTGAACCAGGGGCATCAGGTCACGTCCGTCAATGATTCTGTGGGACACATCGAAGCCAGGCATCAGGTGGTGAATGGCCACATCATCCAAAACCACCACAACTTTTGAGCTGCCTTTCCAGCAAATGAGAGCATGACAGACTCACCTGGTCATAATTAAGCAACCAACACAAAGAACACTCACTGACCCCTGTCGGGCGCCATATGCAATTTCCCGGGGCCAATTCTGCTCTCGTATCAACTCACTCAATCCTCTAAGTTGCATGAGGAGTTGGGACCATTATCATCCCATCGTGATGGGTTGAGGAAACACTGGCCAGAAAGTGCAAGTCCAAGGTCATGTGGCTTGAACCAGCCCACTGGATGGGAACCCAGCTGATTGGGTATCCGTGCTCTCAACTGCTCCCCCTGCTGCTCATCCTAAGCCCAACTTCTGCCTGTTGCCTTGGCACACAGAAAACTTTATTCCCAAAGTATAGCTCTAGTGAAAATAAGAGTATCTAACGATTTGTGTTATGAAAAGGTAATATTTACTGTGAGAGCAGCTTGGATTGACAGACATCAATGGAGGCACATTTCTAAATCAGAATGAATTCATTTGTAAATGAATAATAGTGCTGATGATACTATAAACCCTTTGGATGCATGTTCCCAGATACAAGTACCTCTTCTATAACTGGCTATCTAACTGGACCAAGAGGAACTTTCCTGACTGCAAACAATTGATGACATACAACTGGTTATGAGCAAAATAAGATTATTTGGCATTTAAAATAAAGGGAAAAAGCCTGACGTTTTGTCTTGCGTTAAACATACATCAACAGCCACTAGAGCACCTCAAGTCATTGACACCATTAGGGCCAGACCATCAAAACAAGGGGCAGAGAGCTACTCTGCAATGTTCGATAGTCTCAGCTGAGGATGGTCTTTCTCCGGTGAAAATCACTCCATCCCTGTCATCCCTTATTAGGAGGAATTCAGAAGCTGGAAGTCGAACCTGGTTCTATATTAGGTTAGCGTTCTTGAAAGGCCCTGTGTCCACTGAGCTTCGTGTGTGGCTTATTTGGTGTCACTAAAACCCTAGTAATATAATTATAGTCTCGTTGCTTAGCATTTCTCCGGCCTCAACCCTCATTATTAATCACGTGCTCCATGCAAGCCCATGGAATGAAAATATTCTATTATCATGAGTTAAGAATAAGAACAAAAGGCAGACTTGGTCCTTGTCCCCAGGAGGAGGAGAGAAAAGGTAGAGACACGCTTCTATTCAGAATCTGCACGCTCTCTGAAATACTATTTCTATCCTGAAATGGCAGTGATTATACCTGGGTCTTTCCAAATCCTTTCGGAGAAAGGCGCAGTCCTTACCAATATGCAATCCTGAACAGGGTGTTAAGAAAGGAAGGGATGAGATGCGGTGTGCTGCTGTCAGCACCTCAACAGAAGCCCCCAGTGGTGGAAAATGACCAGCAGGAGGGGACACAGGGGGACATGACCCCTTCCCTGCACCTCCACCTAACATGCAGAGCAGGGCTTTCCTGGACTGCTAGGGATGGAGACCAAACATCCATTCCTGGGGCATAACATCTACCTCTATCCCCTTTTTCTTTGGATGTAGAGAGAGATCTCATTGCTTTCTTTGTTTAATATCCTAAAACACGCTCCTACCTAGAAGCGCACAATAAATCACAACGCTGTGAAAGCCACCGTTTAAGAGTGCTACAGAAAGATGGCTTGTCAGAGAGAGGCTCATTTCTGCCATGAAACATCAGAAGCGACCCCACTGCGTTCAACTTTCAAATGGCGTCGGAGCTATCAAAACACTTGCGATTGTTTTAAATGGCACGTGAGAGTCGCTGTTAGCCGTGGCAATAACCCAGAGACAGCACATTTCCCCTGATGCAGCCCGGGCGGAAATGTTTCCGTAACATCACCATGTGTGGGAAAATGGGGACGAGACATTCTCAGAGTGACATGAAGTGTTGCTCTTTTCTATTGAGAAGCCTCTTAATTGGGACTCCTCAGCCGGTGAATTCAAGTTTTCATAGCAAGTGTGCACAGACAGTCACTGCAACGAAACTGCATGAGGTCCTTTGTAGCATCCGCTTGATTCTCCGAAAGATGTGTTCCTTTGAAATTGTTTTTAATTTGGAAAGTGAGGTAGAAACACTGTCCATGAGCTCCTGACCTGCAATAATGGTCATGATTTTAAGCACTCACTTCCAGGCAGCTGATTTCAGAATGTCACATCAAATTAAATACCATGGGGACAATTGTCACATCATTGCAAAGAGCATCTTTCAGAAACTTTCCTTGGGCTGCAGTGACTTCATTCGCCCCCTGGATGTGCTGGCCTTTTAGTTGTGAACCAGTGCATACTCTGCCTGGGTGTCCTTGCCTCTGCCTGGGTGTCACTCATTCTGCCTGAATGTCATTCACTCTGCCTTGCCAGCTCTCAGAGGATTTAGGGATCACAAGAAAGCAGAAAGCTTTGCAGAGGGGGAAGAACAGACCAAACAGGGTTTTGGGGACTGGCAAAGAGGTTCTTTTGGGCACAATGTTGGTAAGATATCTGTGTGATATTCACAATAAAGTCATTTCTTCAATGTAGACAATAATAGTAAAGGAGACATTTTTTTTTTTTCAAAGAAAGTATGTGTACCTTTAATAAACCACAGGAAACTGCAAGGAAACAAGACTTATTTTCATAATATAAAAAATGCTTCCATTTGTACACATTAAGCACCCTGCCTAATTTAAATAGAAAGCAAGATCAGACAGGAGTACCTGTACAACATGAAGAGTTTCACCTCTTCCGCCAAATGCAGGGGAGCTAGTTTTACTGCGGGACTCTACTGAAATAAGTCTTCCGCAGTCACCTGGCCACTGGGAAGCAACATTAAAGGGAAGAATGAAGTCACTTCCCTCGTCTTCATTAGACAAAAATGATATTGAGCGTTCAAGCATGGATTTCTTTTCCCAACTTGAAAAAAGTCAAATTTTATTTTATGTTATTTGGGAGATCTAAATTTTATTTAGGAGATCTAAATGTATTTTACTTAGCGATAGGAGACCTAAATATTTCACCCTCAAAATCTGATTCTCAAAGACATCAACACCCCCTCTTCTTCCCTCCCAGATGAATGGGCTATGGGCAGAATTTAGGTCATTACCAAAGGCTTCGCCGCTTATGGCATGTTGCAATTCTTTATTAGCAACATCTGTGAACCAGGATCTTGGTCACCGACTGACTATGGTGATGGTCTATCTGCTTGCAAAGATGTGCCTGATGGGAAGGTTCTTCATTTGTGTGAATTAATGCATTTGTTATTGTATTCTTCTTAGGTAAGCCCATTGCCTATGCTTTATATTGTGTGCGTGCACACACACACACACACACAAAGGCTGTCCTCTGTTTATTTCCAGAATTAGCTCATTTGGAGACACAGGGGGCATGATTTTTCTGAATGCGCCTGGGGTAATGGCCACCAAAAGTTCTTTTGATAAACCTGTGTGGCGGAATGCAAATGAATCACTGAAGGCTGTGTGAAGGCAAATCCACTGTGGAGAGGAATCTCGTACAGCGCCATGGGGGCGAATCAGAGAATGATTCTCTCTGTAGCTCTGAGACCTTGCAAAGCAAAAACCTCTTCTGTGTATCCCCGAACCACTGCTCTTTTGACCTAAGTAAGAATCCTGCGCTGAAGGGCTTCTCATCTCCTACTGGGCTCTGATTGGTCAGGAAAGCCAGCCACCAGACACAAAATACTTCTGAAGAATGACAAGGTTGTACCTGAAGGCTGGGGGTCTTTTGAACAGAAATCCTCCTGTTCCAACAAAACACGGGAAAGATGTGAGGGCACCTCGTTAAGTCCCATCAGACAGCTCGGGTTCAACCTTGAAGTGAGTTGATAATTGTTCTGAGGGATGTAAATTTACTACTGCTCAAGTAAGAAATCGGGGAGGCTGATTTCCACCAATCTTTGTGAGACAGAGTTAAGGTTATTTTCTAAAGGGTGGATATTTGTGTATCATTTATCGATGGATATCCACATGGGAATGCTGTCTAAATACTTTTGTTGAAAGGTTTTGATGAGGTTAATCTATTTTAACAATATTTTCCATAAAAGAGTAATAAGGAGCCTCCAAGCAGGGTTTGTCAAACTCAGCACTATTAACATATCTGGCTGAGCTATTCTTTGCTGTGGGAAGATGTCTTGTGCCTCGTAGGATGTTTAGCAGCATCGCTGGCCTCTGGACACCATTAGATGCCGGTAACACTGAGTCAAGACAATCAGCAATATCTCCAGGCATTCATAGATGGCCCCTGGTGGGAAAGAGTCAGCCCGGAGAGAATCATTCTGTTACATGTTCCAAGTCTCCAGGGCAGAGATATACAAGGATGTTTTCTGGACCTGGCTGGCACCATGATTTAAATAAGGTACCGTGTGATCGCTGTATTTCCAGGAAGGACCCAGAGGCCGATTTCTGTTTTCTCATCTGTGCCATCTCTAGGATTATGGTGGCATCTTATCAGGCTTACACCTCAACCTGGAGACGACATCATCTCAATGACTTGGGTGAAACAGTGAGATCCATGAGAAGAATTTTCAATATTGTGGAGGGGCTCTTACCAGTGCCATGGCTCACACATAAAATATTTTGAGCCTGCCAAAGAGGGAGGTCGCCTCCCTCTTCAATGGGCATGTACAAGGAAAACAGGCTGACTTCCGTGAGCCTCATACTGGGGTGGGCGGGAGGCGCCACTAGCAAGATCTCCCTTGACGGATCTTCCTCCGTCTCTGACCTTGTCCGTTCCTTGCGTTTGCCCAATTGCATGGGAACCCATTTAAAGACAGTGGGAAAGCAAAAGTACTGCTGATTTTAATATTATGAGCCATGAGAGAAAAATGTAATTAATGAAATTACCTGAACACTCTGTGTGAGCTACTTAAGGAAAGATTAAGTTTTACGCCAATGGTAAGAACAAGAGCAAATCCGTAGATGAGATGGAAAGAGAGATTTCTGGCTCTACATAAGGAAAGACTTTTTATGACTTTCTGCTGCAATGTTTTCTATCTGTCATTAAGGCAGAAAAAGAGTAGTTTGGACAAAGTAGATCCTAAAAGTCCCCTTCGGCTCTCAAATCTTAGGATTCTGTGGTCCCAGATGCATATTAAATGTGGAATAAGGAAGAACTGGACTGATGAACTTCCCCCACAACAACATGGCGAGAAAAATGAAAATGGCTGATATCCACATGCCCTTGTGACTTTAGTCTGCCCGTTGAGCCTGCAAGGTCAGCATCGATGTTGACCCCACATTCCAGGCGAGGAATCCAGGCCCACTATGTTAAACTCTTACCCAGCAGTGAAGCCCAGGTCTGAGCCCAACCTCCTCTAAGCCACATGCTCTCAACAGTGGCCCAGAGACCCCTGGGGACCCCTCCAAGACGTCTGCGAGGTCAAGCCTGTTTTCACGAGAACACCAAACGCTCTCTGACTTTGCACTGCAGCTCCTCCAGGAGCGCACAGTGGAATTTTCCAGGGCACTCATGGCGGGACAGGGCATCATACTGTCAGAGGATCGAACGTGCGCTAAATGCTCTCATGTGCTGAATTTTGTTTCTGATTTAATTGCTCATATGATAAAAGTGGATGGGCATAACCCACGTACACAAAACCTCTTTGGGTTCCTCAATCACTCAAGAAAGTAAGTGGGTGTTGGGACCACAAAGTTTGAGAAGGGCTGAGCTCTCCGAAGCTGTGTATAGTGCACACGTGTATGTTTGCGGTGGGGAAGATACACCTAAACAACAAGCTTGAAAACATTAAGGAAAGTGTGAGCGGTGAGACAAGCTTAACAGCAACGGGATCTGGGCAAACCCATCCTGGGACTCAGCGCCGGCTGGGCTGTGGTTCTGTCTCTGGTTGCCCGGGTTCCCCTGGCAGCAGAGTTTAAACAAGATTTGCAGCCCGCCTGCATGACATTAGCCTGGCCTGCCACCAAACTAATGAAAACAATTAATCAGCGTGCTTCTCTTAAAACTCTTCAGATTGGTAATAACACTTAAGAAGAAACCATTGGCAATGTCATATGAAGTTGTATTTAAATTTAAGAGAAAGACGCTTCATTTAGAACGAGCTAACTGAAGGCACGCTGGGAGGGAGGGCCGTTAACTGGGGAGCCAGCTGCCTTTCTTGCTGCTGCGGAAAAGAGCAGTGGAGTGGGACCGGAGGGAAGCAAAAACACGGTGTGGGGGTGGGGGGTGTAAAAGAGGCAGCCGCCAGCTACCTGCGGAGGGCACGGTGGGAGAGCCAGGGTCAGGGGGATGCTCAAAGTGCTCGGTTCGTGAAAACCAAGGACTGCGCAACCACACCACACCTCAGACTTGACTACCCACTGGGATAACGGGCTTGATGGCATTTTTATACCGGTGGCCCCGCTGGTAAGTCCCATAACGGGACGTGGGTAACAAGTCCAGCGGCAGGTAGCGCGCCGTCGTGCCGGCAAGGCAGACACGCTCGCCTGGCGGATGCGAGGGAGACAACAGCAAAAGGCTCCGGGTCACAGTACCTGTCCTCAGGCAGCGGGGCTCCCGCCAGTGCGGCCACCGTCGGAAACAGGTCCATGTTGCTCGTTGGCTCGTCAATCTCTAGTCCAGCCTGTATCACTCCTGGCCACCGAAGAATGCCAGGAACCCGGATACCCCCTTCCCAGTTGTTTGCTTTTCCCCCTAAAATGTCAAAGAAAGAAAAAAGAGACAAGAGGAAGATGTATGTCTTTTCAAAGCTTGGTTTAAAGCTCATTTCAACACGTTCTTCAATGTTCAACATGGGGCGGGGGATATGGAAGAAATAAGGGCTGTAGTTACATGGATTAGTGAGAAACGTGTGAGCAATAGAGCATACCTGGGGGTGAGAAAACCCACATACAATATGGCCACTACTATGGATGGCATGCAGCCAGCACTGGCCGGGGGTCATGAACTAGGGCTGTGGTCAGGGAGACTCAACTCTCACAGCAAGAGAGGACTCAGCTCAATGACCTGGAGTCACAAAGTTGACATTCCATTTCTACTTCTCACCAGATTAGTAGACAAAGTAACGGCACCCCAAAATGTCCATGCCTAAATCCTCGACATCTCTCAGACCAGAGATTATTCTGGAAGGCTGGGAACAGGACTTGTGGGATGGGTCTCCCAGTCATTATAAGTCCACTGGTCTTTCTCCCATTGAACATTTCCAGATTTCCAACTTCCCAGGAAGTGATCTCTAGGTTCCTTGTGTGTTAGTTGATGACACTGTTGCACCATTATAAAACCCCCGCATCTTTTGTGAGAGAGAGGCTGGAAGGCGGTATGCGGGTGGCCTTGAAGATGGACGAAGGTGCCCAGGCCAAGCAGGAGCCTGCAGATGCTGGAAACCACACAGAAACACATTCTCCCCTGGAGCCTTCACAAAGGAGCAGCTGCCAACACAGAGCATTGCACGGGAGAATCCATCTTGGGCATCTGAACCCCACAACTATAAGACAAGCAACCCGAGTTGTTTTGAGCCACTGCATTTACAGTATTTGTTAGTGCAGCCACAAGAAAGGGAAATGTCAGCTCTGTGGCTCAGACATTGGTGCCTCAGTTTCCCCAGTACGTTAGGTTGAGAATTACATGGAGTCACCCCAAGCGTCACATCCAGTGACTGGAATGGAAGAAGAGCACCCAAAATGGCCATTTCCACCACTGCTATTATTTTACTAGCAGGACAGCTCTTACTACTTAGGTGAAGAAACGAGCTTCGCCCAAAGGAAGTGACTTGACCATAAGCAAATAGAGCGTGAAAGGGGTGTGAGGAGAGGATGGAATGGTGAGCTCCGTCAGGAATGGCTCTGCAGACACGAGGCCCTCCCAGGCCTACAACTAACGCCCCCAGAGGGACACGGGCATGCCAGCACGAGAGCCCAGAGGGGTGAGGCTATGCAGTTAGCACACGGACAGGTACAAACCCAGATGTGCGACTTCCCCCTGAAGCAGTTCCCCACAGCTTTAAAACGCCCTGAGAACTGATTAACACTACAGGAATAATCACCTCTGGAAGTTGGGCTGGAGGGAAGGGAGTGAATGGCTGTTCAGCTACTTGAAAATACTTTTTCAAGCTTTATAAGAATATTGAAGTCAAGAGTTAAATTAAATGAACAAGTAGAGAGAGAAACTGATGCGCAGTAGGAACAGAACCCAAGTGTGATGCATGGTTGACAAAGGATGGAAGTGCCATTTAAATTGTAAAAACTGGGGTGCCTTGCTGGCTCAGAGAGTTGAGCGTCAAACAAATCTCATGATTTGTGGTTTCGAGGCCCATATCAGGCTCTGTGCTGATGGCTCAGAGCATGGAGCCTGCTTCTGATTCTGTGTCTTCCTCTCTCTCCGGGGCTCTGCTCTCACTCGGCCTATATCTCAAAAATAAATAAATACTGGGGCACCTGGGTGGCTCAGTCGGTTAAGCATCTGACTTCAGCTCAGGTCACGATCTCACGGTTTGTGGGTTTGAGCCCTGCATTGGGTTCTGTGCTGACAGCTGAGCCTGGAGCCTGTTTCAGATTCTGTATCTCCCTCTCTCTGACCCTCCCCTTCTCACGCTGTCTCTCTTTCTTTCAGAAATAAATTTTAAAAAATATTTTAAAAAATTAAAAAAAAAATTAAAAATTAAGTTTAAAAATGGACTACGGGAAACAGTAGTTTAAAGGGCTTGAAACAAAGCTTCACATCTTAATGCTGGTTTTTGATGACTGTACACTGAATTCTGACCATTGCAGAATGAACTGTAGCTGATGACTGTAGACTAAACTCCTCTTACAAGCAAGATCTTTAAACTCCAGGCACTAAATGTTTTATACGCACAGATGTCAGGGTAAACACATATAAATTCACATTATCAATTGCAGTTTCTATGAATGACGGCCTCCAAGAGAAGTTAAAAGTGTCGCATTATATCTTTTCAGCACGATCTTAAGTTAATTATCTGACAAATACTGCTACTCTTGCATCACAGATACCACATCAAAGAACAGGGAAGTTCAAATAATTTGCCATAATTTATTCAAGCAGTGGGTAGCTGAGTGAGTTGCAGGAGGACCCTCAAGGTGTGAGTTAGTCCGATTCTCCTTCTACGAGACTGTGCACAGAGAAGCGTCACTTGCTTATGCGTATAATAGACCAGGCTCACAGCACTGCACCCGCTTATCCTTCTACGGGATCAAATCCGGAATGTGCACCTGCTTACGCTTCTACCAGATCAAGATAATAGGATTTTCACCTGCTTATCTTAGATTTTAAACCCATTTATTCATATACTAAATCAAGCTCATAAACTCATCTGTTTATCCTTGTACTAGATCAAGCTCACAGAATTTAAATTCGCTTACCCGTCAACTAGATGAAGCCCAAAGAATTCCATCTGTTCATTCTTCAAGATCTCACAGCTTATGCACATGTGAATCCTTCTACCGGGTGAACCTCAGACAATTTTCACTTGTTTATCCTTCCATTAGATGAACCTCATAATATTTTCCCTTGCTTATCCTACTATATTAAACTCAAGAGATTTTCCATCTGTTTATCCTTTTATAAGATTTAACTCATAGGATATGCTTACCAGATGAAGCTCGTAAAAGTTTCACCTATTGTACTAGACCAAGCTCATGGAACTCTTTATATCAATTCTACTGGATCAAAATCAGAGACTGAAATCTTATTCTTCTTCAAGTTCAAACTCAAAGAATATGCACCTGCTATTCTTCCAGAACCTCATAGGATTTTCATCTGTTTATCCTTCTGCAAGATTAAGCTTGTAGAATATACACATGACTATCCTTCTATATGAGCATCAAATAAGTTTTACATGTTTCTCCTTCTGTGGGATCCAGCTGATAGGATACACACATGACCATCCTTCTCCTAGATCAAGGTCACAGAACTTTCAAGGTTATCTTTGTAGATAAAACTCATGGGATTTTCATGTTTATCCTTCGACTAGATCATGCCCATTGAACTTCACTGTAAATTTAAGAACAAAATAAGTTTGCTACATAACAAAGATTTTGTTTAAGATCTAGTGTATATATTTCTTTCCCCCTTGGTTAACAAAAAATAAATAAATCAGAAGGTAGACCAAAATACCAGATTAAAAATTTGTCTTCTAGATGCAGTGTGGCATTGCACACTGGATTCTAAAACAGAAAAGTGCTTTAGTGCAAAATGTATAGTTAACAGTGATGTATCAAGGTTAATTTCTTTTTAAAAATTTTTACTTTTTTTTTTTTTTTGAAAGAAAGAGCAAGTGAGCAGAGGAGGGGCAGAGAGAAATGGAGACAAAATCTGAGGCAGACTCCAGGCTCTGAGCTGTCAATACAGAACCTGATGTGGGGCTCGAATTCCTGAGCAGTGAATTCATGACCTGAGCTGATGTCGGACGCAACACCGACTGAGCTGCCCAGGCGCCCCCTCCCTAAAGTTAATTTCTTGACAACTGACAATGGTTACGCAGAAAGTTAACACTGGACGAAGCTGGGAAAAACAGTATCCATCCTTAATATCTCTGTAATTCTGTCAAGCTATACTGATCCAAAGTAAAAACTGCACTCAAGACACACATATAGATGATATAAACACATGTGTGTTTCCCCGGTTGACTAAGCACTTGGCATTCTCTAGAACAAAGCAGCGAGAATTATGTGAATGATTCCACAGGGTTTTATATGTACTCTTTCTAATGGCTACACTTTATTGATCATGTACTATGTGATATGGACTATGACCTGCACTTCATCACTAATTCCTTACGTCTACCCCATGAGGGCGTGACCATCACTGCCCACGTATGGGCGCAAACTCCGATGGTCTATTATATGCATTTCATCTCGCTGAATCCTCCTACCACCCCACGGTGGTGCTAATGCCACTCTCTGTTGTGTAGATGTAACAGCTAAGAGGCTGAGAGCAGGTAGGTCCTGAAGGTACAGAGCCTGCTTGGAATTCTCTCTCTCCCTCTGCCCCTCCCCTCTTCCTCTCTCCCTGTCCCTTTCCCCCTCTCTCTCTATCTCTCTCCCTCTCTCTCTCAAAATAAATAAAAACATTAAAAAAAAAAGAAACTCAGAAAGAAAAGTCTGAATCACAGGATTAAGAATCACAACACTGAGCACATTTTTTACCCTCCCAGGATTTAGCAGGTACATCTTCTTTAAGGAAAATGGCAATGTCCAAGGATGGTTGACTGGGGCTCACCAGGTGAAGGTCAAGGGACACCCAGTGCAAATCCACATGCAAGGAGGAATGGGGAAGTATCAACGTTCCACGTCTTAGCTAGATTTCCATGTCTTGGAGTAAGCGTGGGGTGCAGATGTCTCTTCAAAATTCTGACTTCATTTCCTTTGGATATGTACCCAGCAGTGGGATTGCTGGATCGTATTGTAGCTCTGTTTTTAATCTCTTAAGGAAATTCCATACTGTTTTCCACGGTGATCGCTCCAATATGCATTCCCAGCAACACTGCATGAAGGTCCCCTTTTCTCCACATCGTCTCCAACACTAATCTTTTGTCCCAACAGCCAAGATATGGAAATAAACTAAATGCCCATCAATGGATGAACGCATACTGAAAATGTGAAATCATACACAGACACAAAGACACAGAGACACACACACACATGGGAACACCAAACATAGAAAAGAAGGAAGTACAGCCATTTGAAACAGCATGGGGGAACCTGGAGAACATCATGGCAAGTGAAGTGAGCCAGACACAGAAAGATAAATTAGTCAGACTAACAAAAGCAGAGAGTAGAATGATGGCTGGCACTGGCAGGCACCTGGGAAATTGGGACGTATTGTTCAAAGGGTACAAAGTTGAGTAAGTTCTGGGATCTAACGGGCAGCTTGGGGGCTGCAGCTAACCACACTGCACTGCATCACTGCATATGTGAAGCCTGGTGAGAGCAGATCTTACTCATTCTTACCACACACACAAATAGGTTAAAAAAATGGTGACCTTATGAAGTCATGGGTATGTTACATAACTTGACTGTGGGTATCATTTTACAACCTATACATATACCCCAACATCAAGTTGTAGATCTTTAATATATGTAATTTTTATTAGCTATCCTTGAAAAAAAGCTGAAAAATTCAGCAAAGGAGATACTTGTTTTTATTCTGCAAACGTGACTCCACTTCCCCATAAGAAAACCAAATAGTCTTTCCTATTTGGTTTTATGAGTGGCAGTGCCCACGCACTTATACAGGCACTCACCCACCCACACTGCAGACAGTGCCACAGAAATCTACAGGCTCATCCAAGCTTTGTGTATATCAGGATTCAAATCTCAGGAATCTGCTCTGGGAACTCTGCTCTGAGATCCCAAAC
Organism: Hyaena hyaena; assembly: GCF_003009895.1. NCBI lineage: Eukaryota > Metazoa > Chordata > Mammalia > Carnivora > Hyaenidae > Hyaena > Hyaena hyaena. The sequence continues at coordinate 1,278,756 of NW_024080774.1, forward strand.
CTCCGGGTGATGGCAGAAAAGTGTACGAGAGTAGATGTAGGGCCGCCCTGAAATCACCACGAAAGTCCTGGAGGGGCCCTAGACAGGTCACACCCCACCAGAGATCTAAGATCCCCGAGAGAGGTCCTAGCCACAAACAGTCCCCAGGGAGCTACAGTTCTGCGTGAGCACAGCGAAGGGGCTTCCTCTGCTCAGATGCAGTGCTCTGAGCACTGAGCACCATCAAGAAAGGGACTATGGGAAGCAGTGTGTGTGCAGCCCTCGGGGCCCAGCCATTCACTGACCGCCTGCATGTGAGGGCTGTCCGGACCAGATGTATGGTGGCATCCCCAGCTACTTTTTTGATGACAAACTATCACACTCGGGATGAACCATGATTCTCTGTCAGGAAGCTATGAACCTACTATGTGTAACATCATGTGACTCTTCTTACTGTTCTGAATTGATATTCAGAAGGAAACAAATCCATAAACAAAACCCCGGGCAATTTTCTAAAACTGTAAAAGGAGTGTTTTGTTTTTTGTTTTTTGTTTTTTTTTTTTAAACAACAGGAACGGTAAAAAAAAAAAAAAAATACACATTAAAAAATTTTGTAACACTCCGTGCACACTCTGCTTAGGGAGAAAACATGTTTGGTAAAATATGATCACACATTTCCAGGCATGTGTTTATGAGCAAATAGCCTTGCTCATCAGATGGTTTAGCTCTCAGTCTTCTTTCCCTCGCCACAGTTCACGGGAAGGGCTGTGTGCAAAATGCGTCCATCAGGCTCTAACAGGACCACATGCTGCCTCCCAGTCACCGCCATGATTATCCCTGAGTGGAGTTCACGGCATCTCCAGTGGTGGGCTCCATTCATTCCACAGGCGTCTGTTAAGCAATCACTTACAATGACCGGGAATAAGGATGGAGCCCATCATGTTCCAGGGACTATTCAAGTTCACCGCAGAGATGAACATGTCCCTTTCCCAGCATCCCTTACAGGGTGGCTACCCCATTTCACAGCTTGGAAATCTTTGGTCAAGTGATGGCACCAGGAAGAGCTCTAGAATCTGGGCTACTCAATGCTAGGTTTCCCTGATCCTCAGAACCCCACAGGGAACACAGAGTAATAGGAACAAGGATTTCACGCTATAGGAACCCCAGATGCCTGTGAGTGGGAGTCCAGAGAAACCACAAGGGGAATACCTGTTACCTAGGCACCCCCACCCCCCCACCCCAGAGTCTGAGTGGGGTCACAGAGGACAAGTAGGTGCAGGAAAGTTGGAGATGGCTTGGGGAGAAAGGAAAGAAAAACAGGGTAAGAAATCTGGATTGCTTTTTTTTCCCCCTGAAAATGCCTGAGCAGGTCACACGCCGAACATCTTGATGGCACTCTGCCATGATGAGAAGTCACAGAGGAAGGATGGCTGAGTTCCCCAATCTCTCCAGGCAAGTGCAGAGAAAATGCCACCATTTACTCCAAGACTCTTGTCAGGAGCAGCTGCGTCCAGCCCCAGCTTCTATTTTCGTCCCTCGTAGTGCTGCCATGCGGCACGTCAAACCACTTCTAGTGGCAAGAGCATATGCCAGTCATTCTCATGCTTGATCTGGGCAGACTTTTGTGAAATAATCTCATTGCCATTTCTTGCCTCTAGGGCCCCTCCGTGCCCTCGTAACATTGATTCCTGGCACTGACGCAAACTACAATAACACACGTGAAAACTACAACTGGCATTCAATGCTTTCTCCCCCAGGATGCTGTATTTTAAGCTTTTCTTCACTTATTCTCTCCAGGGACTAAAGCCCACAAATTACAGATGGGAAAGGACAGAATTATCTGGGTTCTATGAGGCTATTACCTGGGCAAAATAAAGAGCTTGATACCAGTGCTCAAATGAAGGGTAAAGCACTGTAAAAACACTCTTACAATGAACTGACTCAGTGTGAAGAGTTACGCACAACTCCTTGAGCACGACATTGAAACTGCTCACTCATCTGAGTAGGCATTGGCGAACCTCTTCTCTCAAGGGCCAGGTAGGGGGTAGCTTACTTTGGTGGTTTCTTTCCCAACACTCACCTCTACTGTCACGTTGTGAGAAATCGAAGAATAAGTGTGGCTGCGTCTCAATAAAACTTTATTTATAAAAGGAGGCATCAGGCCCCTTCGGCCCTAATGCCGAAGCTGGTTGAGCCCTACTGTGAGTTATCTGAATTTAGGTTGTGTGGACGGGTGAGTGCAGCAAGCAAGCTTCATTCCACAATTGTAACCCCTTCAATATTGAGGCAAAATGTCAGCGAGGCTTCTAGTAACAACACATTTTCTTCACTCAACTGGACACCTTCTTAAGCTCTCTTACGAGATGAGAAACTAAGACACGGATCGTGGCTGAGAACATCAAGCAAACCGTGTCCTGGGTCTCATCTACTTCTGCAATATCATATTTTGGTTGAGCTAAGCCTCACCTAAGTGCCCTGGGAAACAGCTCATCCCCTCTTGCCTTCTAGAAAGTTCTGTGCCTGGATGTCTGCTCTTCCAGATTTTCTGCAACCCCCAATCATTTTAGACATCCTCAAAAGCCTGGACAACATGCCCCTACTATTTAATCAAGTCTCCCATGGTCACCACTGCAGGTGATGTCTTCCTACTGTCCATTTCCTCAGCAGTTTTCAAGTTCCTTGTTTACGGCATGCCTGACAATCAAATCTGTACGCATCTTATCATTCCAGCGGGACCATGAGTGCTTGGAAACAAACTCTAATTCAGTGCTTAATCAACTGAAATCCACAGCGTAATATTTTCCAAATTATAGGGTCGAATATATTTCTTGAATGAACAAAATCATGATTAATCCATGAGAAGCACTGTTGGGTTAAAAAAAAAAAAAGACTACCCTTTAGGAGTGATTTGAAATTCTTATTTCCAACCTTCTTTTTGTCTGTCAACGTTGCTAGGACTTTCCATTTCCCTCATCAATGGCATTCCACAAGTCCCCTCCTCCAGAGTCTTACCAGCCTCAGTTGAGAACGTCACCTTCCATCTCACGCAGGAAAATGACCTCCTCACCACGAAGCACCTCAGCTCCCTGCCTGCTCACACCTCCGTGTACGCTGCACTTCCACATCCTTCCTGGTTTTCTGCCCCTTTTCTGCCGTGCAAACTCAGCCTCCCTCTCCACAGACCACACTAGACCACGTCGCTTCCATCCGCTCCAGCTCCAAAGTCAGTAAATTAAACACCCAGCACCCAACCACAGACCTTGCCCCCAGGGGCCCAAACCACAGTATTTTCTGCTTCTGAGGACAGTTCCAATCACTGCAAATGGCACTACTATGCTTGGGCTTCCTGCTTATTTTCCCTCTCTGTGTGGTCCTCACGCCCGCTCAGATCATGTAATAACACACCATTTCCATCACATTCTTCCCAAACACTGACTCCCATGAGTTTCCATCTGACATGAATTCACATCTCCACAGTAAGACCTTAATGAAAAATGTATGCGATCTCCATAAATCTTGACCTTCTCTGCAATTTGACCTCAGTTATGCCTTGTGTGTTAGCTCTCTAGTTAAAGTTGACCCCGATCATCAAGTATGCTCCAGTCTTTGCCATGACAAAGTCTTCTGTACAATGGCTTGGCTCCCTGTGAAGACACATTTTTCAAAAGAACCTGAGAAATTTCTCCCCTACCCATCCATCCGGCCGTTGCCGCCTGCATCTCCACTGAAGATATACTTGTGAGCCTCCGCTGGACAATAAACGCAATAGGCCTCCTGTCTTCATCTTCCTTGCCTCTTCACCAGTACTGATGTCTACTGATCCTCGCCTTTCCTGGAATCTTCTCTTCTCCCAGCGTTCTTCCAATTTCCCAAATCACTCTGTCAATATGGCCTTTATCATAACATCACTGTTCATCCCACCTTTTAGGTAGGAGTTTTTAGGGTTTGTTTCTTGACCCTTTTTCTTCTTGCACCAAATGATCTCATACACCTCCCCACATGCCAAGTAGATAGAGCTCTCAGCCGATGAGTCTTAATTCATAAAGGGAATCTCTATTTATACAACAACGCGGGCCAAAAGCGAGACACGCCGTGGACGTCTCCCCTTCCCTCAAGCCCAGGATCCAATCAACAGCCAGTGCCAACGGATTTACCAAGGCAGCCATGCTCTTCCACTCACGTCTATATCTCCTCAAACTATGTATCCTTCCAATCCAAGCTTCAGTATTTTTTTTCCAGTTACGTATTCAGTCAGAAATTATTTCTGAAAACATGTGAGGCACTGTTGTAGGTTTGGCGGATGCAGATGTGAATAAAACAACATATAGGCCATAGCAGATCTCGGACATGTGGAGGACAGGGATACCTTGCAAACCCTCTGCATGCACTGACTTTGTAATCCTCCTTAAAGTTCCCCGTGAAATTCTTACAACAATCCTATCATCAGGCAGGACAGATCCACAGCCACTCCTCGATTTATCCATATTTGCATGCCTCCACCCTCTTCTTCTACTAGATTCGGTTGATATTCTTCACGTGCAATTTTAACTACTACCCAAATGGCAATGATTATTTAAATGTATTTCTTTAAAAATTTTTTTAAATGTTATTTTTTTTTTTTTTGAATGAGAGAAAAGAGCACAAGTACAGGAGTGGCAGAGAGAAAGGGAGACAAAGAATCTGAAGCAGGCTCCAGGGTCTGAGCTGTTAGCACAGAGCCTGATGTGAGGCTCAAACTCACAAACCGTGAGATCACGACCTGACCTGAAGTTGGACGCTCAACCGACTGAGCCCCCCAGGTGTCCCTGTTTAAATGCATTTCTACTGGATGCATTAACCTGGATGTGTGGCCTCATCAGCTACATCACCCGAGAATTCTCGTGCTCTCTTTCATCTCTATCAACACCAAGCCGCTCCTGCGCTCACTGTAAACATCTCACTCCCGCCTAGAATGAATTCCTCACTGCTCTTCTCCTTGCCAACATGTGAAACATCAGCCTGCAAAAGGTCATCTCCCCGTGGGAGGCTCTCGGAAGTCCAGGATGTGCTGAGTACCTCTAACCATCTCTCCTCTCGAGAGTTCCCTTAGCCGCCTCGTTATTTGGAAATTATCTCTGTAGATCTCCATCTCATCAGTAGAATATGAGCTACTGGTCGTACTGCAGGTCGGGTACCCTGCATCCTTGGCCTTGATGCCCTGGCAGCTGACTCCATGCCTGGCACAATGCACAGGGTCCATAAACAAAATGCTTGTTGCTCAAATGTGACTGAACCAGTGAGCTGATAAATGAAGACAGTATGTGGTCTTCTCGCAAAGGTGAAGAGGCTTCGGATGCCTCCCAGCACACTAAATACCGATACCAGCAAGCCGGGGCAGCTTTGCCTACTCTGGGGAAGCTGGTGCAAATACCTGTCAGAATCTGAAGACAGAACCTGCATATTACATAACGACCTTCTAATGAACTACCAGACCCGCTTGCTGTTTCTTTGTTTCCCAACAAAAGTTATCAACTGCTCTCCGAAAGTTGTATTATTGCATGAGGGAAAGTAGCTGGAGGAAGCAACTTAGAAGCCGTATGGACTCAAGCTAATTAGTTGCGTTTGGATTTTGCACGTAAGATAAAGGAGAAATGCAGAAGCTACAGAAATTCTGAAAGCATTTCTCTGCAAGTGGGCGAAGTGTACGTCGGGAAAACAGGATGATCCCACCCCAATGCTGCTGCAAACACCATCTATACAGTTAATTTATCCATTCCAGTGACATTTATTACTTGCCTTTAGGCAGAGTAAAAGGGAGGTGGGGGTGAGCCTCCTTCAGGGTGACCTTGATTTGAGAGAGGAATGGAAATGAAGCCAGAGCCAGTCTAGCTGTTCTCTTCCGAGAGTACAGGGAATTTTCTACTATGAGAAAGAGAAAGAAAACTCTAAACTTTACTATAAGAAAATCTTAGGGAAGTTATTCCAGCCCCAGATGACGGAGGGTATTTTAGGGGAGGAGGGGAAGATCCTCGGGAATAGTACCAGGAGCAGAAGGAGTAGAAATCTGGGATGTGCTCGCTATTCGTTCAGCAAGTATGTACTGAGCACCTTCCATGTGGGTACTGTAGGCACGGAGACGGAGGGGTGGAGAACACACCCAAGGTCTCTGCTTCCACGGGATTTACATTATGAGAAGGGAGACAGACCGGGAGCACATAAATGAATAAACAGAAAACACACTGGATCCCCCAGAAATTACAATGAGGTAGTGTGCTGAGGATCTGGTGGCACCGAGGAGAAGTTTGATGGCGTGGTCCAGGGAGATCTCATGGTGGTAAGCTGTGAATCAGGGAGAAGATCCATGCAAACATGGGGAGAGGAGATCTCCATCACAAGGAGCAGCCTATGGAAAGTCTCGAAGGTGGAAACGGGATTAGAATGCTGGCTGGCCGAGAAGAAAACAGAAAGGCAGAAGGCAGATAAAGCAGCTGTAGGTCACGTAGGACAGTAAACAGCCTCGGTGCAGACTGCACATTTTGTTCTCAGTGTATGGGAGTGTAGGGGAGGGTTTTAGGAAAGGAAGAAAAGCCTTGTGAAGACAGATGAGGCAGAGACTGAGCGATGTGCCTACACGCTAAGGAAGGGCAAGGATTGCCAGCAACCACCACAAGCTGTGAGAAGGAAGGAAGGGTCCACTCGTAGAGCCTTCGAAGGAGCATGGCCTTGCTGACCCCCTGATTTTGGATGTCTGGAAGTGAGAGAGTGAATCCGCTGTTTGTAAGCCATCCGTCCCGTGGCAGCGTCAGAAAACTCCATGCAGTGCGCTGAGCGCCTGTTTATTAAAGCTCATCAGGCTGCCTGGGTGGAGAATGAACTCCAGACAACGAATCAGGAAGACCACCTGGAAACCCACTGGGGAGATGCGCAGGGGTGAAGCTGGCCTGGAGGAGGAAATCGTAGGAGATGAGAAAAGTGCCTCAATGCAGGTGTGCTTAGAGGACAAAGTGTATAGGACATGCTGTTGAGACATGCAGAACAGGGAAGATCAAAGAAAGAGGCTTCAGGGGCTCAAAGAAACCAGTTCAACTCGGGTACCGAGTCACTGAGTAAAGACCAGTGCAAATCAATGAGATGCACTGGCCCGTCAGACATGCAGTCCTGGGCGCCCCTAAGATCTCTATGATGGAGGTCAAGGGCTTGGACGGCATCGTACATGGTGAGTGAGTGGGCAAAGAAACGAGATGGTTCAGGACAGAGCCCTAGAAGTTTCCAACTTTGAGCGGCATGTCAAAGGAGGAGGAAGAGCCAGCACTGAGGGCTGCGGAGAAGTTCCCGTGAATGTGCTTGCACCATCTCTACGAGAAGTGCTCCACGGCCTCAAAACATTGACTCGGACACCAAATGAGGCCAAGTGAGGCCAACTGATCCTTTCTTAAGAGAACCACAACTTACAGGACTATTTCCTGAGCTCCAATGGCGCCACCCTGATCCCGCTGAGGGTGTAGAATGAAGAGAGACTTCTGAAGGTCCCTCCCTCTATCTGATGGAAACACACCCAACACCTGCCCAGGGTGCAGTCACACAAAGTGGGAGTCACAGTCTGTGCTTCCTACAGGGACTGCAAGGAGATTGTAAATCCTGTTACTTTAAGGCAGGGATTCCTCTTCCCCAGTCCCAAATGTGCAAGGTGAACATTTTCAATATTCTAACAATCCTGATGGAATTTTCACATTTAACAATTGTAGCGGTCACAGGCTGGTGCAAACGTCAGGGTGTTTTGATGTTCACTTATTTATCTTGCTCTTTGAGTAAGCTCTACGCCCAAGGTCGGGCTCAAACTCATGACCCTGAGATCAACAGTCACATGCTCTGGGACTCCTGGGTAGCTCAGTCGGTTGAGTGTCCAACTATTCATGCAGCTCAGGTCATGACCCCAGCGTTTGTGAGATCCAGCCCTGCATCGGGGTTGGAGATTGCTTGGGATTATGTCTCTCCTTCTCTCTCTGCCCCTCCCCTGCTCACTCTCTCAAAATAAATAAATAAACTTAAACAAGAAAGAGTTGCCTGCTCTACTGACTAAGCCAGCCAGCTGCCCCTATTTATCTTGTTCTTTTTTTTTAGTATATATATTTTAATGTTTTAATTTTTATTTATTTTGAGAGAGAGATAAAGAGCAAGTGGGAGGAGAGACAGAGAAAGAGAGGGAGAGAGAGAGAATCCCAAGCAGGCTCCATGTTGCCAGCCCAGAACCCGGCACAGGGCTCGACCTCATGAAGTGGAGACGTCATGACCTGAGCTGAAAGCAGAGTCAGACTGATATGATTTACCCATCTCTCAACCTAAACAGGAGAATCACGCTGCAAACATCACCTTTAAAAAAATGAGAGAAGTATTAATGGTGTCGCTACTCCTTCACACCCATAATATTACATTTTTTTTTCATGCTGATGACAGCAGGGATCTTACAGAGATCTAATCTGTTGAATTCTGGAGAAGGATGGTTTAACTGTGCCCATTCTATCAAATTAACCCACAGATTTCATTAGGGAAGTAGATTAGAGTGGTAACATGGTAGAATCCCTGGGCTCATACGCTAACGATCTTTCTGAGGGGTTCTGATTGAGAGTAAAAATCATTACTGTTCAGAGAAAGACGCTCTTTTGATCAGGGAATTTAAGCAGCGTGAGTCCTCTGCGAGCAAGTGTGCTGGACTTAGCACCTTTAGAAAACTAAATGTGTTGACATTTAGAAGTCTTTGGTCATTTCCCACAGCTAGAAGGAAACCATATTCCTTCTTTTAGGGCATCGCCTTTTATCAGTGTTTCACTGGGAGTCTGCAACTAAATCTGACAAAGGGATAATGCTTTGCAATAGAGTAGCGGCTGGGATAGTAACAGAGTGTAATACACGGGTGATGTTTCCAGGACTCACGCGAGGCAGCACAACCTGACTAAAGCATCTGATAGGTTTCCTTCTAATATTGAAAACCAGGAAGTAGCCACTGACACGCTGTGAGGACTGTATGATAACTTTGCTTTGTGACCGTCATTCGGGACCCTTGACGCTCTCATTCTGACCCACACCGCTTGTATCTTCAAAGAGTCCACTGTCAAGGCTAAATGCGAATAACACATCCTCTTCCTCAAGCTCATAATGCGTCCCGAGATCCATCAGCTGGTGGTCATCTGGTCTTCTGTCCCTGAACCGAGCTTCCACTATACGTAGCCAGGAAGAGTTGTAAAAACAAGCATGGGGCACACTGCCTTTGGGACAGCAGCCTGTACCCTCACTCCGCGCCCTGCCTCGGTGCCCGGTGATGTGTGTTACCCACTCCTTCATGTTGCCGGGCAGGCCGTGTGCTTCTCCTCACACCCAGTGCTAAAGTGGGTGATGGCTACTGTGGGTGAGCCAGAAGCAAAACGAGAGAGCAAGCAGACAGCGTGGCGAACTCCTTCCCAGCCACGCCTCCCTTGGTACCATTTCTGGGGCCCCCACACCCTCAAGTCTCTCCTCGCCGGACTCACTACGTCTCGTGCTGATAGATGTCGACGTCCTTATGAAACGGCATCGTCTAGGTTTCCTGCTATGAGTGACGGAGCCACCAGGCGGCCCACCCGGCAGCGGACCCTGACTTCCTTCACGGCAGGGGCCACGTCTTCCGTTTCTTTTTGCCTCAGGCCCACTGCCAGAAACACGGCCTGAATTATGTTTCTAAACCATCTAATGGACAGACGCACTCATTATGTCTTGCGGTACAGTTTGATTCCTGCACCCTGGGGAGTCTGACACGCGTGCCTATGAGCGCATGTACAAGGCCAGGAAGTTGTGCGTTCTGCGCATCTTGTTGCCTTAGGAAGGCAGTCCCCATGGACTGGGTCACCATGCTTTACCTCTTTGCCTGTTACCTCCCCTCGTCCGGTCCCGAGGGGCAAAAAACCGCAGAACCGGGTGGGCGTCCTAAGCCTTAGCACTGATACGCCCTTTGAGACTTCACATCTAGGCCTTTGTGGAACGCGCCACATCTAATCATAACCAGATACGCATGACTTGTATTCACAATGTGTACACTGTATAAGCAACTTGGGGTCAGTGGCTCAGTGTGATGAACGTTCGACGATCAAATATCTCCAGGGACGAGTCTGATCCCTCACGCCGGTAGCTTAGCTGACGTGGGTCAGGAAGGAAGCGTGAGCCCCAAACGCCAGTGCGCACCGAGTATAACGGCCTCCAAACACATGAACACGCCATCCCCTGGGGCTTGCGACGACGCCACCTTCCACTGCAAAGGGACCCTGCAGATGTGAAGAACCCTTCAGTGGGAACATCACCTGTGGGATGATCTGGGTGGGACAAACAGAAACACGGCGGTCCTTACGGAGGCAAATATAAGAGCAGGTGAAGGAGATGGGAGTATGGAAACAGAGGACAGAGAGAGAGAGGGAGGGAGAGAGAGAGAGAGGTGTGCAGATTTTCCATTGTTGGCTTTCAAGATGCAAGAACTGGCCATCAGGCAAAAAACACAGGTGGCCTCCGGAGGCCGGAGAAGACAAAGAAGGGAATGCTTCCCCAAAGCGTGCAGGTCACAGCTTTGCTGTCACCCTGATTTTAGACCAGTGAGACCCGCTTCTCACTCCTGACCTCCAGAACAAGAACTTAATAAACTGTGTGGTTCTGAGCCCCTGGGTGGCTCAGTCGGTTAGGTGTCCGACTCTTGATTTCAGCTCAGGTCATGATCTCACAATTTGAGCCCTGTGTTCTGACAGTGCAGAGCCTGCTTGCGAGACTCTCTCTCCCTCTCTGCCCGTCCCCTGCTCTCTCTCTCTCTCTGTCTGTCCCCTGTTCTCGCTCTCTCTCTAGATAAATAAATTAAAAAAAAGAATTCATAAAGCCAGAAGTCTCTATTATTTTGTTATAGCGGCACCAGGTAACTACTACGTGGATTATCGTTTTAACCAGCTGTCTGGTGTGAGGCTACATTTAAGTGGAAACAACATCAAGTCTTGACACAGAAGGTGTGCCTTTCATCCCCGTGGAAACCATAACAGAAACATGATGGGGCCATGTTGCTGCTCAATGCCTGCAACACAGTGATGTCCATATATTGGAAAGGGGTGAAGGAACAGCACTGGAGCTCAGAGATCAAGGAAAAGTCAACCAGTGGGTGAACTGGGAGGCCACAGCTCACCCAGCTCAGCGTTCCCCACCGTCACATAGCCTCACCTTTATACATTCCGTTACTTCCTCCGTGAACTTCTCCTTTGGCGGACACCTCTTCCACGTGTGCTCCTTGGTCCGAACTGAAGTAGATGAGGGTGTTATTAGCCAGTTTCAATTCATCTAGGACATTCAAGATCTGTCCTGGAGGGGAGAGATATTCAGGGTTAATACAGTTCAATCTTTACAAAAGGAAAGATTACTTGCTCTCATCGACTTCTCTTAAGATGGGAAGGGGATGTTCTTGCACATCACAGCTTTCCCACGCTGATCCCAACAGGGGATGCGATGTAATCAGAAAGCCTAACTGAGGCAGGGTTCTTGGAAACTACAGTCCTTGGACCATTAGTCATCTATAAGCATCATCTAAAACCCTAGGCATCATGGACTGATTCTGTAGACTGATACCTGGGAAAGGATTCTGGAAGAATCAGGCCCACAGAGCATGAGACACTCACAGGAAGGTGGTGTGGTCCTGAAGATAGAAAAAATCTACCAGTTCCCCTTATTCAGTGCAAAACCCCAAGCCATCAATGTTCTTCTTATATGAATGAACACGTCTACAAATACTTTATGATGAATGTCTTTTAGTACTTATGATCCATACAGATCTAGAACTACCTATCTTATTTAGACTACACGGAACCTTACTGACTGAACAATGTAGGCTCCATTTCACAGATGTGATCAACAAGGTCACAAAGTTAGGAAGGTGAGGATCCAGAGAGTAAGCATTAAATCAGATTCCAAAGGGCAGACTCTCAAACCTTAGAGAGGTATGTGGATGGACCCTGTGGGAATCACAGAGGAGTAAAAAAAGACATAAAGGGAAAAGAAACAGAAATACCTACTTAACTACTGATGGATGAAATGATATGACAGCCATTTGTGTGCTTTAAGTTAACACAGGAAGGGGAGGCAGGCTGGGGTGCAGATTAAACAAGCTTTGGCACGAGTTCATGGTTGTTAAGTGTGCATCAAGAACACATGAAAGTTTACTCCATTTTTTTGTCTACTTCTATTTATGCATACATTTTCCTTAAAAAACAAAACAAAACAGGAGCTGGCTGAAGATGGAAGGGGCTGAAGTACGGACTGCCTGATGAGGAAGATGCTGCCGGCTTTCAAGTCAGAAGAACACGACGGTCAAACTAAGGAATGCCCTTTGTGACCCCCGCAGACATCCATATATGCTATGCTACCCGTTAGATTTAGTAAGTTAATGCGCCCAGTTCTATTCTGATGGCGATATTAGGGTCTGACCCCACTTTTGACGTTTGACTGATGAGAGCTCCGAAGCCTCACTGTTCCTTATTCAACGTGTGCCCAGCCAGCTAATCAGAGAGCCTGGGTGCCACACCCTGAAGTCTTACGGGGACACCATGTATCTCCTGCTGCTGTAATAATGACTCAGTAGGGGCACGCCCTAGCCAGCATGTAGGGCAAACCCAGGTGGGGATGGGCCCCCCACTTTGGGGCTGCACCTCCACCCGTGTGATTCAGAAAATGGGGAGAAGGACCAAACCGTCAACTCTCCGTGGAGGCACACAGAGCCGAAAGCAAGACCCGGGTCATTCATTACAAGACATGTGTTTGCTCTTTGACTGTAAATGCCATGGGCCACAGTATGTTCGATCCTTCTCAGGTTTTTAACTCCTATAATAAGCATTCTGAGAAGCCACACCATATACATAAATGCCATACTCGGCACCAAGCAGTAAGATCCACAAAGGCCATTTCAGATCTGTCTCCCACGATAAATCATGGCCGTGCAGACACTGACTGTGGTGTTACTGGGTACAGCAAGGCAAATCACCTGTGTGCGTGGGGGGATTTCACTCCAACTCTAATTTAAGCTGTATCATTGTGTATACGGTAATTAAGAGTTGAAACAGGGAGAAGAAATAAGACAGTATCACCTCCTCTTATATTTTGAAGGAAAAATGCCCCCTTTGGCTCATATGACAACTTTTTAAAGTTTATTTTTATTTATTTTGAGAGACAGAGACCAAGTGGGAGAAGGTGAGAGAGAAGAGAGAGAGAGAGAGAGAGGAAAACAGAATCCCAAGCAGGCTCCATACTGTCAGCACAGAGATCATGACCTGAGCTGAAGTCAATACTCAGATGCTTATCTAAGACCCCAGGTGCCCCCCATATGACAATTTCTAAGTAAAATCATACAGACCAAGAAGTCAGCAGAGGACTGAAGGGTTTACTTCCTTGAATTATAGTTAGTATTTTGCAAAAACGGTAAGCAATCATATACCTACCTTCCAAATAAAATTAACCTCTCATAGATTTAGAATAAACGTAGCATGATTTTTTAAAAAATGTGGTGTCCATGACAAGTTATATGGACACACAACCTGCACGTAAACATTTGCAGCAGTTTTATTTATAATTGCCCAAACCCTGCAAATGACCAAGATGTCCTCTAGCAGGTGAATGGACACAGCGTCGGGTATCCAGACAGAGGACTCCTCTCTGCTCCAAAGAAATGAGCTTTTGGTTGTGAAAAGTCATGGAGGAGATTGAAATGCACACGGCCAAGTGAGAGACGCCCATGTGAAAAGGTACATAATACAGGATTCCAACCATATGACATTCTGGAAAAGCCAGAGCTATGGAGACAGCCTGAGTGGGGTAGGCATGAAGAGTCAGCACACAGGGTTTGTAGGGCACTGAGAGTATTGTGTCCCATACTGGAACGGTGGCTAATGTGTCATCATACCTTAGTCCAAATCCACAGAGTGGGATTCAAACAGTGACCCTTAATGAAAACTATCACTTCTAGTCAGTAACGATGCTTCAACACTGGCTCATCAACCACAATAAACGTACTGCCATAATTCAAGATATTCTCAAGTACACAAGGTGCACAAAAAAGAGAACATATGAAACTGTACATTCTACTCAGTTTTTCTTTCTTTTTTTTTTTAAATTTTTTTTTAATGTTTTATTTCTTTCTTTTTTTTTTTTTTTAATGTTTTATTTATTTCTAGGAGAGAGATAGAGACAGCATGAGCAGGGGAGGGTCAGAGAGAGAGGGAGTCACAGACTGAAACAGGCTCCAGGCTCTGAGCTGGCAGTCAGCACAGAGCCCGATGCGGGGCTCGAACCCACGAACCGCGAGATCATGACCCAAGCGAAAGTCGGACGCTTAACCGACTAAGCCACCCAGGCGCCCCATGTTTTATTTATTTCTAGGAGAGACAGAGAGAGAGAGTGTGAGCAGGGGAGGGTCAGAGAGAGAGGGAGTCACAGACTGAAACAGGCTCCAGGCTCTGAGCTGGCAGTCAGCACAGAGCCCGACATGGGGCTCGAACCCATGAACCGCGAGATCATGACCTAAGCGAAAGTCGGACGCTTAACCGACTAAGCCACCCAGGCACCCCTCTACTCAGTTTTTTTGTATATAACTGCTCAAAAAATAGTCTGCTATTTTTTCTGAGAGAGAGAGAGAGAGAGAGGAGCATGAGCACAGGAAGGGCAGAGGGAGAGGAGAGAGAGAGAGTCCCAAGCAGGCTCTCCGCTGTCAGTGTGGTGTACCAAGCCCTTGGAGCTTCCCGGACACCCCACTCTCTTTGCTCAAGCCAGTGACAGTTCCCGTCTCCCCTGTAGGCTCTTTTCATCTCCAGGGGAGCCTACGGCGGCGCATAGCAGACAGGCTCTGTCTAGTCCACACCCCAGTATTCCAAACAACCATGTAAGATATTTATTTCCTTCGTCTCCATCCGTTCTTCTTATTCATCGCCTAGACTGACGCCTTTATCTTTTGCGTCAAAAGTACCCTTACAGCTGGGCTGGGATTAACGCTAGGCGTCCAGCTGAGGCCATCGGGCATGTACAGACCGCAGGATATTTGCCCAAATCTGTGCAGAAACAGTCAAATTTCTGATTTCCTTTCAGGACTTTCTTTCCCAAAAGACATACTCTGGGATCCCATACAGTTTAGGTCTTATGCCAGCATCTCATTTGTAGAGCCTGAAGCCCATTAACTCTTTAAGTTTTCATAAGATTGATCCTGTAAAGCTCTAACATATTTCTCTTTAAAAACTGCTGAACGGAAATCTCCCATGAGAACCAACGCTTGTGTGTTATTCTTGCTTCCCGAGCAGCACACTGCAAGTCAGAGGTCCACAAATATTGTTTTTCAGTAAGGTTCTCAAGGTATAATGATACCAATTTATATGGCGTGATAGTTTTGAATTACTGATGGCAGGCTGAAGGATAGCTTATAAATGAAATATGTTATTTCCAAAGCTTTCTCACATTGTTCCCTGAATGAAACAAATACAGAAAATAAGCCATTTCAAGATCACTTTGTTATTTAACTGGGGACAAACAAGAGCGAGCTTATCAGAAAATGGGAACTTCAGATTGGACTTTTGTAAACTAAAAGGACAACACGTGGAAATGTCAAAATCTGGCTCCTTCCCTCTTCTCCAGGTGTGAGTGCAGCTTGCAGGGGAAGCCTAAATTCTAGAGAGTTCCTTCATCCCATTTGTTCACTCCGCAAACGAGCGTGAAGCCACTATTGAGAATCAAGCAGTGATGCGTCACTCAGGAGACAGACGGCTTCCCAAGGCACGGGCCATATTCTCAGCAGCGCCCGAGGGAGAGAAGCCATCACACAGAACTAAGGGCTCAGGCTGCCTTTTGGCTCCCAACAGCAGCAGACTTAGTGAAAATCCTGGGTTCCCAGCTTGCTCACTGGGGCTCTTTGCCTCTAAGTCAGAGCTGAAAACGTAAAATAGGAAAGTGTTGCTAGGAGGGACAGAGAATTTCATCCACAACAGCCCAGAACTGGTCACACTATGATTGGTCAACACACCTTAGCTCTGGCAATGAGACAAGACAATGTCCACCCACTCAACATGTCACCAGGAACCGGGAAGAGCCCCTTACGACTATTTTAATAAGTCTTTTATCTGATCAACAGGTTAATGGTGGGATTCAATAATCCTGCTGAAGTCACAACTGTGCAGTACCTTGCTGTGGCACGTCTGGGTGGCTGGGACTCTCCGTCAGGCGTGTGCAATGCTTGGCACTCAACGTTCTAGCTTTCGCCTATGTCCTCAGATGTTACTGAGTGGCACAGAGAGATTTAGCTGTCACTGGCCTGAGAGAGGCAATTTTTTTGTCAGCTTATGTAGGATGAGAAGCATACTCAACACCCCATGCATCATGGCATATCTGTCAGCACGCAAATAGGTGTAACTCCAGTTGGAACTAAGGTCCACTTAATGCAGGTAAACTTGACCTATCACATATCACACATTGGCCTTGTTCAAATTTTAACGGGCTTACTCTTTGCCTTGAGAACCACGCGAAAATGAAGATTCTGATTCCCCACATCTGTGGGGAAGTCCGTGAAGCTCAATGGTGCCCATCTGAAAAACGAACATTTATGCGTAACTAAATGCGTCAGAAACACTGACGTATAATAAAGGAAACTTTACAGACTTCAAAAACAACAATGATAAGGAGATACGGGTACAGTTTCAATTCAACACCTAAGTTTTACACATGGTAAAGAAACATAATAATGTAGAATTAGGATTATTAGGGCAGTTAAGAAACGGAAGAGCCTGCAATTTTCAAGTTGCTCTTCTGGAGATGACCCTTTGTTCACTTTGCTGGAGCTTTTTACTTCAGTTAGTTCTTGTCTGAGCTCCTATTGTTTCCGGGAAATGCATCCTTATTTTGTGCTGTACCTGGTTGTTATGATAATGTTGTGATTTCCTCCATTAAACCCGTCTCTGCCCTTAACACCTTGTAATGTGTGATTTATCCCCTGCACCTGCATCTGCTCGCACCATCTGGGGTGTTTTCGCGGCTCAACTCTGCTATCTTCTTGGGTTAGCAATAATATGTGTGTGTGTGTGTGTGTGTGTGTGTGTGTGTGTGTGTGTGTTTTCCAAGACATTGCACTTGCTGGAAATAATCTGAATAACTCCAACTAGTTCTCATCTCAGTGAGCTCACCAGTGTCTTCCATCAATGAAGCAAAGACACACAGAGAGGTGTGTCCGCGTCTATTCAATGGAATCACGCACGTGTGTGGGAGGAGACCCAAAGCTGGCAAGCTGGCATGGCTGTGGGTCACAGGAAGCCACTCCGAGTCAGTGCCTGTGGCCACTGCTTCCCGCGGATCACAAGCCTCCCAGGGGGATGGCTGACCTGAGCAGCGGGTGATGAGCCTGGCAGGGAACAGTTTTGAGAGGACCGTGCTCAGTGAACATACAGTCCCTTGCTCTTGATCCATTGTACGTCCTGGACTTTACTGTCTGGCAGAAAATGAGGTTTGGGAATTCTCATGCAGCCCTTTGCTCTTCTGAATGGCCACTGGCTGAACCTGCCCTGGGAGGTTACCCAGGCTTTACCACCGAGTCAGGTTGCCCAGATCCCCCTTTGATCCCCTCGGATCAAAGCCAACAGAAAGCTCCAGAAACACTCCCGCCAGGACTTGCCACCTCACAGGAGGGCTGCCCTGAAGGCCCTGTGCGAGCTGGACTGTGGGCAGACATGCCCAGAGGCCAACGGACAGCGTTCAAGAGAATGAAACCTTTTAGAATTCTTACTTGTGATGCTCAACCTCACCATCCATGTTCACTTTTATTTTAGGACTAGAATTTTTTTGCATTGGGTTTTACCATCCGTAAAGCTGAAGGTACAAGACTGAACCTTATACGTCCTTTCATGGACACCACGTATATCACAGATTGAAGCCCTCCTGGGCACGCTGGCTAACACGCCAACAGGCTCCTCTCTTGGCTTTTGCTCCTAAATCCATGTGACCTCCAGTTTGCTCGTGTGCAGGGCGTCTGCAACGTCAGCCTAACTGCGGGGTGAAGTGTCGGCTTTGTGGCGAGATCGCAAGCTCTTAGGAATAGGTCGTCTGTTTCCCCAAGACCTGCACTACCAGGCTCTGGGTGGACAGGCTCTTCTGGAGACTGTGTGGTCCAGACAGGATCATCTCAAATGAAACAGCTGTCGTGACGTTAGAAAACCACACAAGATGCAGCGAACATGTTGACTTTTTCATCATGGACTTTTTTCTCATCCATGAACTATTTCTTTTTTTTTTTTTTTAAAGGAATTCTCATTTATTTTTTTTTACAAATAGTTTATTGTGAAATTAGTTTCCACATAACACCCAGTGCTCATCCCCACAAGTATCCATGAACTATTTCTAAGAGCTTGAGATCTCCCCATAAAGTCACAGCCTCACCCTGCAGTTGGGCAGACATTGCGTGGGACCCACACACAAGTGGACAGAAGCCCACGTCGATGAGGAGGCATCACATGCACACTTCAAGCACAGATGTTTTACACATCTGGGAAATAATAATAATAATAATAATAATATCATGTAGTATTTGTTGAGAACTTCATGTGTGGCAAGCACCATGCACTGTGCCCTAAACGCATGACGTCACTGAATCTGATTCATTAATTCCGCTCATTCAAGCAGATGAAATAAATCTTTGCAGGGGGACAGTTGCATTTGATCTTCTGACCCCACCATTACTGGGTCGTGGCTTAAAAGGAACAGGTATTCAGGGGCGCCTGGGTGGCTCAGTCAGTTAGGTGTCCGACTCCTGATTTCAGCTCAGGTCATGATCTCATGGTTCACGGTTCAAGCCCCACAGTGGGCTCCACACTTGCAGTGCTGAGCCTGCCTGGGACTCTCTCTCACCTCTCTCTCTGCCCCTCCCTGCTCTCTCTCTCAGAATGAATGAATGAATGAATAAATAAATGAATAAACTTTACAAGAATTTCAGAGAAAAGCAACAAGTATTCAAATCTATTCCCGGCCCCTAATTCTGACTTCTCCTTTCAAATACACATGCTGGTATTCAGTGGACTATTACCCGAGTACTGCTTTAACTCAATATCTTGTGTCCCAAAAAATGTTTTGTTTCTATGCCTTAAAATATTTAAAAAAAATTTTTTTAATGTTTTATTTATTTCTAGGGGAGAGAGAGAGAGAGAGAGAGAGACAGCGTGAGCAGGAGAGGGTCAGAGAGAGAAGGAGTCACAGACTCTGAAACAGGCTCCAGGCTCCGAGCTGGCAGTCAGCACAGAGCCCGACGCGGGGCTCGAACCCACGAACCGTGAGATCATGACCTAAGCGAAAGTCGGACGCTTAACCGACTAAGCCACCCAGGCACCCCTCTATGCCTTAAAATATTTAACTAGCAAATTCAATGCACTCCATGGTTAACTGAAGGGGGAGGAAATATTTCTGAGAACACTCTTCTATTATTCACATCGCCTTTCTACTGCTTTCTGTATCTGGTGTTTAATTTTGAACACGGACATCTTTACAGTATACAAGGCAAACTCGAGAGGACACGATTTGGTGCAATCTTCGAATACGGTAGCTGCAAGCCCCTAGGTGGTTCAGTCATTTAAGTGCCCCACTTTGACTCCGGTCATGATCTCACGGTTCGTGGGTTCGAGCCCCATGTCGGGGTCTCTGCTGTCAGCGCAGAGCCTGCTTCTGATCCTCTCTCTCCCTCTCTCTCTGCCTCTCCCCTGCTCATGTTCTCTCTCACACAGAAAAAATAAATTAACAAACACTGAAAACAAAACGAATTCAGTAGCTGGAAGTACATCAAAGGTCACTGCTCCACACCGGCTTGTCATGTAGACAGTGTGTGCAGCTGGAGGGGAACGGAAAGGTCTACTGTCTGAGTTAATTCACCAGGACAGGCACCCCTCCATGCTCTGCTGGGCAGGTGGCCCTGGGGAATCCCACACAAGCTGCTTCACCTCTACAAACCTCCCTGTCCCACCTGTAAACTACAGATGACACAAATACCTCCTGGTGCAGCCATGGGGAGTTAACAGATCCATGCACGCAAAATATTTCAGCAAGTTACCGGACGATCAGCACAAGATTTTACAGGCTAGCGGCTGCCACCCAATAAACGTTTCTCATTCTTGCACTGCTGGTTGTTGCCATCACACGGATTATTGAAACGTGACCACGTATTTTAATCTCGTTTGAATTAGTCGGGACTTGATTTCCTCGATTATTTATGGTGCCATCTTCGTTACGGAAATGATTTATGAACCGGTGTTAAAACTGATTCGTTTTAATTCGAGATGTAAAAATATCTGTCTAAGCCCACAAACATGAAATTAAGCTTTGGGCTTTGCAAAAAACGGTAACGCTCCTTCAGAGTTGATGAAGCCTAAAGGTTCATGATTTATAAACTAAATTAACTAAATTTGGAGAACCAGGGTCGATATTCCACATAATGCACTTCCAACCACATATCGCGGCACATATCGTTTGGACCACCAGACGTGCCTTTGTTCTGCCGCACCCCTCCCCCCCGGCCTACTGCATCCCCTACTCTGCACTCCATAAAGTGAATGCATTGAGGGGCATCTCAGCGGCTCAGTTGGTTAAGTGCCCAAGTCTTCATTTCAGTTCAGCTCATGATTTCACAGTTTGTGAGTTTGCACCCCGCATGTACTGACAGTGTAGAGCCTGCTTGGGATTCTCTCTCCCTCTCTCTCTCTCTCTCTCCCCCCCTCTCCCACTTCCTCTCTCTCTCTCAAAAGAAATAAAAGTAAACTTTAAATGAATAAAAATAAAAAATGAAAAGCATGAACACAGTTGAGAGCAGAGCCCAGTACTGACCGTGGCAAGTATTCAGCGTGTCCACTTACCTGGTGGGCAGGCAAATGGTTCAGATGGGATCATGGAGGAGCACACAGAGAGAACTCCAGTAATGCCACCCACACAGGACGGGGGAGAGAGATGACTGAACGGTTGCATCTTCACATCCCTGAGGCCATAATTGCCTGTGTCTTTCACCACCCATCCGTCCTCATGTTGGCTCTGTTAGGAATTCCATTCCTTTACTCCTTAAAAAGCACTGGACAATGAAGCCTGATAAACATGTCTGGGGGGCTCATGTCTAGTGGGCACGAGGGATTCAGCTCTCAAATGCCAGGAGGCTCCCCAAGCACGCAGATGTCTGATGCTGCCATGCAGACGGCCACAGAGAGCCAGGGAGATTTGTGGGGCGGCTGATTGCCAGCGTTTCGACAGCCACAGACCTGGATGTCATCTTCCTCCTGAAACAAGAGCAAGGCTTCCGACTTCTCCCATGGTGGCTTTCAGAGCAGAAAGAGAAACTGATACCAAAGAGCGGGCAACTGGCATTTCAGACGGGGAGCCTGGGAAGAGCTGACCCTGACCAATGACTTCCATTTCTACTGCTACCTAGACCTGTCTAGCAGCCATGAAGAGCCGTCGTCCGCATTAGGAAGTGCTCTGGGGGAGCCCACAAAGCTACTACAGGCAGAGGGATCCAAAGCTTTCTTCCCAGAGAATAAAGACCTCAGTCCAGGAAATGGCCATTCTGAGGACAGCCAGTGTGGCACATGGCGTGAAATACACAGGCAGGTCTCAAAACACAGCGATGGAGCAAAGGAGGCAGAGCCCAGTTAGCGACGTGATTCCTTACTTTGGGTGAGGCAGGAGGGAAGGAAATATGCAGTGTGTCCCTCTCAGCTCAGGATTGCATGTGCTCATGCAAATAGTGTACATGAGTGTATCCTCTACCCTCTGGATTCCATCCACATGCACCAACACTTATGGCCGTCCTCAGTCTATTTACACTGTTTTGCTCAAGGACTCCCTTCCTCTTCTCCAATGTAATGGACCACAACCCTCTGCAGCCAGTGCTGTAGGTGCTGTGTTTTGTACAGACCACCCCCCTCCCCCATTGGGACGCCCTCTGAGAAAGCCCCTGCGGATGACACGACAATGCATTTCTCAGAAGGAAGCATCTATCCTATTTGTGAATAGGGCAATTCCTTCCATTTCAAAATAAGTCATTATGTCCCTTTCCTTTCCTTCCTCCACTTT
This sequence comes from Hyaena hyaena, assembly GCF_003009895.1. Lineage (NCBI taxonomy): Eukaryota > Metazoa > Chordata > Mammalia > Carnivora > Hyaenidae > Hyaena > Hyaena hyaena. The sequence goes on from NW_024080774.1 coordinate 1,300,824, forward strand.
GCTTAGCGCAAGAGAGCGTGAAGCAAACCCAAAACGTCAACTTGTATAAACAAAGCGAAATGTTTTTCTTAAAGTCAGTACGCAAAGTCTCGGAGATTGTCAGAGAAGCTCATTTTCTGTAGCTTTTCTTCTTCCTAAAGTACGGCATATTTACCTGCTCAAATTCAGATGCATAAATGCATTTATAAGACGGTTGTTACTGATGAAATTTGGCAGGAAACAAACAGCCACAAACACACTGACAGCCAATTTTACCTTCCCGTGATTAAAGTTAAAATACGTAAAATGCTGTAATTTTGTTGTACTTGTTCTCTCCTGACTATTGTCTTACTTCAGAAAGGAAAAATATTATGACAACAGTATTCTTTCGATAACCATTTTCTACTAACCCGAAATGTGAACACGGGCAGAAGTCACATTTTGCCACGACTGACTCAAAGGGGAGACTGTAGGTGAATGTCACTCAGTGTTTGTTTTCCAACTTCAGGAACTGATAAGCATCAGAAGCCAAATGGGTACACCTGCCGTTAGTGACCTTGAAGGAATGATACCCTGACTCCACAAATGACAGAGGTCTGTGACCATTTCAATTATTGGCTTCAATGGTGCCTTGGAATACCCACTGGAAAGATCTATTTTGGACTGAGAAGTTGTTGTTTACAAAAGCATGCTATTTTATAATCTATCTTCACCTTTTTTTCTACTAGTTGGGAGCAAATAAAATGACGTACAGAGTCCTGCCATAAAGAAACTTTCCTTCCCCAAGGCTTATAAGTCTCAGTTAACAGAGGAGCACTAAGCCATCACCAGTCTGGAGCTCCAGCCGCCATATTGAGAAGATGTGTCTCCAGTGGGTGAGCCTACCAAGCACCTCAGAGCACACACAGTCAGCAACCAGGAGACTCTGAGCCATCCTGAACTCCCACCCCACAAGGCTTGCTGGAGATACAGCTCCTTCATGCTGCAGGCAGATGGACATGTTCCAATGACCTCAGAAGACAGAGACTATGGAAAGATCCTGTTCGTCCCATCTCACATGGGGAGATATCAAACCCACAGAACAAATGAACATGTGCCCCAGGACACCTACAGCCACCTGCTTCCTATCTCTACACAATGAGAGAAGGGAGTCAGTGCAAGGTGTGCATGTAGCCATCATAATAACAACAGCACACATCTGTATCCCAGGGACGCTTCAAGATCTCCCGGCAATGAGGTATAACCCCATTTTACAGATGAGGAAATAGAGACCCAGTGAGATGGGTAATCTGCCCAGGCTTGCCAGCCAGGGGGTGCTGGGGGTATAGCCACATGTCAAGAATCTGGCCCCAGAGTCTACTCCCTTCCCCAGCACCCCCGCTGCCACCAACAAGCAGAAGTTGCATGTCCTGGGGCCATCGTCCCAGTGAATACTGCCCGGGGACTAAAGTCACGCTCCAGGGTCTGAATCCTGCTGTGAGAGCTCGCAGGGGCAAGCCACTTCCCTTCCGTGTGCCTCGGTTTCCGTACTGGCAAAATGGAGTCCCGTCCGGAGAGCCTGAAAGAGGATTACTACGGATGCAGGATGCCCGGAGGGAGAAAGTGTCCCGAAGGGAAGATGTGCATGCTTATTATGCGAGCATCAGTGTCATTATGGCGGGGGGAGTGTGGTAATGCTCTGGGGCAGAAGAAACCGGGAGAGCCCAGGAGGGAGGCGAGCACCTGACACCACGCCTCTAATTTCACTCGGCCGAGAACTGTTTCCGTCCCCAGCAGCCTTTCAAGAGCAGTCTTGTTAGATGGAAGACAGGGCTGGATCACAAATTGCTTGTTTGGTTAAATCATACGTTCAGTAATGTGATAGAAATGTCTTCTAATGACCTCTGATTTTTCCCCCCCTGTTCTGAGTGTAAAAATCAATATAGCTTTAACACTGGTTGTTGAATATGCCGGAAACAGTGTGGACACACACTAGTCTCTCCCTCCTCCCTTTTCCTAACTCTCTTCGAAAGTGAAACTAATCAAGGGGCGCCTGGGTGGCTCCGTCGGTTGAGTGTGGCCGACTTAGGCTCAAGTCACGATCTCACGGTTTGTGGGTTCGAGCCCCGTGTCAGGCTCTGTGCTGACAGCTCAGAACCTGGAGTCTGCTTCTGATTCTCTGTCTCCCTCTCTCTCTGCCCTGCCCCCACTTGCACTCTGTCTCTCTCCATCTCTCAACAAATGAATAAAACATTAAAAAAATTTAAAAAGAAAGAAAGCAAAACTAATCTGGAAGGAACGTCATTTTAAACTCTCCAGGCAAACCACAGCGGGGTCCCAGGTGCACACCTGGACCTTCAGGACGGTAGTGTGAGCACAGGTGAGGGCAGGAGGCCACGTGGGATCAGCCACCTGCTCCCCCTTCGCTGACCAGGAAGACACTGGGGAGCAGAGCAGGAATCTTCTTTTGGGGGCATTTGAGGACAGCCCCTCCCCGTGTGATCTGAACGCTTTGTGTCCCTGGCCAGGAGGAACAAACTTTCAGTGAAGGGCATGTCACCGCCATCCCTGGACGCCCTAATACGCTTTCGCCCCAAATCCAGGACCGACAACACAGGCGTGAGCCCAGCACCAATGCCCGCTCAGAGAGCACACCCTGCCTGATGACACACCCTGCCAGTCACCGTGAGAAGGGACCACTGCACTACACCCACCTGGCTTACTGTGGCCATAGGGGCCTCATTAGCGTGAACTCTACACACACCTTGCAGAAAGATTCTGACCTACTACCTGCTGCCTACAGGCAAAGTATAGCCCTGGGCACCACAACTCATCTTCCAGAAGTTCTCCGAGGTCAATCCCACACTAGCCAAGAGCAGTGACTACCCAAGACTGACAGCTATAATAATGAGCAAATGACAACATGTGGTCACACACACATGTTCCTTTCCATACAAGTATCTCACTGCAAAATGTGAGACCATAAACATATTTGGAGGAAACATAAGACAAAAGGCACATAATTCAATAGGCAGGGAAGACCTTTTTAAAGCTCACTGTCAATCCCCAAAGTCACAAAGGAGAGGCTGTCACATTCAACCACAGAAATTCACCACGGAAGAGTCTATAAATAAAATGAAAAGAGAAATAAAGAAGCAGGAAAAATATTTGTAACATACAACAAGTAAACTATTAATGTCCTTAATATATAAAGAGTCCAAACAAATCAATGAGAAAAAGATGGACAACCCAATAGAAAAGTGTTCAAAGGATATGAAAATGGAATTCTTTGAACAAAAAAACACAACCATGGATGAAAATGTAGAGGTTTTGCAATGACAGGTGCAACAGGAAGGGAAATTGCAATAGTTAAATAGCATTTTCACCTGACAAATATAGAAGTAAACATCCTTTCAGAGTCATTATACTGGAGTTATTAGCATTATGAGAAAATTAGAATTTACACAAATCATCAATGACTGCCCCACCATTGATGGGGATAAAAGAGTAAGATGTTTTAGGCAATATCTACTAGAATTCAATTTTAAATACCCTTTGATTCAGCATTTTAATTTTGGGAAACGTTTCTTTCAAGAATACTCACACCAATTCACAGAAATATACAGAGAAGAATATTCACCACTGCACTGCTGGAAACAGAAAAACAAAAAGCTAGTGGGCAACTCCCCTGTCCCTCCCAGAGGAACGGCTCAGTAAGTTATTGTCTAAGAAAGACGATGTACGTACAAACTGCAAGGCTGACACTGGAAAATATCCCACTATATACTTCTGTGAGAAAGGAAACTATAAAAAAAATGTGTGGAGTGTGTATAAAATCCTCTTAATAAGGACCATGTCTTCATATTATTATATCATACTGGCAACATACAAATGGTGAAACTTACACCGTAAACTATCAACAACGCTGCTCATCAGGGGTGGGGTCACTAAAGGCACTTCCTTTCTGGGGTGTGTGTGTGTGTGTGTGTGTGTGTGTATCCTTTGATTTTTAGACTATGGATTATTTTGTTTTTGTTTTTGTTTTTGTTTTAATATTTTTTTTATTTATTTCTAGAGAGAGAGACAGACAGCGTGAGCAGGGGAGGGTCAGAGAGAGAGGGAGTCACAGACTGAAACAGGCTCCAGGCTCTGAGCTGGCAGTCAGCACAGAGCCCGACGCGGGGCTCGAACCCACGAACCGTGAGATCATGACCCAAGCGAAAGTCGGACGCTTAACCGACTAAGCCACCCAGGCGCCCCGACTATGGATTATTTTGGCAATTAGACAAAGAATTACAAAAAATGAGGGAAATATTAAAATTAAAAAATATATATGGCAAAGGTATCTTGCAAAAATGGAGACGCTGATGGACAGACAGCTCCAAGCTCTATTCTTGATCTATGTGCACCGAGGACTCAGCTCTTGGCTCGTCCTGATGCTGGACAGACACTGCATGGACAGAAACGCCCCACATACACAGAAAATGCTCCAACACAGGGGCACAGAAAGAAGAAAGATTGAAGGTCACTCAGTGGCATCTCATTCCTACTGTGTCCTCCAAACTGTCGCTCACAAAGGGGTCCTCCAACACACATCACAGAAAGTGACAATAATGGAAAATCTTGGCACGGGCGATTTTATTTTCGTTTAACATAAAGTCATTTTTCCCCTTCAAGCCTGGAAGGTGTATGCACCTCAATAAAATTATATTCCAGGAGCAACATCACATATATGATTTTGAGGAAGCCCTGTATTTTCAAAGTATACATTAAGTGCTCCCAAATGGCTCAACTGCACATTTCTTGAAATTTTTTTGCACATGTCCTAAAGCTTAGTATACACCTTTGCAAATCAAACATGTGATTTTTTTCATACTGTCTCTTGGTTAAATCGGTTTGATGACCATGGAGAGAAAATTATACATAGGTGGGTTGGTATTAGACATCCCTTTATGATTTATGGGTTATCCTCACTTCCTAGATGTCTTCCTGAAGTTTAAAAAACCTTATTATGTATCACATTCAGGTAAACGGTGGTCTGTAAAGAAAATTCCCTCATTCCTCTCCTGGCTAGAGCCAATGGAATAAAAAATTTGTTCATTAGGCAGAAGTGTTGTGATATCAGACCCTGTCAAACTTCCCTGTCTGTCTGTGGGCTCTATTTCATGATTATCTCTGTAACAAGGGCTTACAATGACAAGACTGGAGGTCATATTTTATCTGATTCAGAGCTAATGTGCCATTCCACGCATATACCCAACATTTGATAGTCTGGGATAAACCAGTAGAGTTTTTTGTTTTTTTTTTTTTAACCATCAGTTTCCCCTTTGGGGAATTAGCATCCATACTGAAGTTATTGAATTAAGCAGATTTTTACAAACTCATGCATTTTTTAAAGTGTGCTATTTAGGATGAAATTGAAGGCAAAGGCAGTGCAAAAGGACCTCATGTAAACACACACACACACACACACACACACACACACACACACACATATCCAGGCAACTTAAAGTCTTCTGAAAATTCCAAAAGGGAATTTTTGATGAAGAAAAGCACCAGTGTGAAAATAAAATCCAATTTGTTGCTTGAGTTGAGTTTTAATAATTGTGTCACGGGCGCCTTGGGATTCAGAAATAGAAAGTGCTGGCTGAATATTTAAAGTACACTTTGTACATAAACAGAGTGGTACAGTTAAGCATAGGCAATGTGGAAAACACCTGGCAGCCTTACTTAGCTCTTTATCAGGGCACCCCTGGAGTAGGGGCTTAAGAAAATGCACCGACCCTGCCATATAAATGATGATAGATTTTGTTTGTTCAATTACAAAAAAAATAAAAGCCAACGGAAATGTCTACCCTCCTTAGGATTCAATATAATGTGGCATATGTAATTTTAATAGGTTTCCCATTTCACTCATCATATTAGCAAAGAGTTTGGGGGATGTTATTATCATCATCCTTTTCCTCATCATCATCATATTATTTTAGGAATCATAACACTTAATGCTACCAATGGTACACTGAACTGACACAATACACTGGCACAACTAAATCCCTTTTCTGGTATTTATCTTTTAATCAATTTCTTTGAACAAGCTCCTTTTACACCTCAAAGATTTTCTTTATTTGATGTAGATATTGCACATGCTTTTACTCTAGTTTGTCACTGGTATTTTTAGTTTGCTATCTTTTTTGACATCAGGAAATTTTAGTTTTTATGTAGTTAAATATAGCAATCTTTTTCTCGATCATTTATTTCTTTGCTTTTAAGCTTAGAAAGAGTCTGCTCAATGATATATCAGACAAATAAAGCCCAATATATATTCTTGCATTCTTTCATGGGTCATTTTTCCAAATTCAATCTGCAAGGGGTATTGACTTACATGAATTGGGCACAGCAACATAGCACAGAAGCAGATTAATATTTTTGGTGCCATATGTCACCTCCAAGACCTCTGGTCAGTTACTTTAGTTTTCTAAGTGATAGCTCCCTGAAAAACGGTCTTATTTATCTGGACCGTCATCACTTTTTCCCCTTTTCTCTTCATCTTTGTTGTTTTCACCTTTTCCTTCATTATCACTTTCTTCACTAACAACATCATCACCAACACCCTCATGTTCTTCATTAATCTTCATCATCACCACCATCACCACCATCATCACTACCACCATTATCATCATCACCATCATCATCATTACTATCACCATCATTATCACTACCACCATCATCACGCTCAGAACCATCATCACCACCACCACCATCATCATCATCACCACCATCACCTCCATCATCACTACTACCATCATCATCATCACCATCACCATCATCACCCTCACTACCATGACCACCACCACCACCACCATCACCATCAATATTATCACCATAATCATCACCATCATCATAACCACCACCATCATCACCACCAGCATTATCATCATCACTATCATCATGAACATCATCGTCATCATCATCATCATCATCACCATCACCATCACTACCAGCATCATTCTCTCTTTTAAGTGCATGCAAAACACCAGAGTGCCAGGCACCAGTAAAGTAATTATAATGTCTCCCAAAATTTAATCATCGTATTGCAATTAATGTATCATCCATTCTTAGCTGTCTGCCTTGAAAGGCCACATCTACATTTACATGAGATTCTCTTTCTGGGCTTCCTGTTCTTCTCCATCATTCTGTCTCTCTTGGAGCCAGTGCCACCTAGCTTCATTTATTTATTTTTATTTAAACTCTATGGTGCAGGGTTTTAAATACAATGCAAATTAAAAACAGGTTTAAGAATTCACATGACATCCAACCTTGGCTGCACAGGAATGAAGGGTGTACTTGCTCTATTTGAGAAGCTTAAGAGTTTTATAACAAATGCTTCCATGTTCTGCTTCCCACTGCCTATAAGTAGGAACTGTCCCCAGCACAGTTCACTGTGATGTGTGCTGCAGCTACAAGGTGACAATGAGTCATGTGTTATGAGCATTTTCTTCTTGATACTGCTTTCGTGCCAGGGAGCTGACAGATAGGGCTTTGCTGCACAGAGCTGGAAGCCAGCATGCTTTAGTGTGTATAGACCACTTCCCTTAGTCCCTGAAGCCTGCTAAAAAACCTGGAAATTTAGACTGGTGACCAACTCTTAAAATAACTTTCAAGTTTCCAGTGACTGTTTATTTGATAAAACCGGAAGCACATTTAATGATTGTGTGGTTCATAACAGCTCTACATTGCTCCCTGCAAAATACACCATCATTCATTGAGTGCTCCTGCCCGGCCATAAACCTCCACCCTGAAAGCGAGTAAAGATAATCAGCCATCCCAATCAGAGGACAGCTGAGCTTGGTGTCTTTGAGGCTTGTGCAGTCACAAGGAAAGAGCCAGTGAAACAGCCTGGCTTTCCAGTCCTTTAATGTGCTCAACACAAGGAGATTGACTTCTAGTCCTTTATCCAGTCACCTATGAGCATGCCACATACCTGTGCATACCCAGAATGGGTAGAATGATTCTATCCCTGCCATATAAACACTTTCACCTCTTCCCAGGCTTCCAAAACCTTCCCTACTATCTTGTTTGGGCCTACAACCCATCAACTCCCAAGCCACCAGTACCCCTCCCCCAATCTCCTCATTCTTATGCTGTGGTCTGACACTTGGGTCATTCCCTTGCCAATGCACCAATCTCCAATGCTGAAATGTCTTTTGTGATACTCCCTGGCAAAATTTCAATCATCGGTCAATTCAATGATCCTTATTACTGCCTCTGCATTGGCCTGAAAATCACCTAGTTCCACACCCAGAGCCAACACTTGACTCCTGGTCTCCCCCTGAGCAGACACAGTCCTATAAGCCACCCCTCTGCCCACATCCCTCATGCTTCCTGAAGGAATATCCAACCACACTGACTTCAAACTCCTTAAATATCACTCGCTCAGCAATCTCTTACAACACTACAGTTTATAGTGGCTAAATACACTTGTGACTTTTCACCTGGGTAGGAGTTGATTGCCCTTTGAAGGGTTCTTTACCCCTGAATTCTGATACCCTCACTTCTCCTACCCTCCCTTCTCAGTATCAGGAGTTCTTTTGTTTTTCTTTTGGGAATTCTTCCTATTTTGCCCTTCATTTGAATGTTCTACCTGGCCTTCCATTTTCAAAATGCATCAGAAATGAGCACATTATTTTCACGCTTTAGAAGAGACTCCATTTATCAAGAAAAGGAGCGTTTAAAAAATTCAAGACAGAAAACTGATGTGTTGAATCCCAAAGGAATACACAGTGTTATGGCCCACATTACATTCGTTAGAGAACAAAAGAATGACAAAGAGAATATTGCCATTGCTTTCTTAGACTCTGTGATGCTAGTTTTTGAGAAGTAGAAACATGAAAGTTCATTTCTAAACTTTTACCTTGGATTTCAATGGAGGTAAACCTTGAGTCACAAATTACGCAACTGCTTCCAACACGCTTGGCTTGCAAAGCAATCTTATCTACTCCCACGGTTGGACCATTATCCACATATGTAAGAGAAAGCCAAGTATGACTAGCAATTTCAGCACCTTGGACAGGGTCTTGTCAGTATCAGGCACCTTTCCCCCATGATTTCACCTTGGAAGTACCACTTACTGAGCCCTTGCTTTGCCCCTGGTCTGCAGCCTTCTAGAGGCAAATGTCTTCCACATGAATGCAACCAGAGCACTTTCACCCAGGCAAGCATACCTACTGAGAAGTTATTCACAGCACACAGCATTTCTAACACTACAGTCCTAGAAAGAGTCCATTTTGAAATGGATAATCCATTAAACTCACGCCCAATAAGCCAAATGCTTGTTCAAATTACGTTGTACGTTTGAGGGGCTTTGACCAACATCCAAGGCTCATTTGCAGAGTTTTTTTCTTGTGTTACTTGAGGTTCTAGTCACTATCCTGATCTCTTGAAACCTTCCAATTCATTTGCCATTTCTCAAGTAGAATTGGATGTGTGTCCATCATTACTGCATGGTGTGTGCTTAACTATATGTCAGGCATAGAAAAGATGAATTCACCCTGTACCCTACCCCCAGCTGGTCTTTATGAACCTGTGTGTTATTTTTCCATTAGGTTGGTTGTGTGTTCTGTCCCTGCACTCACAGAAGGTGGCACTGGCCAGCCCCAGAGATGGAAAGGGATGGAGAAACTGAGGACCGCTGTACCACACACAGCCACTAGGGGGTACCACCTCACAGATGCTGAGCAATTCACAACACTTCTCAATGCCGCCATGATGGGGGTGCTTCTACTAAAGAAAAAGCTTCACGTTTTTTGTTTGAAAGAAAAAAATCCTACATAAGCCACTGGATCCCAACCCTTGAAAGTGGCAGGGATTTTTTTTTTTTTTTTAATTGAAAGGTTTGATCTGAAGCCAGAGATTTATGTTAGTGTTCACCTCATTGTTCTTGACTTGCATTTCTCTTTGTAGGACAGAGAATTTGCTGGTTGACTCCTGAGCAAGTGCTGATTTATGATTCCTTCCCGTGGCTCTATTAATAGCACGGGGTTCTAAATAAATGCTGACTGTATGCAAATTCCACCTGACAGACTGAAGGTGTCACCTGGGATGGGACAAACCACAGATAAGAAACCACTGGGGGGAACCACCTCCATACTTCTACCTTTCTTTGCCACTTTCCCATTCATAGATGTCCAGTAAGTATCACTTCATTTCCAGGGGAAGAAAACCAGCCAGAATGCCATGCCCCCCCAAATACTTGGTGCACATTTGAAAACACCGTGATTTTGCCCATTCGTTCCTCCTCAAAGCTCTGCTGCTTCAGAATTACTTGGGATTGATGGGACACCAGGTGGCTCAGTTGGCTGAGTGTCTCACTTTGGCTCGGGTCATGATCTCACAGTTCATGAGATCAAGCCCCATGTTGGGCTCTGCACCCGCGGCATGGAGCCTGCTTGGGATTTTCTCTCCTTCTCTCTCTCTCTATCCCTGACCCTTCCCCATGTGCTCACTCTCTCCCTCGAAATAAATAAAAACTTAAAAAAAAAATAATTACTTGGTTGGGGGGGCGTCTGGGTGGCTCAGTCTGACTTTGGCGCAGGTCATGATCTTACGGTTCGTAGGTTTGAGCCCCACATCGAGCTCTGTGCTGACAGCTCAGAGCCTGGAGCCTGTTTCAGATTGTGTCTCCCTCTCTTTTTCTGCCCTGCTCATGCACTCCCTCCCTCTCTCTCTCAAAAATAAATATACGTTAAAAAGTTAAAATAAAGAAAAAGAATTACTTGGAATTGAAAATACCACTTTGCAGTCATGCCTTGATTGCCCACAGGATCTGACTGGTAGTGGTCCTGCTGAGGTATCACGGTGGGCTGTGTCCACCGGCCTCTGATGCCCACCCTTCCTGTTTCCAAACTCTGACGCGCTTTATCTGCATCTTCACTGGGACACTCATCCATGGCTCCCTGCTCTGTGTTATTATGACACCTCCTGGAAGAATCTTAAATCCGTCAGTGGTTCCTAAATTCCCCTATGTCAAGGGACTTATCATTATCACACTCCCCCTCTCAAAAAAAGAAATTAGGCACACAGTAAGCATTCAATCAACGCACACAAGGAAGGCATGAGCTATTTCCCTGTGAAATATTTCCCTGTGAAACAGCACATACCGTGTTATGAGGAAGCCTTTCTCATTATAGGCAGAGTGGGAAACAAGGCACTGCAGACTTCACACTCGGGCCAACGCCTGCAGCCGGGTTCCTGCTCATCCCGTACTATTAATTCTGTAATCAATACACCCAAGGCAGGCGTATTGGCCTTCGACAATGCTCACCTGCCTCACCCGCCTCACCTGCCTCACGGAGACGAAGGTCATGCTTCCTGCCGCACAGACTGGCCACGACGCCCAGGAGGGAATGTGTGCACAGGCCAGCGCTGGCCGGGGGGCGCCCGCTGAACAGGCAGTGACTGACATTACTGAGGAGCACTGACCACCCTGCATTTTACTTAGAGGAAATACGGTTCCAGGGCTAGCCACCCACGTGGTGTCTCTGCGTGGCTCCTTCTGTGGCCCTCACACCAAGTCCGTGTGCTCACTACCCTCGGTGATTACAGCAGTGCACCACAGCGTGATCACAGGCTAAGAATAAGGCAACGGACACACAGATGTGTGGAATGGCCGTGCAGCACAGTTTAATAACAAAGGTGCTTTTGCTGTGAATATGCCTTTAGGGGGACAGAGAGCCCCGTGGTAGAGAAAGCCATCCTCCATAGATCTGGTGCCTCCACAAATTTTGAAAGAAAATGCCTGGAATGACGGAGATGTGCCCTCCTCACCTACCCACTCCTATCTCAAGTGACTTCTGTGTAGGTCGCATCATTTTAAAGCAAACGTCCCCATTTTATCACACAGTTGAGAATGTGGTGGTCCCATGGTGCTGTAGGGAAAGGCTCTTCTTGGAAAGTAGGAATTCAACACATTCGGAGGTGCTGGATTTGTAAGACAGCAGACGTGTCCCAGGAAATTAATGTCATGGCTTAGGGGGAGGCTTTTATGTTTTGGCCAAAGGAACAGAAACATCCGCAAGTGTGAAGTCACATCCTAATGCAGATCTCAAAGAATGAAAAATACTCTCCGTTTCACTGAAGACATAACCAGGTTCTAGACAGAATGGTTCTAGACACAACACTCAAAGTCAGACTTTCTGATGGGTCGGGGTAGGCACATGTGGCATTTTAGCAAAATAGAAGAGAATCAGTATGTTTGATGATACCAGCATGGGCTTGCCTGTTGGCCAACAAACGTCTTAGACTCATACGAGAAACCTGTTACTTGGAATCTAACACTCATCGACGAGATAAAACTTTCTACCGATTCGTACTACCAAGATGTGGAAAATGCTAACTGGTTGACATGCAACATTTAAAGGAGCAAAAATGAAAAGAGGCAGCTTGTCCTGACATATGGAAAAGGCCCAGTGCGTTCGATTTGTCTAGTATTTCTTATGAGAGGGAAAGTTCCGGTTTCGTGTCTTCCAGTAATTATCATAGGTACTGCTTTCTGTTAGTCTATGGAGTCACAGAGCTGCAGAGAAGACACATAGTGAGGACCCACCTCGTCTGAATTCTTCACGTTAAGATGATAGCCATGAAGCCTAGAGATTTAAGACATCTCTCAAATTCATAGACAGTAAACACAGAGCTAGAATCTAGAATAAGGGTCCAGTCCTCTTGTTTTTTAAGACAGTGCTCCAAGATTTAACAAAACAAAACAAAACAAAATTGTTCTTGTAATCACCACGGTACACAACCATCATCACATTCAATTTGCTGCTTAAAACAAATCAACCAAAAAAGAAACAAAGAACAAAGACGCTCTGTGGCAATGTTCCAATATTTCCAAAAGATCTAGCTGAAAAAGTTAAAAACTACCAATTCAGGGCACAAAAAGAAACGGAGGAAGATGGGGGGAAGGGAAGGAAAAGAAAACAAACACGTAAAAATCCTAAGCAACGTCCTGACTGGTGACATTTGGACAATTTTGTCCAACTTTGTCCATAAGGATTGAGCAATTTCAACACAAGAGATGATGTCACCAGAAGAGACGGGATGTGAGTGACGAGTTCAGGGCTCACTGGTTTTCCATTCCTTCGCTTCCCTTAGACATTACAGGACAGACCCAAGATGGCTCTGCTGTGCCAGAGAACATCAAGGAGAGCAGGCTCAGGACCACCGCCCATAGATGTGGAGGATATATTGGTTCAAGTAAGTCTTGCCAGCACCTCTGGGGAAAATGGCAGCTTCCTGCGGAATCAAGTAATTTGCTTCAGGAGGAGGAGAATGGACAGAAAGAACAGGCAATGTCTGCGTCCTCAGAGAGGCGGCGAGAGGAATAAAGGCCGTGAAAGGAAGCCAGGGATCTGTTGCAGCCCGGAGAGCCGGACCCCCGGGACATCCCGCAGCTGACGGCCCGAGCCGCCGGCCAGGGCTGTAGGTGGCCACGGTCTGCTCCGTCCCCAAGCCCAGCAGTCATCTAACTGCACTGCACACAATGCTGTGCTCACGTCTGACTGTGGGCTCGGCCACAGGTTCTTCTTACGTCTCACAGTGTTTTGTTACCTTTGTGTTTGAAAAATACAAAAACGTTTGCTGTTTTTAAAGGCATCAGGGTGGGAATTCATAGGAGAGGAGGCAGGCAGAGGACGATGGGGGCACAGCGTAAGCACACACATACCAACGCTCCAGTCCATTTCCTCCACGGCATCCCCATAAACTCCGTGCTTGCTTTTGCTGGCAAAGTCCTTGGACGCGAACAGGGCCGTGTGCACCTGAAGGTAGGACAGGGTGAGCAGGAACGGCTTGTCGGCATTCCTGCGGGAGGAGAAAGTTCGCGGCGATGTAATTATGTTTGCCACGTGCTCGGTAGGATCAAAGTACTACTCCATGATGCCATCTGAAAAGCCAGAAAGCTCCACAAAGGAACAAATGTTGTACATTTTTAAAAATATGTTTTAAAGTTTATTTTTGAGAGAGAGAGAGTGGGGAAGGGGCAGAGAGAGGGAGAGAGAATCCCACGCAGGCTCTGCACCACCAGCACAGACTCCAATGGAGGGCTCCACCCACGAACCGTGACATCATGACGTGAGCTGAAGCCAGACAGGTCAGTGACCGGGCCACCCAGGCACCCCCAGTATCGTACATTTTATTCAAAGAAACAGAAGTCTTCACAGCGTGCCTGTGAAGGGACTGATGGTTACCCTGTGCAGACCGGCTGACGGAGGCTCTGTTCCCTCAAGACAGTCCCTGAGGAAGCAGCTCTGGAACGAATGTCGTGGGGTCTGGCCTGCTTTGCTCCCGAATTGTACTCTTCCCTCTCGATATGGTGATTAATACCAATTCAAGGGCCTTCGAAAGCATATGCTTTTTGGAATATGTACACACACCCAAGTTACCGGCTATAAAGACTGTCTCTTGATTTGTCAAGTTCTTACAGAAACAGCTATCTACCTGTCTAATGCCAATTCAACTCTGGGTTCCGCCATATTGCTCACGTTCCACTGCAAAGGTAACTCTTCTTTAAAAAAATTTTAATGTTTATTTTATTTTTGAGAGAGAAAGAGAGAGGGGAGGGAGAGGGAAAGAGAGAGAAAAAGAGAGAGAGAATGAGTGGGGGAGGGGAAGAGAGAGAGGAGACAGAATCTAAAGCAGGCTCCAGGCTCTGTGCTGACAGGCTCAGAGCCTGATGTGGGGCTTGAACTCACGAACCATGAGATCATGGCCTGAGCTGAAGTCAGATGCTTAGCCAGCTGAAACACCCAGGCAAAAAAAAATGTCCTCTGTTGTAATCAATCAGTGAGAACACACATCTGCTTGAGAGTTGTAAGTCACTGTCAATGTGCGGCTCTTGTGACAGTTGCCATGGGCCTGGGTGTGCAAAGGCCTTGGGGGTCCCCGTGCGTCTGCTGAGAGGGCTCAAGAAGTCACACCACCTCCTCTTACATCTCACTGACCTCTGGGAAATGCCCTCAGTTGCTTCAGTTTGGTTTTATGTAATTGGCTCAAATTTCACCTTCATCCAGGAAAGCGTCAGAAATTCCCTTTCAGCTAAAAGGGAGAACTGAAGAAGTGCCCTTCTGAAGGCTGTTGGGACCAATTGAATGAATAATGGACCAGATGCACAGCCAAACGCAAACCCTACTAGAGTATCTGGAGCACAAACCAAGAATCCCCTATGTGTTTTCCTTCACCCACTACACCACGAACGGGGGCGTGCCACGGACATATACGTGCTGCAGGCACCAGCACGGTGGTTCGCAAGTAGTGTGGACTCAGTAAATCTGTGTTAGCCAATGAAAACCTGCATTAGCTCTCCCAGCTTCCTCGGGTCCAGCCAGGACTCCCAGAACTGCAGGGATCCGTCGGTGCAACATGGTTTGTGCAAAAGGTGCTCCAGAGTAGGTACTGTCATATATACCTATGTAATATATACACCTACATATGTAATAATACATCCGTATATACTTCCATTTAGATGTATGCCTATACATTTACACACATAGATACTATACACCTATACATATTATTAGTATTAGTATATGCATATATACCTACATATGTTATTAGTGTTAGTATGCACACATAGACTTATATATGTTATTAGTATAGGATATACACACATATACACCCATATATATTATTAGGAGGAATATATACATATATGTGTGCATACCTACTTATACATATATTAGTATAGGTATGTATATATCTGTACACATATCCACCTGTGCATATGTTATTAGTATAGGTATATATACATACACATACAAAAAATATATATACATTATTAGTATAGCTGTGGGTGTATTTATTTATTTATTTATTTATTTTAAATGTTTTTTATTTATTTCTAGGAGAGAGAGAGAGAGAGCGTGAGCAGGGGAGGGTCAGAGAGAGAGGGAGTCACAGACTGAAACAGGCTCCAGGCTCTGAGCTGGCAGTCAGCGCAGAGCCCGACGCGGGGCTCGAACCCACGAACTGCGAGATCATGACCTAAGCGAAAGTCGGACGCTTAACCGACTAAGCCACCCAGGTGCCCCGCTGTGGGTGTATTTATATACGTATATAAACATACACATATAAACACACACACACACATATATATATATATATTATTATATAGGGGTGTGTGTGTGTGTGTATGTACACATATACTCCTATACATATATTATTAGTATAGATAGTACATATATGTACTCAAATACACCTGTATATATATTATTAGTATAGGGGTATATATGCAATTACAAATGTATACATGTTATTAGTACAGGTGTGTATATATATATATATATACACATACACATATGTAATGTAAACACCTATGCATATATTATTAGTATAGACAGTATACATATACATACACACACACACACACACACACACATATATATACACGTCAGTACACCTATACATATATCAGCATAGATGCATGTATATATGTGTGTGTGTGTGTGTATAATACATCTACACATGTGTATAGACATCTATACACATATTATTAATATAAGTTTATACACACACATCTATACACCTACACATACATATACACACACATACACATATACACCTATATATATATTATTAGTATAGGTGTATATATACACACACACATGCAGAAACATATATATATATATTATCAGTACAGCTGTATTGTGTACATATATATACACTATACATATATTTTTAGTATAGGTGAATACATACACAAACTTATACATATACTATTGGTATAGATGTAGGTGTATATAAATATAGTCACACACATATACACCTATACATATATTATTGGTATAGGTGTACATGTATATGTATAAACCTATGTGTATGTATATATTATTAACAGTATAGCTGTCTGTATACATACACATATACAACTACAAATATATTATTAGTATAGTTGTATATATACATATATACACACACACACAAACCTATGTGTATATTAGTGTAGCTGTGTGTGTGTGTGTGTGTGTATATACATACACATGTATATGTATACACATACACCTGTACATATATTATTAACATAGGTAGTATATACGTACTCCTATATACCTTTAGATATATTAGTATATGTATATTAGTATACATACATCAGTATATTAGTATACATAGTGTACATGTATTAGTATAGGTGTATATACTATACACATCCACACAAACCTATGTAT
Organism: Hyaena hyaena; assembly: GCF_003009895.1. Taxonomy (NCBI): domain Eukaryota; kingdom Metazoa; phylum Chordata; class Mammalia; order Carnivora; family Hyaenidae; genus Hyaena; species Hyaena hyaena. The sequence continues at coordinate 1,317,998 of NW_024080774.1, forward strand.
CTATTATTAGTATAGCTATGTGGATATATATATGTACACATACATACCTATACATATACTATTAGCATAGGGGGTATATATGCCAATATACACCTATGTGTATATTATTAGTATAGGTGTATGTATATACCCAAATACATATATTCTTAGTATAGATGTGTGTATACATATACACATTCACGTATATTGTTAGTGTAGATATATATACATATATACATACACACATATAAACTCATATGTTAGTATAGGCTGTGTATATGCATACACACATATGCACCTATGTATTAGTGTACATATAAATACATACATGTACAAATGCGCACCTATTGGTATAGGTATATACGTCATACTATATAAACTCTAAGTCAGAAATTCCTGATCATTTTGAAGGGAGCATCCCTTCTGTTTGTAATCTTTGCCAGTCAGCAAGAGCTCTCAAGAAATAACCTACTTAATGAAATCAAGGATGCCTTTACATGTTTATTTAGTATCTTAAGTACTCATGATAACCAAAAACATCTCAAATTTAGAACTGGGTATCAGAAAACTGATGAGTCTACCTCTGATAAAGAAAGGAACGCACACTCTGCCAAATGCACTTTTATTTCCTCATGTGCCTACAGCTTGGGTTCCTTTGGCCCAACCAGTGCCTCGTGGGTCACCGCTCAGACTTTCTCCTGTCATATTTGACTTTGAAGGTTGCTCCTTGCACTGATACTCTCGTCTTTTGAAACAGAAAATAAGCATAAAGCATCACATGCTAAGTGCTGGGTCCCTTCTATGCTCAAAAACCAGATCAAATTGAGCCAGTTATCATTGATCATTTATACGGCGCTTTACAGTTCCAGGGCTTGGTGTTGAATTCTGTCACTTTTCCTCTTTACGACAGTCTACATTCTTATTAATTCGTGTGAAGTCTTTCATGACTAAGCCAAACAGAAACAAAAACACCAGCCAGCAGATGAGCATAAAGGCTGTATGTGGTCTGTGCCACCTCCCCCAAAAGTGGAATTAGCGTGAGAGTCCAAACCCACAACATCTAGTCTCATGTAACTTCTCCCCATTACTTTCTCAGGAAGGAAAGAAGATGTGTTAATGTTCAGATGGACACACGGGCACCATCTCTGAGCTGATAACCTGCACGTGAGCACATCTGCCACGGCATCGCTCTGGCCACCTGTAAGGGCGGATGTCCTGTTAGACACTAAGCCATGACAGGTCATGGACCTCTGACGTACAGGGCAGCCGGTGAGGCCCCCATCCTAGCCCTGGGAGAAGTGCACTCAGGCTTGGACACACTGCACCTCCTTCTCAAGAAGCAGATGAGGACCCTAAAAACTGGCTCAGATTCCCCCCAACCAACATGGAATTACACTCTTTACACTTGTCCCTAAATAGACATGTGCATTGTGTTTGGGTACAATTTCACCTTCCTGTGCTCTCCTGCTATTATACTTGGGCTAAAAGTTAAGGAAAATAGATACAGACAACTTAAAATTCAACCTTCCAAGCGTGTGTATGGTCAGAGCTGGAGATATAAGATGTGACTAACAGCATTTGCCAAGAAAGAAGAGGTGTTGTGTGCCCAACACCTTCAGAAAAAAATATAAAAATACGAGGATGAAGAAGAGTGGACCAGCCGCTGACGTTACTGGTGGGATCCCAAGATGGAGGTATTTTGAAATGTGAGCCGAGAACGAAAACAATAAAGGATAACGTTGCCCCAACAAGCAAATCAGGGAGCCCAGGACACATGGCGTTTGTGACGAGGGTAGTAAGAGATGTCAGGCGGATGGGGCGTGTACCGTTGCGGAGTTCAAGTTGAGTCGTGGACCATGACTTCTGTTCCTGGGACATAGGAGGGGAGAAGGCCACTCGTGCGTGTGCGATAAAACTGCACAGAGTTCCAGAAGTCTGTCTTCTCTGCAAGGAAGTGGTTTTCCACTGAGCAGACTGCATGTCCCGGCCACCAGGCATGGCGCTGGGTGCCAAAGCCCAGGGATCAGGGAGTAGATGCCGCAACAACACTGGGAAACGTCACGTGGACCAGGGCTCGGAGATTCACCGTGCGGGAGTACCGGCACAGTGGACCGTGCGTGGGGACGTGGGCCAGGCACACGCAAGTCTGCGGCTGCCCTGCACACACCCTGCGGCGCAATCACAGCCGGCTCTCAGGGGTAGGAATTCTGGCTGAGCAACAGCCTGTCATACGGGGCGGGTTGGACTCACTGAGGATGCATGGGCCTCCCTTCCCTACAACCCTGAAACCTCCGCGACACTCCCTCGAGTTGGCGGGAGGGAGACTTCTCAATAACAGCTTAAGTCCTGTTTTATGAGCTGCAGCAGGTCGGTAAACAATGCCTTTGAAAATTTACTGCCACGATCTCACACGCTGTGTGAAAAGATACAACTTTCCGCCGCTACATGCTTTCGCCGTATTTGTAAAAATACGGAAGGCAGCTCTGTGCCTTCGCAGCAACCTGCAATCATTTCAATCCGAGAATCAAAAGACTGACATCCTATAAATGCAGAGTGAAAACACAGACAAGGAGATGGTGAAGGTGTTATTTTTTTTTTCTGTCCGCCGCAAAGGTCTGGAACAGAATATTCCTCATCCGATGCTTGACTGTTCTTATTCAACCAAGGTCCCAGCATGAGCCAGCGTCGGGTGTGACTGGAAGACACACAGGTGCGTGCGCTGGTTTTTTCTGAGAGTCCTTGGATGCTGGTGATTACGGCAGGCACAAGGCAGCGAATGGCATCACTAGTCATCCAGCCAGAGGCCAGTGGCTGCCACCGTGTATGAGACAGAGATGCACACACCCAGATGTTCTTTTGTAGCCTCCACGCACACCCCATTGACTGGAAGAATGTTCGGCTGACACGGTACAAGGGACTAAAACTATAAAGGCAAACAAATCTCAACCTTGCAGGGCCGAAAACTTGCTCCTGGAGAGAGGCAGATTCCAAAGGTTCATGCAACCAGACAGTGCGTGCAAATGCTTTCATAAACACATCCGTGTTGGTGCTCTCCCTGTATACACCCACAGATGGGACACTAGACAATGGCAGACACTTGTCAGATGAGCTAAAAGCACAAGTTTTCTTATGTGGAGCCTGGGTGGCTCAGTTGGTGAAGCATCTGACTTTGGCTCATGGTTCGTGGGTTCAAGCCTGCATCAGGTTCTGTGCTGACAGCTCCGAGCCTGGAGCCTGCTTCGGGTTCTGTGTCTCCCTCTCTCTCTCTGTCCCTTCCCCTGCTGATGCTCTGTCTCTGTCTCTGCCTGTCTCAAAAAAAACATTAAAAAATTAAAGATTTTATTTTTAAGTAATCTCTATGCAATGTGGGGCTTGAACTCACAACTCTGAGGTCAAGAATGGCATGCTCTACCAACTGAGCCAGCCAGGCACCCCTAAATCGGAATAACTTTAAAAATAAAAACCCACATATATGGAAAGAAACCCAGAGAGCTACCACTAACACATAGGCTTTGCTTGGGGCTGGGGAAGGCAAGCACTTGGTGGGAAGGACTGAAGACCAGCAACAATTTCAACATTCGAAATTTCGACATACCCATTTTTACGCTGCTTCAGTATTTTAGAGTAGCACGTTACTTTTGGAGCCACAGAAAAATGGAGACGGAGCTTAAAAACAAAAACAGGAACAAGAAAACTAGAAGCCACCTTCTCCCCCAGAAAACATAGGCAGACAAAATGGACACAAAGGTCTGAAAGCCAATCTGTGTAAGAGACTTTAAAAAATGCTGCCTGCTTTCAGTCTTTCCCCACATCCTTCCAGCCTGCCCACACTGGCTTCGTCTACTGACTTTCACGCTCGGCTCTCTGTGCGAGAATTCCGCACACACAAATTTGTCCATGGCTCTTACCTTACGTTAGATGGGTCTGTAGCCACTGGGAAGTCAATGGCGGATGCCGGACTCTGAACCTACACATCACACCTGCGACTCCCCAAGTCCACTGTGACCTGAACGCATGTGTCTAAGGTCACCCATGTGCCCCACCACACAACAGTATAGGAAAGATTCTTTGCTGCTTCCAGCTATAAATTCCTTGGCATCCTGGCATCCATTCATTCATTATCCTAACCCAGGGAGTACAAGATACTGAGATTATGCAGAAAAAAATAAAACCGTTTCACTGCATTTTAGGTAATGGGAAATAAGAAACGCATATAATTGTTGTAATAGGAAATGAGACTCTGACAAAGGAAATGGATTCTCCAAAGTACCTTTGGAAAATCAATCACATTTCTTTTCAGTTACTGGGAGAGCATCCCAAAATGTGGCAGACAGCCTCCTTAGATGGACCCTCCAAGGGGAGAGAAAGAGAACAAGAGAGTACAGTCACCCCATCACAGTAAATCTGCCCTGCTCAGAATAACTGCTATGATTCTGATGGACAATATAAGACAGATCATCTATTGTTCAGTCCAGGGACAAGGAGAGAAGCCCATGAAGGTCGTGAAAAGAGGGGCCTGGGAAGTGAGTAAAATGGGGTCTATTCTAAGGCACAGAAAGTATAGCAATTCATTCATTCAGCAGTGGTTCTAAATGCGAAAAAACAAGCTAACGTTAAAACACTGGGAAGTTCCCCTCCCCAATTTCCTCCCAAGTAGTTCCCTCTCACAAATAGGCATTTATGCCTCTCTCCTTTTAAATAAATGTTGGGGCGCCTGGGTGGCTTAGTCAGTTAAGCGTCTGACTTTCGCTTGGGTCATGATCTCGCGGTTCGTGGGTTCGAGCCCCGCGTCCGCCTCTGTGCTGACTGCCAGCTCAGAGCCTGGAGCCTGTTTCAGTCTGTGACTCCCTCTCTCTCTGACCCTCCCCTGCTCACTCTCTCTCTCTCCTAGAAATAAATAAAACATTTAAAAAAAAAATAAAAAAATAAACGTTTATTCATTTTTGACAGTGGGAGCGTGAGCAGGGAGGTGCAGAGAGAGAAGGGGACAGAAGATCTGAAACAGGCTCCACGCTGTTAGCTCAGAGACCGACATGGGGCTTGAACTCATGAACCAGGAGATCATGACATGAGCTGAAATCAAGAGTCAGATACTCAGCCAGCTGAGCCACTCAGGAGCTCCTCTCCTCAACAGGTGAGAAGTCAGCAGCACCAGCCTGAATTTCTGTGGGACCACAAGTCACCACTCAGAAGGAGCTGAACCAAACCCAGTTCCCTTGGGCTTCCAGACCCATATGACCCATTCCTAATTTCCTCGCCTGCCTGGACCCCTGTGAGCCTGTGCTTCAATGCCTGACATCCCAAAGGTCGCACCTCCTGATTCCAGTTTAGGTCATAATCCCAGGGCATAAAAGAGATGTGTGTATTTGATGAAAGGAGAAAGGTCTGAGAGTCCTTCATCCAGTCCCTTTTCAGTTAGGAATGCCATGGACCTGGACAGAGTATCGCAAAAAGCAAGCAGCCTCCTACGACTATATTCAGCTTGTGGTATGCTCAGCCTGGCATGGAGGCTCATACTAAGAGCCAAAACCCGCTGCATTCCTATATCTGTGTCCTGTTGGCTCATGCAAGGTAGAAACCAATCAGGGGGCATCTACCCTTAAGAAGCAAGACAATTCTTTAATTACTTAACCTTTCTGCTGTTGAACACGTCTGTGGGTTGCTTTGTGTTGCCCTTAATTGTAAATCTGATGTACCTTTCTCCCTGTGAATCAAAATCAATATCACCCCCATTCCTTTCTAGCTTAAACTCTTACTTAAACTAATAAAGTCATCCCACGATCTCTTTCTTCAGAAGGTTCTTTGTGCCAAATCGCAGCTATTCATCATGGCCACTTATACCACGGTCTGGCTGGAAATGTCAAAGGCTAGGTCGAAGGGACCCTGTAAATGCATTTCAAGATTTCGACTGTGCCAAGTATCAACGGCAGTGGAACGGGATAAAAGGTCAGGTCTTCCAATGATACATTTATCAGCCGTCCCAGGTTTTACAGCATTATGATGACAACAGTGCTTGCAAAAAGAAGTCTCTACTTCTTGTAAAACTGCATGCCATGGAAAATGGAAGAGGCAGCACTTCCCCATGACCCTCCAGTAAGGGCATATTCTCTGCACGGCAATGCTACCTCCTTTGTTTACTCATGCTTCCCATCTTCCTGATGTCATGGTTACTTCCCTTTGCAGATCAGGGTTGGTTAAAGTCACAAAAAATGAGATTTTACTACTCTGTGAAATCAGAGATTGAAAACAGAACTCTAGGGACCTCATCGAGATAAAAGCCTTCTGCACGGCAAAGGAAACAATCAGCAAGACTAAAAGGCAACTGACGGAATGGGAGAAGATATTTGAAAATGACATATTAGATAAAAGGTTAGTATCTAAAATCTATAAGGAACTTATGAAACTCAACACCCAAAAAAACAATAATCCCATGAAAAATGGGCAGAAGACATGAATAGACACTTTTCCAAAGAAGACATCCAAATGGCTAACAGACGCATGAAAAGATGCTCAACATCACTCATCATCAGAGAAATAAAAATCAAAAGCACACTGAGATACCACCTCACACCCGTCAGAATGGCTAAAATTAACAAGTCAGGAAACAACAGATGTTGGCGAGGATGTGGAGAAAGAGCATGTCTTTTGCATCGCTGGTGGGAATGCAAACTGGTGCAGCCATTCTGGAAAAACAGTTTGGAAGTTCCTCAAAAAATTAAAAATAGAGCTACCATATGAGCCAGCAATTGCACTACTAAATATTTATCTAAGGGATAGAGGTGTGCTGTTTGAAGGGCCACATGCACCCCAATGTTAATAGCAGCACTATTGATGATAGCCAAACAATGGAAAGAGCCCAAATCCATCAACAGATGAATGGATAAAGAAGATGTGGTATATATACACAATTTAGTGTAACTTTCAATCAAAAAGAATGAAATCTTGCCATTTGAAACAACATAGATAGAACTAGACTGTATTATGCTAAGCAGAATTGGTCAGAGAAAGACAAATATCATATGACTTCGCTCATATGAGGAATTTAAGATACAAAACAGATCAACATAAGGGAAAGGAAACAAAAATAAGATAAACACGGAAGGGAACAAAACACAATAGACTCTTAAATACAGAGAAATGGAAGGTTCTAGATGGATTGTGGGATGGGGGATGGGCTAAATGGGCAAGGGCATTAAGGAGGGCACTTGTTGGGATGAGCACTGGGTGTTATATGTAGGGGATGAATCATGGAATGTACTCAAATCATTATTGCACTATATGCTAACTAACTTGAACGTAAATTTAAATAAATACTCCAGATCTTTGTCCAAGTTTGCATTTGTTTTCTAGTAGACTCAATGCTAAAGATACAAGAGATATCCCTTATTAAGCTCAACTGAAAATTATTAGCATTTATTTCACTTCTTTTTTTAAAAATATTTTTATTTTATTTCTAGGATAGAGAGAGACAGCGTGAACAGGGGAGGGTCAGAGAGAGAGGGAGACACAGACTCTGAACAGGCTCCAGGCTCTGAGCTGGAAGTCAGCACAGAGCCCGACACGGGGCTCGAACCCACGAACCACGAGATCATGACCTAAGCGAAAGTCGGACGCTTCACCGACTAAGCCACCCAGGCGCCCCAGCATTTATTTCACTTCTAATGAAAGCCTCTTCACATACAAATACACTTACATTAAACATGTTCAATACATATTGAATACATGTTGAATCCGCAATGAACACAGGGACCTGGAGAACAGAATTCTCAGGGTAAGTTTCATATGAGGTTTTTAATCCAATAAGTGGATACCGTAAACTACACAAATCATGTTGGTACTTATAAAGTCATCATGGTTCTTAATAATGTCCTTTTCAGCCTGAACAGGTGAATATTCACAGAGAAAAAACAAAGAGAAGTTTCCTCCAATTTTAATGTTTTCCCTAGCAACGAACCAGTGTTTTCCATGAATATAGGGTGAAAAGATGCCACCATATCTGGTTCCTCATGCTGCACAATGCCCAAGGTTCCCCTCGCTCTGTCAAGGATGATGTGAAACGTGATGGATCTCATTCTACCCACTGGCATTAACCTTTTTAAATGTAGCTTTGACTTAAGCAAAAGAAACACTACTTTGTGAATAAAATTGACTCAGTAAATTCACCTGTTACTATGCAGCCTCTGTTTTCTTTTCAGAATACACAAATACTTCTCCATCACCATGGTAATGACTGTACAGACACCAGAGCTCCCGGGAGAATCACCAGGATCATTCTCCTTTTGGGGCATGGCACCTGGGCTCTCCTGTGTGCAGAAGGTCTGTTGAGACATCTGTAAAATTCTCTGGTCTTCCTCTACCTCGCCTGTGCTCAAATCTAATCAGTAAGGGAGCTCAGTCCATGGCAGAGCAAAGGTGTCTGAGTCATCTGCTCAGACAGAAAGGAGCGGCTTCACAGGCACTTAGCTGTGGTTTGTTACCCAGTCTGTTGCGATTACTTGCAGGGTTTGGTAATTCACTCCAAATGTGGAGCCTCAAATTCCTCCTAAAGAAGACATCTCTTTTTTTCCCATCTCGTACGGCTGTTCTGCAGTGTGAAAGCGGCAATGTGTGTGTTCCCAGTGTCCGGCGGCAAAGGACGACCACTCAGCAAAGCGGTCAAAGCTGACACCTGAACATGCCGCATTTGCGCCGTGCACCCAAGCTGGCTCTGATTTACAGAGTCCCGAAGGCAGTAATGGCCAAGGGACGGAGTTGGATGGCTGTCGGATCCTTCACTCAGGATCCAGGAAGAGCACTGGGAGTTTCTAAGAAATCTACAGTTCATTCCTGCTTCTAAGAGCAACAAGGACTCCTTGCTAAGTCAAGTGCATTCAAGATGACTTGCCTCTTGAATTACTATACAACTTATAACATGTGGTATGGTGAACCAGAGATCTGGCTTTCCCACAGAAGCAGCTCCCCAAGGTAAATTTTATCCCTAAGAGTAAATCAGGATGAGGCCCCATGGGGTGCATGGTTCTATATTCCCAGCCATCAATCTCTTCAATGTGGAAGTATGCACTGGTAACCTGGGGGCACATGGGTAGCAAATGTGCTTTAGGAGATCTCATCAGAAAGCATCACAAACCAACAACGCATCTTAGCCTCTGTCACGTCCCCGTCACCCACAGTTCCACATCTCAAGTTAGCATCATCAGTGTAAAATCATTCTAGCGACAAGGCTTAGAGAGTGAATATAAATCTTAGAAATAGGAGTCTCCTGGGGTGCCTGGGTGGCTTAGTCGGTTAAGCGTCTGACTTTCGCTTAGGTCATGATCTCGCAGTTCGTGGGTTCGAGCCCCGCGTCGGGCTCTGTGCTGACAGCTCGGAGCCTGGAGCTACTTCAGATTCTGTGTCTCCCTCTCTCTCTGCCCCTCCCCTGTTTGTGCTTTGTTTCTGTCTCCCCCCCCCCAAAAAAAAGAGAATAAAATATAAATAAATAAATAAATAAAAGGAATAACAGTTTAAGCCATTTTCACCACTACTTTTGATGTATGAATGAGATGTGAACTTCACCCCCTCACACTGTCTTCTCTGCTAGTACAACACAAGAAGGTGCCAGTTTCCGATGAGAAATTCTGAACTGAAACACATTTGAATACCTTCCACAAATACTGCCATTGTTTTCGTCATTGTCCTTCTGCTGCTGAGTCTGAATCCATTTCTCCCACAAAGGTGGGAAGACCTGCATATCTTATTCAGGGTACGCTGGGCAATGAGACCATCTAAATGTCCTCAGGCCCTTGAAATGATCGTTTTTTTTTTTTTGTTTTTTTTTTTTAATAAATATTGCGATGATTCTTTGGTGTCATATTGAGGCGATTCTTTCAAGAGGTGTGGCTGTCACACACAGTGAATCAGGTATGACACGTAACACAGACTGATGACAATGGTACCCAAGGATGGGCTTACCTAGATGTTTCCAATCTTCGTGTGTGCAGGTAACGTCGTGGTAGAAGCTTTCTGGGAAGCAGCATGGTGCACAAATGCAGCGTTTTCACTAACACTGACTGTGCCCATGCCACACCCACGTGTGCAATAGGCGTTTCCACTGGAACCATCTATTTTGACGAATAAACCCTTCTGTAATAACTCAATAACCCCAACGTTCAACTGTGGTATTGTTCAAACATCTTAAATCTCTAGTTCTGCCAGAAAATTGCAGAAGCCTACATATCATCAAGATGAATGACGCAGGCTTCAACACCCTGAGGATCAAATTGCTTTCGGTCCCCTCCCAAAGTCACATGCTGAGGGACCCGTTAAAATGCCTTGTAATCATATGAATATTCATACTCTCCAGAGATTCCATGGTTTCTGTCAAAATACCACATGTTGGAAAGACATGATTCATCTAGAAGCCGAGTCGGATCCCTGAGCCCTGTGATTCCGTAGGGGCCACCGTATTATTAATCTCCTCCGTTTCTGAGAGATTGCTGGTGGATGCAGATGGATAGGCGAGCATTCAGCTGTCACAGAAAATTTAGCAGACAGCGGACTGCTGGGTTTTGGCTTCAATGCCCGGGTCTGCAACGCCGGGGAGGGCTGTCCCATCCTGCAATGGCTGCTCACTTGCTTATAAAACGCGGCGAGGTTAACCCATGTGGTAAGAGCTTTGTCAACCATGCGGACTGTGGCCCATTCTTGACTTAGGACACTAAGTGAGTGTCACAGCCACTTTTTAAAAAATAATATACAACAGTGGCGCCTGAGTGGCTCACATGGTTCAAGCATCCGACTTCAGCTCAGGTCATTTTCTCTTAGTTCGTGAGTTCGAGCTCCGCATTGGGTTCTATGCTGACAGCTCATAGCCTGGAGCCTGCCTTGGATTCTGTGTGTGTGTCTCTCTCTACCCCTCCTCTGCTCACACTCTGTCTCTCTTTCTCTCTCAAAAACAAACAGATGTTAAAAAATTAAAAAAAAAAAATAACACACTACGGGGGCACCTAGGTGGTCGTCAGTTGAGTGTGTGACTTCGCCTCAGGTTGTGATCTCGCAGTTCGTGAGTTCGAGCCCCCACATCAGGGCCCACTGCCGTCAGCAGAGTCCACTTCAGATCCTCTGTCCCCCTGTCTCTGTGTCCCTCCCCCAACTCACACTTTCTCTCTCAATATATAAAACTTTACCAAAAAAAACCCTCAACAGAATAAGATGCAAAATATGAGAAGTGATAACTCCGTTAAAAAAAAAATCATTTCAAGAAGCTTGTTTCAATTAATAAACTAAGTAGAACTTAGTGGATGATGATGTAAAATATATGCCTTATAAAAGTTCTAAAACTCTTGCATTATGGGGCACCTGGGTGGCTCAGTCTGTTACGCGTCTGACTTCAGCTCAGGTCATGATTTCGCAGTTTTTGATTTCAAGCCCCGCCTCCAGCTCTGTGCTGACAGCTCAGAGCCTCGAGCCTGCTTCAGATTCAGCATCTCCCTCTCTCTGCCCTCCCCTGCTCATTCTCTCTCTCTCTCTCAAAAATAAACATTAAAAAAATCAAAATTTTTGCACTAGATCACAAGTCAGCACCCCCTTCTAGAAAAATCTAGGGGCAAAACAACAACTGTAGCTTTTGTCCCTAAAGGCAAAACCCCACCGACGCTCGCGTACTTCCCGCGGTCCTAGGAGACAGTGGTTGAGTCTCTCAGGGAGCGTGTTAAGCGGAGGTGCGGCCCGCACTGCTCAGCAGCGCTCCCAGGAGGGGAGGTTCAGGTTTAACAGCACCCTCGGTTCTTGTAACAGAGTCTGAGCAGTCACCGCTCCGGCTCTACAGGCCAGCTGGCTTACGACGGTTTCTCTGCGAGCAGGTGTTTAGGACAAACGCACAAGAGCATGCCCACCAGTTTAGAGTGTTCCCCCTTCTGTCCAAACCCGTGTATGACCTTCCTCCTGCTGCTGTGCTAACACCAAATCTCTGCAGTCTCTGCTGCCTGAGCTACACAGGCTCTGAACACGTGCGCGTGGCCGGTGACCACCCAGAGGCGAGACGGGTGGTTTTCAGAGGAAATGTCCACTTTTCTCAGGGTGCCTGGTTGGCTCCATCGGTTAAGTGTCTGCCTTTGGCTCAGGTCACGATCTCACAGTTCATGGGTTTGAGCCCTGTGTCGGGCTCTGTGCTGATGGAGTGGAGCCTTCTTGGGATTCTCTATCTCCCCCTGTCTCTGCCCTTCCCTCTGTCTCTCCCTGTCTCTCAAAATAAATCAATAAACTTGAAAGAGAAAAAAAGAAATATGCACTTTTCTCTAAAGTTACATACGGGACAGAACGGTTGTTTTCGAAAGCAGGTGTTCCGGATACAGTCGCGGCTCAGGAACGCCGTCGACCCTCCCTGGATGGTGACTGCCCTTGCTGACTGCAACCCTTAACACTATGCGCTAACGGGGTCCTCCCAGACCTAAATGTGATGGTCACCTTCACCCATTCTCCTCACTGTTGTTTTGCTCAGAAATTTGCATGGGGGGGGTTCCCCATGTCGTTTGTGTTGCAAGGACATCTATGCTTACACAGTGCACACTTGAAGAGGAATGCCCCGGTGATACCTTAAAGCCCCTTTTGTCATGTGGTACACCTTTCCGGGCAGGGCACCAGAAGCACAGGACAGGAGGGATATGCGCGGAGCCACTCTGGCGAGAGCCTACCCCACTGCACTTGCTATCACGCACCACTCTGCTTTCCACATCCCTCCTCCCGGACTGGCTGGAGAAATCTCGTCTACATGGAAGGGGAGACGTGGCTGGAAGGACCACCTGTCTTTCCAGCCAGTACAGAAATAACCAAGCACTACACTTCACTGACAGCAATGTCAGGATAAGAGGTGATACCGACCGTCGTATGAACTGGGCCGCGTCCGCCACCAGCCTCTGCGTGAGGTTGTCGTAGGAGATGGGCTGCTGGCTTATCTCATGGTTCCTCATCAGGAAGCAGTTCAGGGGCCGGAAGTAATGCAGGAAGCACACGAGGAAGCCCAGGATCATGGCGGCCAGGCAGAGAAGGCAGAAGAAGACCGCGGGGGGCACATGGGCCAGCCCCAGGTACTTAAGCACCGCCAAGGTGAGGAGAGTGATCGCTATGATTTGGAGGGGGATGAACACCAGCATCCTGATGCCCCTGGTGAAGACGCTGCCTTCTCCGGGCTTGCAGTCCCTGAGGTTGGTCACAGGGATCCCATGGAAATAGTCAAAGCCGTGGCTCAACGGGTGGTGACAAAAGTCGGTTTTGTTGTGACAGTTCGTCCCAAGGTGCCACTTCCCTGAGAAGGAAGTGGGTGATACGTTTAGACCCAAGGAACACCCTGACCGGAACGTCAGCTTCTGATTCCCACTCGGTGAAAAGTGGGATCGCTCTGCACATTTATGAGCCAAATGCCTACCATTCTGTAGAAGCACGGTTTTCACTTCCTTGTCCACAAACAACAGGATGTTCACTACTCGCTCTACCAGAAAACAGTAACTTATTTAACAACAACAGAAAACCCAAGAGACAAACACCTAACATATTTAACAGGTGGGTGACAGAGATACACAGAAGTGATTTTTAAAGACGTTTCCTTATAATTAAAGTCATAAAACCAACTTGGTTTGTTCCTTGAATGTTAAAAGTGCAAATGCATCCTTTCTCAGAAAGGTACACCTGAAGCATAAGGAAATCACACTCAGAACTCAGCAATTATTTTAAACATCTATGACATTTCTTATAAAATGTTAATTATACCACTAAATTAGTGAGTGCCTCACAAAAGAAAAACATCATGATGGTTTTATGACAAGAGTAGGAGGGAAGACAATGGCCATTTTGCTTCTATGAGATATTTTGGGATCCATCTGATGACCCACATAGACCTAAGCTTATCAACTAAAAAGGGAGAATGTATTACTCCTAACTACTGAATAAAATCAAGGACAAGTGAGACAAAGTCTGACATAATTTTATCACTAATATATAAAATTAAAATGTTCAATAGCATGGTGTATATATGCAGTTTTGTATGCTGTGGGGCTTTGTATAATTATCGATTTATCAATCTATCACCTATCATCTGTTTCATCTCTGTATCTCATCTGTAAATCCATTATCTATCCATCCACCCATTACCCATCCATTGATCCAACATCCATCCACTCATCATCCATCTATCCACCAATTATCCATCCATTCAACATCCATCCATCTAACCATCTTCCATCATTCACCCATCCACCCATCATCCACCCATCATCCACCCATCCATCCATCATGCATCTATCCATCAACCCATTATCCATCCATTCAACATCCATGCATCTACCCACCCACCCATTATCCATCTATCATCCACATCCATTACCTATCCATCTATTGTCCATTATCTATCCATCATCCATCCATGTATCCATCCATCATTCATCCATCCATAGTTCATCTGTCCATCATCCACTTCATCTGTTGATCTATCCATCCCTACCTCTGTCACCTATCTTTCCATTTATCCATACATCCAACAGTCCATGTATCTATCATTATCTCTATCCATCTATCTATCATCTATCTATATTTATCTACCTATCCATCCATACACACACATATACTCACACACACTGACCATATCTTTATATTCAAATAGCTCCGATAGGTGCATTGCATTTTAATTTAAATGGAAATCATTTGTTCCCTGTCTGAAGTCGTACAAACTGTATGCATGATGTCATCCTTAAGAAGGCAGTCATCATGCCTGGTCCCACTCACCCTGCCCAGGCCCTCAACTCCCCTCCAAAGCTGCCCATACCTATCAGAGCTGTTGCATAGCCTTGATCCTTGAGAAGCTTGGCAAAGGTAATCTCACTGGTGGGAAGTCCTCCGGATGAGGCCGAGAAGAGAAACACACCCACGAGGGTCTCAGATGCCATTCCTGAAGCAGGAGAAATGAGCACTGAAAGAGGAGGCCTCCTCCTCCGGGAGGCCCTCAGGAGGACAGCAGCCGTGGCCATGGTGCACGGAGGTTACCTGATCGGACGGGGTACCGGCCTGTCATGAAGGCCGCCCTGCTCGGCGTGCACAGGGGCGACGCTGCCAGGTGTTGCGTGAGCTTCACCCCTCCTCCAGCCAACCGGTCAATGTTGGGAGTCCTACAACAGAAGACTCACGTCATTTGTGATGACCCAGAAATGTGCAGCCTCCGCTGTGGCTTCTTGCAGTGCGCCACCTCTCCATCACCCAGGGAAACCCCTGGGGGACACACGAGGCCAGACCAACTGTCCCAGGGCTTCTGCTCTGCGAACGGACCGGCTGGCCCTGTCAGGGCGTCGCTGCACATGCACTAGGCACGCAGTCCTAGGGCCGCGCTGAGCTCTCCTCCCACGTTGTCCACTGGGAACGCAGCCCCTGCCTCTCGGCCAGCCTGGCCACCTTCCGCCCTGCAGATCCTGGCACAGATGGGATTCTCCCAGGCCTCCTGGGACCAAGCTTGTCCCTAAGGGGGTCTGATGCGTGCGTGGGACACAGATCCTGCCACAGCAGCTTGCTCACCACAAAGGGACAGCTCAGCTGACTGTGCTCATGACTACACCGCAGGGTAACACACATCTTGCTTGTCGTGGCCCACGGCCCCCTGCTCCGGTGCCCACACAGAATAGCCCTCGGTGACGCACAGCATCAAGGGGACAGTCATCTCCTCGCAGTGCTACAGGCAACAGGCTCCCCCACCCATGAATTTAGTGTGCACGTTGGATAGTCAACGTCTCTACTGTGCTTCTGTCTTCAGTCAAGGGTTTAGAAGATTCAGAAGAGCTGAGTCTGTGTACCTGACTTAAACCTCCCCGTGCCTAGACGGGCCCACCATGAAATCTGACTGGTTTGGCGTGAGTGTATAAAATAGAAAACAAGAAATGTAATGCATAAAGAACTGGAATCGAATATGGAAGAAGACAGATCTGGGGGACATGGTGACATGAATTCTTCATTATGATTTTATACACTTTTGTTTTTTCTTTTGAGATTGGGTAGAAATGGAACCTTAAGGCTTGGGTGTAATTTTCTAATTAAGACACCTGAATATAAACAATTATGTATTCTCTCCGTGAACTTCAGGAATACATATATATATATATTTTTTTAGGAATGTTCATAGCAACTTTATTTATAGTCACGATAAATTAAAAACAACCCTAGTAAATAAATAAACTGTGGCATATCCATACTTTGGGATACTACTCAACAATAAAAAAATATGGAACGCTTCACGAATTTGCGTGTCATCCTTGCGCAGGGGCCATGCTAATCTTCTCTGTATCGTTCCAATTTTAGTATATGTGCTGCCAAAGCGAGCACAATACATACATTTTTTAATGTTTATTTGAGACTGGAGGGGCAGAGAGAGAGAGAGAATCTCAAGCAGGCTCCACACTGTCCTCACAGAGCCTGATGTGGAGTTTGATCTCATGAATTGTGAGATCAGAACCTGAGCTAAATACAAGAGTCAGGCGCTAAACTCACTGAGCTACCCAGGCACCCAAGGAATACATATCACATTAAAAATAATAAATCAAAAATTTTAAATGAATACATATTATGATCCTGATAAGAAAAAGGAAATTAATAACAAGAGATGTATGGTGAGTGGCAAAAAGTAAGATCTATGCTTTTTTTTTTTTTTAACAAAACGGGGCTAATGGTGGGGTGGAAAACTTATGTGTTCAACTGAAATCTCATCCTCGTCCATGTGTTTAAAAGTCTAACAAATGTCACAGGGAAGCACACAGCTTAAAACAACAAGCAGCATCGGGGTGCCTGGGTGGTTCACTCAGTTAAGCATTTGACTCCTGGTTTCGGCTCAGGTCATGATCTCACAGTTTGTGAGACTGAGCCCCACGTCGTGCTCTGTGCTGACAGTGTGGGGCCTGCTTGGGACTCTGTCTTCTCTCTCAAAAATAAATAATCGTAAAGAAAATTATTAAAAAATAAATAAGTAAAATAAAATCTGAATGACAGAGGGGTACGTGAGTGGCTCAGTCACTTAACTCAGTCAGTTAAGCATCAGAGTCATGATTTTGACTCGGGTCATGATCTCACTGTCTGCTGGTTCAAGTCCCACATCGGTCTCTGTGCTGACGGTTTGGGGCCTGCTTGGGATTCTCTCTCTCTCTCTCTCTGTCTCTCTCTCTCTCTGTGTCTCGAAAATAACTAAACATTAAAAAAACAACATAAAACAAGCAGCATCTGATACAAAGTTTTGGGGTGGGACCAAGGCATGCCTGGTTATGCCTCTTGCACAATGGTTTCCCGTCATAAGAAGAGCTCAGAGCCCATCTGGTTGATGTGACGCATCACAGTGAAACACCCCTCCACGCGGCGGTGTCATGCTGAAGAGACGATGAGGAGGCAGAGGGATGGCGAGGAAGTACATCAGTCTCCCGTGGCACTGACCAACGCGCCCACCCCCGGGTCCACACAGTCACTATTCATGGATCTTATGAGAAGGTTCTATGAAAGCACATGATCTCCTTCCCCATCTCGTGTGATTCCGTTTGTACTGACCGTTGGTAAGAGGAAGCTCAGGGCCATTCTATGTGACTGTTTCATCACTATTATAATGAGAAAATGCTGCCTTGATGCCAATATTCTATTACTTAAGGGCCGACTTCCTTTCTTAAGCCAAAGGGCCCTTAGAATAGGTGTTACGTGAACCCAGTGTCACGCAGGGGGCTGAGAAACCAAATGGCCTCATCTGTCCCTGACTCTGGTCCCCACTGTCCTTCTACCATCAATGATCCCTGACCCTTGGAAGGTTCCGGAGTCATTCAACCTGACACGTGCCTCTGGGGCACCTGTCCTGGCCAGGGTGGCTGGTGACTGTGGAGACAAAATAAGCTGGGATGAGGGCAGAGGGGACACCCTTGGGAACAAACCCAGGTAGCAGACAGAGAAGAGAAGATAAAGAGGCGAGCCGACGTGAGGAGGGGACGGAGGACGTGCCAAAGCAGGGTAGGATCACTGAGTCGGTCAGTCATTAGGAGGATCTTTCTAGTGGTCACACGTGTTCAACACATGAAGCATCTGCCTGTGTCCACGAGAAGTCGCACGTGAATGCACGTGCCATGAGGGGGTGGTGTGTGCACTCTGTCCTGTGTCCACGTCGCTGGGGACCGCTGCCTACGAGCAGGCCCAGGCATTCACACGCACCTGCGTCACCTCACCTGAGTGTCTTGTTTCCGTAGCATCCCACATCTCCGATGCCGAGGTCATCGGCCAGCAGCAGGACAAAGTTGGGCCTTGTGGCTGCATGGCTCTGGGCCGCACTCAGGAAAGACAGCAGAAGCAGGTGGAGCCTCATCTTCCTGCAGAGGGAAGGACACAGACAGAAGTGAGGGGCGCCAGCGTGCAATGGGCCGTCTCCTTTTTGGGACCTTCTCCCAACCTGGCAGCCCCAGGCCATTTGTGCTGCAAGAACACACTAAGACACTGGAGGGCAAGAAACTTTATTCTCTCTTCTCTGGGTGTTTGCTTCCAAAACAAACATTTCTGTCTCTAAGGAAAGTAACAACCTCTCACTTCTTTCTTTTTATTTAAGTTTAGGTATTTTGAGAAAGACAGAGAGAGCATGGGGGGGCGAGGGGCAGAGATACAGAGAGTTCCAAGCAGGCTCGGCAGCATCAGCTCAGAGCCTGACATGGGGCTTGAACCTATGAACTGCGAGATCACGACCTGAGTGGAAACCAAGAGTTGGACAGCTAACCAACTGAGCCACCCAGGTGCCCTGTGACCTCTTGTCTCGACTCTACGCCAAGACACAGGCTCTGCTGGGAAGAATGCAAACACCACCATCTTCTATCTCTTCTTGGCAGGTAAGCTCTGTAAGTAGCTAAAAGTTCTGATAGGTACTTCACTGAGACCCAACGGTCAATGTCCTCTCCTTTCTAATATTAGCTTTTGTTTGTTTGTTTTTAAAGGGAAAGAAGGGCAAATGTTTCAAAACTCAAGGAGCACAAGGTTCATAGCCTGGGGCAGCTCAGGGTGCAAACTCAGCCAAGGAAGGGACTGTAGCCCCGTCTTGTGACTGTCTTCACCACAGACGGTTCTGACGTCCACACCATAATCCCTGGACCTGCAGCCTCCAGAAGGAACCCGCTCACACCTGCATCTTTGCCCTGAAGACTCACTTCAGCCTTCCTATGTCTAGAACGTTAAGATACATGAATTAGTGTGCTTTTAAGACCCAGAAATGCAACGTCATCCACACAGACATGCAAACAACCCTTTGTGTGTCCATTCCTGACGCCATCTTGTGAGGCACGTGGAGCTTCCGTTTTCTGGCCCTTTCCGGGTTTGGGGATGCTAGCTTCCCTCTCCCTGCTTCTTCGTCTCCCATCGCTGTCTCCAACCTCCTAGACTGGAATCAGGGTGCCCATCCCACCTTCCACTGGAACCACAGCCCGACCCTGGGAATTAGACTCTCCTCCACAGGAGGATGTGGCTTCCCAGGTCATTCTGTTGTCTGCCTCCCTCGCTCCTCCACTCCCCGCAGTCTAGTGCTTTTGCAGCCTGACCCTGGGTCCCCGTCAGGTGAGAGGCAGACCCCAGGCAGGTGCTGTCCCAGCCATGTTGTTCGACAGGCCCGGTGGGTGCCAGGGAGCATGCAGGAGATGCATCACAGCCCCCAGTCATGGCCAACATCCATGTCCTTTGTGATCCCTCCTCTCTGAACATACTCCCTGACGTATCGCAGCATTTGTGAGTCAGCAAATGCATACCCAGTGAACAGCAACTCTGGAGGCTGTACAACTGGAAGCATGCTCTCTCTCCTCCCTGCGCTGTGGGCACCATGGAGGCAGAGGCTGATGGGCGAGCATCCAAGAAAACCACGTGACATGGAGCACTGACGTTTACTCTGTTGACTTCAAATGCCTCACTCCTAACTCCACTGGATGGTGGGTTAGTAAGGACACTACACTGTGTTTTAGACGGTTGGAAGGTTCGATGGGCAAGAGAAGGATTTGCAAAGGAGCACCCATCTGTGGATAAAAAGCCTGACATACAGTTGAGCTTCTCAAGAGTACTGGAGACACCCTACTGGGTGTAATGCCCAGGAAACGCCTTGCGGTCGCACGTCAGGGGTCCCTGAGTGGATTTAATGCTTTGCAAATCCGGAACTAAAACCAGCGATGGATAAAGGAGCAGCTCCCTAACTTCCTGCCCCCACAACAAAGCAACGTGGGGCCTTCCCGCCAGAGAGGGTGAGAAAACCACAACACCGCACATGTGCGCTAACTGCTCAGTGCTTTCATGCTTCCTTTCACCTAGACACAAACACACACAACTTCTTATTCGGAACCGCACTTCTGTGAGTGCTTGTGCGCAGTGTAAGCGCTCTGCCTACGCCTTTGTCAGCTCACCTATGTGAAGAAATAACAGGAGTGCATGCGCATCAGTATTAGGACTATTTCATCAGGATTAATCATTTATTGTGTAAGTAAATGATTACTGATTATTGCCTCCTCCCTGTTATGAACAGGGTCCCCGGCCCTGATGTCACTGGCATCCTTGCTGGGGGCTCACTGGTCCCTGGAGGGCACACAGCTGCACCCCGGCCTTGCGCACTCACTGCCGGCAGCAACAGGGCCCCGGTGGAGAGAGGCTGACCCATGACCACCTGCCGCGCGTACCCCCCCCATATGTCAAATCACCAGCCCGTCTCTGCCTCCTGCATCTGCCCCTCATGGCCCGTGCTCTCCTGTGTGCACTGCTCAGCTTCTACATAAGGATTCGGAAGTGGCCACCCGTCTGGGTGACGGCGACTTTCTCCCCAGCATGAATTCAGCCTCTTTGTCGGCACTTCCGTGTGTCAAACGGGGACGGCCATAACAATAGCTTGTCAGTGCCCTGGAGAAGATAAAATTACACGCTGAGTGCTATGAATCCATAAGGGAGCCTTCAGTAGTGGCCAGCAGTCGTTAGCGGGAGTCAGCACTCCACCATTCTTACAACTTTGCGGAGATGACAGTCAGGACAGCGACAGAGTTTGAAACGATGCAAGCGGTGACCCCCGCGGCAGCCTCCTGCTTTCCATTCCCCTCCGGGATAATCCCGTCCCCTGCTGTGGGGCTGGGCCTCCAGGCTTGCTGCTAACGAACGGAAGGTGGAACACGGAAGGCGCGTGGCATCTTTGATGAGGTTACAACACCCGATGACCTCCGTGTGGCTGCAGCCTCTTCTCCTGCTGCATTTTAAGAAGTGAGATTCCCCAACTGGAGGGACGCCCATCCGTGGTGGGCAAGTGATGGAGGCCCCCAGCCAGCAGGAAGCAAGGACCCGAGGCCCTCAGGCCGACAGCCTGCAAGAAACGAGATCTGCCCACAACCACCTGAGCAACCTCGGGAACAGATCCTTTGGATGAGACACCGTCCTGGCCAGAACGTCTACCACAACCCAGGGGCCAGCTAAGCTGTGACTGCCTACGCACTGAACCTCTGGAGATAACACGCTCACAGGCTTCGAGCTGCTGATGTTTGCCGTCATTGATTACACGGAGGCAGAAAACTCATAGAAAGTGCTATCGCCTTGGATGGGAAGTTCGGTTGTGGAATGAGGGCCTGAGAAAGCCTCTCCATGGCCAGGCTCATAGGCCATGCTGAACTTATTTTAGGAACATGCTTCATTAGCAATGGCTAGTCAGGATTTATGTAAGTAATTTAAAGATACATCGCTCAGCTCACCAACCATGTGAAAAATGAATTTTTGTTTTACATTGAAAGTTGAAAATACCAGGAATGAAAAATGTACTTCTGGTCGCCCAGAGGAATACGGTTGACAGATTAAACGAAGCAAAATCCAGGCTCCTGTGAGTCCTAAGTAATGTTTCACCAAAATAATCCATTTTTTCCCGGATTTTGTTTTGTTGTGTGTTTACTCATATTCTAAATGTACAGAAAGAAAACATAAAGCGAGCATTCAGGGAACCGGTCAGGTGATGGGACGACTTCCGTGCTTTTACTGTGTTTGTTGCGGACACGGCCGAATGCACAGCTTTCCCGCTGCCGCGTGCCATTTTCCCGTTCTTTGTTTTTCCCTGCAACAGTGGAACTACGAGCTAGAGAACAGTCTGCAGGAACAGCAGGGGTCAGAAGCGGACAGCACCGTTAGCCCACGGAGGGCACAGTGGACAGACGTGACGAACCCAATCAGGGGTCACGGGTGTGTCTGATTTGCGTTTTCTCATCATCCCGCTGCTTCATGGAGCTTGGATCTGGCAGAGGTTGGAGGAAATGTGGCCACGTGCTCATGACTCCACAGAGATGTTGGTACCCAGACATGGTGGGGGCAGGCGGGAGAGAACGGGACGGACTGGGGATGCTATTATTACAACCACGAAATTAACAGAAGATGAGGTATTGGAGACAGAGTCATCAATGAGACTTCAACCTTGCTCTCTGGGGTGATACTGGGGCAATGAGCTTTGCAGAGAAGGACGGAGACAAAAAATGTCTGGGGCTTAAGATTATGAATCTGATTGACACCAGAATCTTAACACAGTAAGGGTCCATTGTACACATGAATCTTCCCTGGGAAAAATTAGCTCCAATTTCCTGTGCAAAATTTTGCTGAGATGCCTATTAATTCAGGTGTAGGCTTTTTTTTTTTTTTTAATTAGAGTTAAACCCAATAGGATGAAAGCCCTTTAATAATTATTAATATTCATCTATATATATTCATCTATACAGTATGAATTTCTGAATCACAGAATGGGTTTGGTTAGCTCAATGTAGCATTATGTCATTAATTATACTTCCAAAATGTGCCTGCCTATGGTAGATATAGTTGGGCTTTGGGTGAGACCAATCATCTAGCCCAATTAAAAATGTTAGGAAATTTAAGTTTGTTAATAGCCATCTAGAATCTTATTGCATCTAAATTATTACTGTCTGAAGTAACCACAATATATTTGTTCCCCAAAAGCATGAATTAGAACAAGGTGTTTATAAAGATGTTTCAAACTGTTGAAACACAGTTGACAAAAAGTACTTTAAAAAGAAAAGAAAGTGTTCTACTCCTAAATATGAGCAAGGCACATTAATTTCTGAAAAACTGCATACGATCCCCCCTTAAAAATTACTTTTTGGAATAATCTTAATTTGGCAAAAAAGAAAAACTTTCATGAGGAAGCAGGTATTCCTAAAACGTAATCATTATGAAGGAGAGAGACAAAAGAACATCTTCGAAACTGCAGGTGTAATTACATTACATTCGTTCATTAAAGAAAAATTAACAATGTGCTTACATAACAGAAGCTTTACCATGGCAACAAAAATGTTCCTGATCTATTTGCTCAATGGGGAAAAAGGCGTACTGAAAATAGAGAAAACTCTACACTTACAGACCATATATTTCTTTAAAAGAAATGCAGTTTTATTCCATTCAAACTATATATGATAAATTTACGAACCAATATATTTGGTTGACAAAGTGTTATCTAAATAGATGTCCTGTTTTAAAACCATAGTAATCACCTGACATCAGGACAGAAAAAAACCTACCTGAGTATGTGTTAAAACAGGTGTTTTTAAAGATGTAAATATAAATTGTGATTTTCCTAATATAACATTGTATGCCGACTATGCTTTAACAAAAAGCAATAAATGGCTTGCAATTTTTCTAAAATTAATATTCAGGGCTACCTGGGCGACTCAGTTGGTGAAGCATCTAACTTCAGCTCAGGTCATGATCTCATAGTTCGTGAGTTCAAGCCCCGCGTCGGGCTCTGTGCTAACAGCTCAGAGCCTAGGGCCTGCTTCAAATTCTGTGCCTCCCTCTCTCTCTGACCCTCCCCTGCTTGTGCATTCTCTCCCTCTCTCTCAAAAAATATACTTTAAAAAAATCTTTGAAAAGTAAAATAAAAATAATGAAATAAGTAGCACAATGAAAATAGTTGCGCTGATATAATAACATGAATGAAGAAAGGTGTTTTAAAAATGAAGCCTTGCTGAAACTTTTCCTATGCATTTGAAATCTTGGAACGGTTGGAGAAATGCTGAGTTTGGAGCCCTGGAAGACCCTCGTGGCCGCTGCTCACTTCTCTCTCTTTCGCTCGTACAGCTTACGGTCCGGAATACGAAGAGGAGGTCAGCAAGGGATCTGGGCACAACGCTCCACAGACTGGTGCTGGCGCTCCTTCCCCACCAGCGCCCGGGTTGCTCGATCCCCGCACGCCTCTGTCCTCCAGCCGGACAGCACAAGGGCTCCTAGCTCGTCTAAGCTCCTGTGATGGTCGCGTTCCCCCAACCTGATGGCTTTTCCCTAAGTCTGCCTGCAGCCCACTCTATATTTTCTTTCTGTTCAGCAGGAGAGGGGCAGGCTCTGAAAGCACGGACACAGAGCAAAATGTTCCCCGAGAACTGTGATCCAGCATGAGAGGAGCATTCGACCCCCCATCACGTTTGACTTCCTGACAAGCATTTCCCCCGAGGGTCCAGGTAAATGTCCGGGCACGTCAACCTGTGTTAGGTACCTTGACAAGGCTGCGCATTCACCTTGACACTGAGAAATGCCAGGAGGCAGGTACCCTGGCTGAAGTAGGGCACCCAAGAGACTGTCATGAGACTAGACTCATCCCAGGCCGGTCCAGGATGCGGGGAATTTCTCAGGCAAAGGTGGTAATAATGGTCCTTTGGTCTCCTCAAGACCCCACCAGACAAGCCAGCTGAAGGGGAGCCCCTGGTCTGGAGTTCAGGGCAACCAAAACATACACCCTCAACCCCGGGGGGAAAGCAATGCCAAGAGCAAAAGGCTTCACAATCAGGGCGGCGAAGACACCCGCAAACGGTCACAGCAATAGTAACAACTCACAGCCTTCAGTTTGCATCAGCTCGTTAGTCCTGAGGTTCCCATGGTGCAGAGCCCACCAACTTCTTCCAAGAACCAGTGTGGGAGACTCTGTGACAACTCCCATTTTACAGATGATGGGGGTGAGCCCGAGACGTGACGTCATGGAGCAAGTGACTGATGGGAGGGGTTATAGCCCAGTACTGCCAGACCCCAAATCCACGCACAGAGAAAAGTGAAGAGAGGGGCCTGGCCAACAGCTAGGAGAGGTGCTGGGGACAAGGTGTGGGTGGAGTATTCTATTTTACTGCATGCATGGCTGGGCTGCTTGAGTATTTTATCACTAATTATGCAATTCTTGTTTTTATTTCTTATATTTCTTTATATTGAGAGAGAGAGAGCGAGCTGAAGAACACAAGGAAAGGGTAGAAGGGGAGAGAGAGAATGTTAAGCTCCACGCTGGGCATGAAGCCCAACAAGGAGCTCAGCCCCACAAACCCTGAGATCATGAGCCGAAATCAAGAGACAGACGCTTCTTAACCAACTGAGCCATCCAGGTGCCCCTAATTATGTAATTTTTAAAAGATTTTTAATTGTGGTAAAAATCCACATAAAACATACCCTCTTAACTGCTTCTGAGTGTACAGCTCAGTGGCACTAAGTACATCCATAACTGTTAGGCAAACATCACCCCTATCTCCGTAACACTCTTCACACTGAAACTTTGTCCCCATTAAACACTGACTCCTCATCTCCAGGCCCCTGGACCCCACCCTGCTAGTCTGCATCTCCACGAGCCTGACTACTCCAAGTGCCGCATGTGACCGCAACCAGACAGTAGCTGCCCTTCTGCCTCTGGCTTATGCACTGAGCACAACGTCCTCGAGGTTCATCCACGATGAAGTACGGGTCGGGATTTCCTTCCCGCTTCTGAACAACATCCCATCGTGCTGACGGACCACCTTTTGTTTTCCACTCATCTGCCGATGGTAATTACGTAGTTTTAAAACACAAAATATGGAAAAATACTTCACCACCATCAATTCTACTCCTGGACTCCCGACCACGGTTATGGAATTCTTCTTCACAGTTACTTGCAGGGTTAAAATCTATGGAATTCCTCTTCACAAGAATTTGCACGGTTAAAATCTGTGAACACCTACATATTCTGAAACAGCTATATCATGCACAGGTTAACAACATTCATGTTGCTGTCTTTGCCCCCGCATATAAGGCATTTCATTTAAGTACAACCCAAATGAACACCTGTGTTCACCATATAACTTCTCATTAAATTCTTTAGTAACTGAGAACCAAAATACACTCTTGCATACCATATACATGTATGTGTACACTATATACACTGTATACAGTATATATATACCATGGACTCTACATACATTTACATTTACACACACATATATGATACATATACACACCCTAAATATACACATATACACAGAGTGACAATAAGTATGACAAAATAGATCTGTCCCTGAGAGAGTATACACAGGCACTGATATATCACCTTATATTAGTATGCTGAAATGTCTACAACTATCAGTGTCTTATAAAAGTTAATATTTCACTGTTATCCCAGATTTTATAAGGGGAACTTCTATTGCTCATGATTCATCATTTTCCGCCTAGATGGTTGAATCTCTTGTAGGTAGATGTTCACATCTAATGGCTTGCATTTAAGACAAAAGAGGATTATCAGTCCCCCTCCCCCCTTGCATGGAATAATTCATAATTATCACAAGTATATATTTACTTATGTTATCACAGTTCCTAGAAAATATTTAATGCCATGGAGCTTTGATAGAGTGTCATTTTGTGAAAAGTATATTTTGTAATGAGTGAATTGCTTTTACGATGAGTTTTTCTTTTTTAAATTTATTTTTATTAAAAAAATTTTAATGTTTATTTTTCAGAGAGAGAGACAGAGAGACAGAATGAGCTGGGGAGGGTCAGAGAGAAAGGGAGACACAGAATTTGAAGCAGGCTCCAGGCTCTGAACTGTAAGCACAGAGCCCGACATGGGGCTCGAACCCACAGACCGTGAGATTATGAATTGAGTCGAAGTCGGACCCTTAACTGCCTGACCCACCTAGCCACCTCTAGCTCAGAGATTATCTTTGCAGAGACCTGTGTTTTTGTCACAAAGAACAAAGTGCATTTTGAGATGGAGAGGTGCTCTGGAGAGAATCCAGCTGGTTCACAAATGCAAATAACCAACATGATATCCTGCTGTTGGCACTGAATTTCCTATGCATTGGGAGACTGAATGCTCTAAACATAGTGGTTCTTTAGGGCCTTCAAAGCTCTGACATGAAGACACACCCACAAGGATGAAGCCGCCTGGAATTACGGTAATAAACGTGTGTCATGAGAGCGCACACCCCCTCTAGGCTACTGAACCTCCACCCAGAAGAGTTTGATTGAGTACAAATGGGAGCCTCTCGCTGCCATTTCAGCTGACATCAGGGATGACGTCAAGCACACTCACCAACGGACAGCGGTGTGAGAGGAAGAAAGTGCTGTTCTGCTCGGCTCCTTACTACCTCTCCTTGACCTCCGCACCTAAATGCTGCGTCCTTATCCACTCCTGACCAGGGCTTACCTCGTGTGTTTACTTATGTCAAAATCTGCCGAATTTTATGAACCAGAGTGGTCCTCAAAACTCTGGGGCACGTGACCATCTCAAATGCCCTCTCTGGTCTGTTGGGGGTCACCAAAGCTGGGGAGTTTGTGGTGCCAGAGAGCAGTAGGTGGAAGTGTGGTTAAAATGAGGTATGGCAGAAGGCGAGGCGGCCATTTTTCAGGGACCTGTTGATCAGCAACATTGAATCACAGAAGGATTTCATGAAAAACAGAAACTGTCGTGGTGTCGATGTTTGAGTCCCCCCAACCACCATGAAGAAATTCGGATGTGGAAACGCTATGCCCCTCCCAGGCGATGTTACCAGGAGGGAGGGCTTTGGGGAGGGGACGGGACCAGTGCCCCAGAGAGTCATGCCCCGCTCCCAGGTGGGAAGAAGCTGTGCTGCCCATCTGCCTCACGCAGGACACAGGGTCTGGGCACATCCTGGTGTACCTTGCTAGGCTTCAGCGGCGTTCAGCGCTGGAGCAAATACTAACACGTAAGTCTACCTACGTTACCAATGTACAGAGATCTCTCTCAGGGACTGCCCAGGAAGACACAGAGCCTGGTCAGCAAAGGTGTGGGGGTGCATGCATATTCCCGATACCCTGGCCAAAACACCCCCCGAGTACCCTACCATTTGTACTTTGTAACGCTCGGCATGAAGGAATGGACCTCCGTCACAGGCAATGGGAGAGAATGGTTGGCAAATGTGAAACGACAGAAAACGGAGCATGCAGAGGGTCTGAAGGAGAAGGGAAGGCCAGGGGGTTGAAAAGAGAGTGAAAAGCTTCTTCTCGTCCTATTGATGGCCATCGGGGCTATAATCTCACAAGGCCTCCGGGACTGTTCTCTGTCGGGGGTACTAAATTTTTTTTATGGGGGTGAGAACCGTTCAGCTGGGTGATGACTGGAGATGAAAAAGAAGAACATTATTTTTAGCTATTAGGAATCGGAGGCAGGCATGACTGATTTAACGACCAGATGAGCGATCAGACGAAGATGACTCAAAACAACTAGGACATCCCTGCTTTCTTTTTTTTTCTTTCATTTAATTCCTCAGATAGTTAAGATGGTGAGCACCTGAAACGCACAGCCTTATCAGAACATTCTGTCGGGTTCAAAACATAGCCAGAGAAGACTCCACGTAAAACGTGTGGCCAAAGTGATGCAACAATCACACCCTTGACTGTGAGTCTGCAGTGAACCCACCACAGGGTCTCGGGGGATATGTGAGCCAGTGTGACAGGTGTGATTAGCCAACATGGCCCCCTGGAAGAGAGCCCTGTGTGCCTGGGTGTCCATGCTGGTTCACACACGCTGCCAGCTCCAGCCCTCCACCCTTCTGCGAAGGAATCAGACTTCCTCTTGCTGGGGTCCCCTGACCCCAGCTCATCCTTCTCCTTCCCCCACCCAAGTGGGAGACTGCCTACTTGCTCTGTCTACCACACTGGATGAGGCAAAAGTAGAAACCAATGTGAATGCACAACAATGCACAACTTTCCAGGCTCTCCGTCTTGGAGAAAGGATCTCAGAAACAGACCAAGACAGAACATGACACAAGTTCCAAGCATTCAATGAGTATCACTTTGCCTTCTCCAAAACCCTCTCCATGTATCAACGTGGTTGAAACATAAATGGGACAAAGTCTGGGGAACGTCTTTCGTTGAGCAGAGTTAACTGTAATATGCCTGTATGTTAGCCAATTTGACAATAAACTATACTAAAAAATAAATAGAAGTCATTCAGCATAAACACACACACACACACACACACACACACACACACACACACAGAATTGCCTTTAAATTTGCCTGAGTAGCTGTCTACAAAAGACAGAAAAGTTTTAGCTGTTGTCTCTGAGGCCAGAGTCAGGATGGTGTCCAAAACAGGGAACACAATCTTCCATGAGCCGCCAGACCACGAAATGATCGGCCTGTCACATGGCATCTCTCCCCGGCCATGACCGGGCAGAGGCTGAAAAGCCCCATCTGTCAGGGATGCTGTGGCGGGGATGACTTGGGGGAGAAGCAGGGCATTTGAACAAAGTGACTGCTGACATCCTTCTCAACCAGGAGATCCTGTCCGTCTATAAGTAAACTCTTCATGTAAGACAGATCAAAGTGGAAATACAGCACGAATGCATACCCATTGAGAAAGAAACCCAACCAAACAAGCATTCTCTTTGTTCTCTGCAAGGCATCCACCTGCCAGATACTGCCCGCTCTGCCTGTGAGACTGTGCATGGGCTCTCCTGATGAAATAAACTTGATAGGAAGATGATAATTAACAAATAATTTGGCAACATAATTTAATTATGGGTCATTTAAATGTTTGGAAACAGCCGTAAAAGCGATTTGCATCTCACTAATGAGCCCCATTTATAACCCCTTCTAAACCTTCCCTTGCTAAGCATCACAGAAAATCATTACAATCAATGGAAATTACCAAGCAACAACAGATTCTAAACACAAGTGCGGGACAATGCGTGTTAGGAGAACAGCCGGCAGAATCAGGTCACTACCGTGCACTTGGCAGCTTGGTGGGCTTCACGGCGGAAGGCGACCAGAGCGCTTCCTGGGAGACATGTTTGTCTATGAGGAGACATCTCCCAGCTGCCGCTCGCCTGTCAGGGACATGGGCTGATGGCCAAGGAGATGGAAGCATCATTCAAGTACCCTCCTCTCGTGCTTTCTCTGCCAGTGGGAGTTTACGGAGTATATTCCCAGGGGGCACCTTCTCCTTGCAAACAGGGCCTGCCCAATCTCCCCAAGGCATCACCCTCAAATCCGTCTTTAATGCACAGCTTGGCTCTGCTGCGAGGGCATGGCCAACAGATCATAAGATGGAGATATGCCCAAGTGTACACTGTCTTGGTGTATCCCGTGAATATTTTCTCCTTCTAGGTCAACCACACTGCATGCAATGGAGATACACCCAAGTGTACACTGTCTTGGTGTATCCCTTGAATATGTTCTCCTTCTAGCTCAACCACATTGAATGGGATGGAGATACACCCAAGGGTACATTGTCTTGGTGTATCCCTTGAATATTTTCTCTCTTAAAGCTGAACCACACTGAATGGAAGAAAAGGTGGTCAGTTCAAGTGCTGCCATTAACGACACTGAATTTCACTCAACCTTTGTGATCTTGCAAATTGGAAATAGTTAACAAATACCCCTGCCATCTCTGTTTTGGAAAATGGCTGACTGCAAAGATCCACCTTTCCTCGAGTGACTCACGTAAGATTTACGGATGCCTCCCATGCCTACCTTGGACAAGGCCGCACACAGACCCCCCAAATTCCCTTTCTTTGTCTCAAATGATTCACTGAGTGGCTTGTCCCCAGTTATCAATCAGAAGAAAATGCTTGTCAAACTTTGGTTCAGAGTCTCCCTTTCCCCCAAGGCCCCGAACTTGGGCCCACTCTCAGCCAGAGCCACCAAACAGCCCTTCCTGAGGACAGGCTGACCCCAGGGGAAAGCATTCTAGGATCTACTCTCCAGTCTGTCCACCCTCTCATCCCACATCTCACACCTGGTTTCCCTGGCTTTTGTCACCTCTCCTCATAAAAGAGAAACCCTTTTTGCCTAAGCTTTGAAATTGTGTAAACCTAATGGCTGGAGTATTTCACATCCCCCCCACCCTCCCCCTTTGAAATAATGCCGTAGAATGAAGGTCTTTCCTTCCTAAGTATCTGTTTGTCTGTCTGTCACCATGCAGACCAGGTTGTCTCAGGGGTGGGGGACTCTTCAACTGGCAGAGACAGAGCCCTTTTCCAAGTTTGATTTTTTTAAGTAGTTTTTATTTTAGTTTAAAGTAATCTCTACACTCAATACGGGGCTCGAACTCACAACCCTGAGATCAAGAGTCACGCACGCCACTGACTGAGCCAGCCAGGTGCCCTGCAGGTTTGATTTTGACATAAAATCAACCTTCCTGTCCTGCGACATACCATAAAGGCACGAGAATCACAGCTGCTGGTATGGCGCCCTGGCTATTAACATCTACAGAAAGCCGGATGCCGGTTCACCAACACCATTCTCACCAAAAGAGGCGCAGGTGTGTGCCTGCCCCATTTCCTGAGATAGTAGCCACATAAGGGTTATGTTGCAGGGCAGATAAGTCCATCTGTTACTCAGTTACTAAGGTAAGCACCTCTGATTGGCTTCAGTGAGCTACCTATTGCACCGTGTCTGCTACACACGGGAGCTTCAAAGTTCCAGCACCTGTTGTCTTTAGGCTGTACCATGGATGGCCTTTGGGGGCTATGAATGAGCTGCCATTTTCCTGGGGGCACTAGGGAGAGCCCAGAACCAGTAAGACATCGCAACAGCCAAGAGAAGATACACGCGAGGTAGAATTATGGAGAATTTCCTGAAGCACTGACAGGGCTGCGGGCAGCACCAGGGAAGCCAAGAGGAACAGTGCTGGTCCCAAAGGTGATACCACCCTGATGCTCAAAGGGGAGAGAACGGTCAGCAGAGCCAGCAAGGGCTCGTGAGGGGAGCTGGGACCCCGCGTCGCAAACGCAGCCTCTCCTTGGTAACCCTGCACGGAAGGAAGAGGGGCTCGGGCGAATAGCTCAACCCCAACCCCCGCCTCCCTCGCCACGCCTTGGCTTTCCTTGACCCTGCACAGCAGAGCCGGAGCGAAGGCAGCCTGCCGCTGGAGGGCCCATGGGGCTTCCTCCGTGGAAAGAAGGGAACAGAACGTGATCGGTGAGGGGGCAAAGCCACTCTGAGCACCGCTCCCTGGACAGTGTCTATGCCATTGAGATGCAGGGCAGGGTTCTGTCTCGGTTCCAGAGAACCGCGAGCGGACAGCGCTCTCCACGCTTGCCCGGGAGTACAAAACGTGAAGCCGTGCACTGAACCCTGCTTTACTGGCCTCCACAGAGCCTTTGTCGTCTTCACCGCTACCCACTGATGTGTAAGCTGTCTGCATGCTGCAGCCCAAGAGAACACATGAAAAAAAAAATTGGAGAGGGACTGCATAGACTCAGGTTTCCATTAAACCATACAGACAAAAAAAAAAAAAAAAAAAAATAAACCATACAGACATCAGTGCTTCCTTCTAGACAGTAGGTTTTGGCTTCGGTCAACTGGAGCTGATAGGGCCACGGGAGTTCATGAAAGATTTGGAGGGCTGGCTTCATGGGAAGGTTAAGAAAGGAAAGACGTAGATAAATCTGCCTGAGTTTCCAATGCGGCCATGGGCATCCCTTGCAATCAGTCAAAAATACTATGACGTGGAAAAGTGAATGTTCTCAGGTGGAAAGGACGTCAATAGCATTTATTCTGCACCTGCTGTATACCACGTACAGCACCTATGGGGGTGTACACAGGATGGGAATACAGGCAAAGAGGAGTTGAGAGCAGGGCCAGCACCTTGTGATAGTGTGGAACCCTGGGATGGCGTGCGCACCTTGGGTGGGATGCACCCCTTGATGGTATGGACACCTTGGATGGTATGGGGACTCTGGATGGTGTGGACACCTGGGATGGCTTGGGGACCTTGGGTGGGGTGGGCCCCCTAGGATGGCGTGGGCACCTTGGGTGGTACAGACACCATGGCAAGGGTGTTACAGACACTATCCCCCACCCGTCTAAGTACCTTGGTTGTCCTCATTATGAGCACCTCCTTTCCCTCTCAAAAATGGCCCATGTGCAAATGAGAGACAGCATGGTCCCACATCTAACCCTCACAACAGAGCCCCAGCCATCATCCACCTTCTATAAAGGAGAAAGACAGGCTCTAAGCGGCCACTAAGGTGCCAGGGGAGGGGCCCGCCGCTAATCAGTGAAGAAGCCACGATGCAGGATAAAGTTGGCCCAGCTTGGGGGTCTGCATTCAGCCACGGTAGATGACGCCCCCCACCCCACCGTGGTCTGCAGAGAATAAGACCAGAGGATGTCTCATATGCATGGCGCAATGACCGGGGAAGATCCTTGGAGGATTTTTCACATCCTCGTGGGCTCATCTGCAAACATGTGCACCTGTGATCCAATACACCTGCCGGAGGTGCTCTGTGTGGTTGAGGGTCTGACCCGAGCCTCCTCAGCTGACACTGCAAAGCAGAACTTGCAGTAAAATTACCGAGAAAATGCAGTGGCTGCAGGAAACCACCCTCCCAAATTCCCTGTGAGGCTGCCTGCGTTATTTTCTTTATGGGCTCCTCAGGGATATGAAATGCCGAAAGAATGTTCCTGAAACAACAGAATCGCTCTCTTAGGAAACCCCATGCATGGAAAGAAAATGATTACTGTTACGTTCATCACTCCCCCTGAAGGGCTTCAGAACAAGCGTCCCCCAGATGTACTGCTAGGGCAGGAGCGTTGTTTTGGGCTGAAGATGACCAGAGCCCGGAGGACTGAGCAAGACCCGTTCACCTCCCCCTCAGCTGCGTAGGAGAATTGAGACAGAGAGGCTGGCCCGGGAGCACAGCCATCACCGGACAGAACGACAGAGTCTGGGCTGAGTGTGGAAGGCTGGGGGGAACTGGGCAGGCTCCTCTCGGTGCCCCCACGGGCTCTGCGTGTGCTCACCAAACACCTGTTCTTCCCGTCTTCCCAGGAATTCCCTTCCTCCCCTTTGAGGCCCCAGACCCCGACAGCCTTCTCCTTAGCTCAGGACAGCATAGAAGCTTCAACTGCCTGACTGTCTTGGAGCCCGTCACATCCTTGTCCTTGTACATACAGAATTAAATTTTTCTCCTGTTCATCTGTCTTATGCCAATTTCATTAACAGACGAGCCAAAAGAACCCAGAAAGAGAAGAGGGGAGAATGTTTCTGCTCCTATACTCCCCCACAGGAAATGGACAAAAACAAGGGCCTGTTCAGAATTAAAATTAAAACCTTAATAAAATTTTTAAAAGGAAAAAAAAACACCTCAGGGGCCCGCTAAAAGATGTGGAATATTATAGAATTCAGTTCCCATCTCCTGGTGATCTTGTAGAATAGCATGTGAGCCCACAACGTTGCTTCAGTCACCTTAATCTGCCAGCTGGTCCTTTACAAGCGTCTCCTCTGATTTCTCCTAGATACGGCGGTCTCTGCCATGGGCTGTCCCTTGACCTCTAAAAGACCAATATGGAAGACGCTTGATGGGACATCCAAGCTGGAGTTCAGTGTGGCTGCCCAGGGCTACCAGCCCATTCTGGTGCCTGAGTGCCCACCTCTGAAGCCAAGAGCCGAACAGCACCGTGTCCTGTGGTCAGTTCTGGATTTCGGTGAAGGGACTCTATTTCCACACCTCGCACGAAGGGACCGAATGTCAAGCAGCGACCTTCCCACACTCAGTTCTGCGTGTGGTCCTCCCCATTCTCGGCCACAGCATCTTCTGTGACGTTGCATTACAGACATGTCCCTTACACCGTAGGGTGCAAAAGAACCCATTTAGTCCTACAACAAAAGTAGATGACAATCTTTGGAGCCGATATTCTGGGATGGGTTTGGGGGGAGCACAGATCCCAGTGGGACTCAGAAGGAAGTAAGCAGCTGGCCCCGGACAGCGTATGGCTCCTCTCCCGCCATCAGAGATGCATATAATCTTTACACGTAGGAAAGAAACAGTAATACACCTGTATGTTGATTAAAACCACTTTAGACTGCAGCATTTCCAACAGCCAGGAGGCGCGTGGATACTTAAATAGCAAGCATTACATTTAGTGCTGATGACGGTTGTATCCTGCAAATTCATTAAAGCACAGTACTTGTTAGGAAGAAAAGCATTCCGTACAATTCGTCACGGTTTGCATCAAAACGGGAGACCCGTGGTCTACGAGTATGTAAGTGAGCATTCCGGTGATCTCAGACGGATTATCTTCAGGATCACTGGACAAGTTATCTACTTAAAACAACTCACTGCTAGGGCAAGAAGGCACAAAGTCCAGCGGGAGCCTGACATAAAATCCCCCATACGAGCAGCAAGCTCTTAATGAGATAACACCTCACACACCCTACTGTATCTCGAGACCTGAGACTCTCTGAGGTATATAACCAAATGCCTCTCTCGGTTCACATTTTCCACTGAGCCAGATATTATGTGAGCCCACCTTTATCACAGCCCCTACTGCATTTCTTTACTTACAGAGCGCCGAATGGTTCGGACGGGTCCAAGAGAGACTAAGGGACACCAGAGAACTCTCGGGGTGGTGGATCTGCACGGGGGAGGCCCCAGCAGGAAAGGGAAGGAGAAGGACACTGCAGACGTCTGGATTCAAACCCAGTCCGGCTGGTAGCCTTGGAGACTACTGTTAAAAAACAAGAACAACTGGGGCGCCTGGGGGGCTCAGCCGGTTGAGCGTCTGACTTTGACTCAGGTCATGATCTCACGGTTTGTGGGTTCGAGCCCCGCGTCGGGCTCTGTGCTGACAGCTTAGAGCCTGGAGCTGCTTCGGATTCTGTGTCTCCCTCTCTCCCTGACCCTCCCCTGCTCACGCTGTCTCTCTCTCTCAGAAATAAATAACACATTAAAAAATTGTTTTCAAAAAACAAAAAATAAAAACCAAGCACAAACAAGCCAGGGTGAGCTGGGTTTAAGAGAAGTCCAGCCTTCTCCC
The DNA here is from genome assembly GCF_003009895.1 of Hyaena hyaena. Taxonomy (NCBI): domain Eukaryota; kingdom Metazoa; phylum Chordata; class Mammalia; order Carnivora; family Hyaenidae; genus Hyaena; species Hyaena hyaena. Next base: position 1,354,004 of record NW_024080774.1, read on the forward strand.
TGACCCCCTCCCCATCAAGCAGACAACTTGGTGCCTGTTGGGGTGTCAGCAAGTGAGGGGCGGCTCAGGAAGCTGGAGCATGCCACAAACACACTGACACTATGGACGTCAGAAAGAGTGACTGGAAAGAGAACATCCTTCTATGGAGGGATGAGGTCCATCTGACAGAAGCCAGAAAGCCTCGGGCAGGACACGTGGAATTCTAAGATGATCAGCAGTATCCCTGCCACCCAGCTGTACACATTGCGTGTGGCCAATAGGACCCACAAATGCGATAGATGCCATTCCTGTATTTAGGAGACTAGTCTGTTGACTCTGAATTCATCCAAAAGGGATATTATCTTGGCTGGACCTGGCCCAATCAGGTGATCCCTTGAAAGATATGGTTTCAGTTGACCTCAAAGAAGCAATAAAGAACAAAGACATGAACAGCCTACAGGGGCCATGTGCCCGGAATCACAGGTGACCTCTAGGAGCCAAAAGTGGCCCAGGAAACTTCCATAAGGAATTGGGGGCCTGAGACCCCCCAACTGCAAGGAACTGAATTCTGCCAACACCCATTGAATCTGGACCAGGATCCCGAGCCTCGAATGTAAAGGGAATCTGGCCGACATGTTGATGTCAGTTTGGTGATTCCCCTGAGCACAGGATCAATCTATTCCTAGGCTGGACTCATGATCCTCATGACCCACACGGACTGGGGAATCATATTTGGGTGTTGTTTGAAGCTACTGTTTATTGTGGAAGAAGAGAAAACAGATACAATGGGTATCAATGTTTGTATTCCATCTCCAAATATTTACAGATATTTCACGCATGGTGGTGTTACATCTCAATTAACCCACTGTAAGTTGAAAATATCAAAAAGTAAAAAATGCACTTAATACATCGAACCTATGGAACAACACAGCTTAGCCACTTCCGTTAGTTAGCCTGAAGCTGGGCACTGTCATCTCACGCAGGCCTTTTTAATAATAAAGCCTTGACCATCTCACGCCACCTACTGAATACTGGAGGTGACAAGCAGGGGCCTGTATGGGACAGAAGGGTTGTCAGGGTGCTGCTTCTCGGCTCCCGGGGTGCTGGGGCTGACTGGGAGCTGCCCCTGGCCAGCCTCAGGAGACCGGACAGCACCGCATGTCCCTCATCCAGGAAAGGATCTAAAGGCACGATCCCAAGCACGAACACAGACTGCTTTCGTACCATCGTAAAATCGTCAGTGGAAAGATCCTCAGTTGGGGCCTACGTAGAACCATCGTTAGTAGGGGGCCATCTGTACTGAGCTGCGGTTCTATGCTATCCGCTATGCTCGGCACAGCCCTGGGCATCTGATAAATGCCTAGGAGATGCCATCTGCATGGACCGACCTCAGAGCAGAAAGAACACAGGGAAGGTGTGGTGTGCTGGGAAAAAAACAACAACAAATGACCCCCAAGGATGTCCATGTCCTAATCCTCAGAACCTGTGACTATCTTACTTTAAGAATCCAAACGGTGGGGGGGGGGGCGACTTTGCAGGTGTGTTTAGGTTAAGGTCTTTGAGATGTGGAGAAGATCCTGGCTTATCCAGGTGAGCCCCATGCCAACACAAACGGTCTTATAAAAGAGAGATGATGGGGTGTGCCTGGGTGGCTCTGTAGGTTGAGCGTCTGGCTCTTGATTTCGGCTCAAGTCATGATTTCACGGTTTGTGGGATCAAGACCTGAGTCAGGCTCTGCACTGACAGCACAGAAACTGCATGAGATTCTCTCTCCTCTCTTTGATCCTCTCCTGAACGTCCCCTCTCCATCTCTCAAAATAAACACTTAAAGGGGCACCTGGGTGGCTCAGTCAGTTAAGCTTCTGACTTCAGCTCAGGTCATGATCTCACAGTCTGTTCGAACCCAGCATCAGGCTCTGTACTGACAGCTCAGAGCCTGGAGCCTGCTTCGGATTCTGTGTCTTCCTCTCTCTCTGCCCCTTCCTGCTCTCTCTCTCTCTCAAAAATGAATAAGCATTAAAAAAAATAAACACTTAAAAAAAAAGGCAGACACGGACACATCGGAAGATGATAGTTCCACTGACCTGGAAGCTGAAGAAAGGGGTCAGAAGCCAAGGTATGGACAGGCTTTTGGATGCTGGGAAAGACACAGACATGGATTCTCTCCTAGAGCCTCCTGGGGGAGCTGGTCATGTGGGCACCAGGGAGACCCACTTGGCACTTCGGACCCCCCAGACCTGTTTGATAATAAGTTTATATTGTTTTAAGCCACCAAGTTTGCAGTAATTTCTTACAGCAGCCCTAGAAAGTTAATACAGAAAAGAAGGGGAGAATATAAGCGAGGAGGGATGCGGCAAGGAAATACGGAAAGGAAGAAAGGAAGTAAGTGAGGGGGCAGGAGGGGAAGATGGCATTATGTTTACTGCTCAGAAATTTCTAGGTCCGGAAGTATAGGAAATATTTCTGTTGAAAACAGCGGTCCTGGGCAGCCTGGGTGGCTCAGCCGGTTAAGCATCTGACTCTTGATTTCGGCTCAGGTCACTCAGGTTCATGAGTTTGAGCCCCGCATCAGGCTCTGCACTGACAGTACAGAGCCTGCTTGGGATTCTGTCTCCCTCCCTCTTCCCTTTCCCCCACTCTCTCTCTCTTTCTCTCTGTAAATAAATAATAAATAAACTTAAAAAAAAAAATCAACAGTCCTTTACCACCGGTAAGACTGAACAAAGGGTAGAAGACACCTGTCTGCACTAGGACTTCAGATCTATCTCTGAAACTACAGTTAATTCAAAACAAAATTTTAAAAAATGGAAATTATACAATAGAACAAATAGTAAGTTGTGATTTCTATATATCATTCCCTAGGAAATTCTGGAAGGAGACACACACACACACAAACACACACACAGACAATTACAGTACTTAGTAAAGGCGGTGGGATTAGGGTGTTTCTTTTCAATACTTCCCTGATTGTAGATTTTGTTTTCATCATAAACATCTCACTTCTATTACTGCAATGAAAACAAAGAGAAGCACGTGAGATACAAAGGGATGAAGAATGAGGAAAACCCAGGATATCAGGGAGAGACCAGGTTTCACGCCCACAGGCATTTACACGTATTTACACTGTGTTCTAAATTCAGCCCTCCCATCACAGATCCGGAAAGCAAATATCTGGATTTACTCTCGGATTTACTCTCGTACAGCAGGGGCAGTCCCAGCTCTGGGTTGGCTAGGACGGCAGCCAGCTTCATGGCTGCTTGTCCTGATGTTCTACCAACTTCAAGGCCAGGAGACCATTCTACTTGTGCCCCCACAGTCAACTCCACTCCGGCGTGGGGTTGGACTTAGAAAATATTTGTCACACATTGATTTCTGCAGTGCTCATGATGTTTAGCGGCTATGTGTAACCTTCAACCTGCCCCAAGTTATCACGTAAGTTATTCTTTCCAGCAAACTGGAAAATAATTCTTCAGTTACGTGCAAGCTCACTTACACAGACTGATCCTTCTGTGGCTAAAGCTCCAATTTCGGACAAAATGTTGAAATACTCTGAGTTCTAAATGTCCCTTTCAAGCACTATGTCTGTGGTATACAGTGAAAGCTTCACTTAGGGTTTGGTGTTTTCACCTCTATCCAGAAGACCTTTCTCTGACATCATTTAAATTAATTTTAAAATTATTATTTTTTAATTTTAGAGGGGGGAAGGGAGGGGAGAGGGGACGGAATTCCAAGGAGGCTCCCTCATGTCAGCAAAGAGCCCAACGTGGCACTCAAACTCACGACCCTGGGACCAGAACCTGAGTCAAAATCAAGTCAGATGCTCGACCGACTGAGCCACCCAGGTGTGCCTCTGACATCATTTAGAAAAATTAAAACATTTAAAATTATTATTTATGAATTCAAGCAACAGTGAAGCTATAAATTCAGTCCTTCCTCTGTCTGAAAGTTTAAAGACAGACTTTGACTCATTTGTTGAAGAAAATCAATATTCTGCACCTTCCCCTTGTCAGCACTGCCTTACTCTATGGTTTGCACACATCATGCAAACACTCGAACACACCACCTGTACAACGCACGTGTGCAAAGGGGAGATGGACACAGTATGCTCGTGGCTCTTCTCTCAGTAAAAACGTGAAGTCCTGAGTAATGCAGAAAAATCAATCAGAGCCTCTTTTTTTTTTTTAATATTTTTATTTATTTCTAGGAGAGAGAGAGAGACAGCGTGAGCAGGGGAGGGTCAGAGAGAGAGGGAATCACAGACTGAAACAGGCTCCAGGCTCTGAGCTGGCAGTCAGCACAGAGCCCAATGCGGGGCTCGAACCCACGAACCGCGAGATCATGATCCAAGTGAAAGTCGGACGCTCAACCGACTAAGGCACCCAGGGGCCCCAAAAATCAATCAGAGCCTCTTAAAAATGTGTTTCTCGTACATGAGAGAACAGGTGTCATTTTTAACAAAATTCGTAAGCTCCCGAAATGGATGACAGGGACAGAGTATCAGTTTGCTTGCCAAACCGAAGCGAATAAATGATTTTCTCTGGTAACCATTGGGTCTATGTGATCTGTCAAATCATAAGTAAATTCACCACCCAATTTTTCAGCAAAACTTTCATTAGCTCTTCCTTCGACTTAGGATGGAGATTTTATTCAACACAGGGGCACCAATGCCCCTGGTTTATGCCATTACTCTTCATTATAATTATTATTATTATTACTACTATTATTGCAATGCAAAGGAAAAGCTTTAATTATTGATAAATAGGACAAGATCTTTTTATGAAAGTATGAGGAAAAAGTAGCAGAAATGCTCATTCATATAGGTCAAAAATGCCCATCGGCCATTTCATACGGCCCCAACACACACCACAGACAAAAATAAGTAAACGTGAACTTTGGAGTCAGAGTAAACTGGTTACAGCCTCCACATTAACACGTTTCCTGTGTGGTTCTCAGGAAATTTCCCAACCATTCTGGGTCTCAACTTTCTCAATGTCCAAGAGGGATATGAATACTGCTATTCTGTAGACAGGATGGTAGCAAACAAGAATTTTAAGCATAAAATTTAAATTTTTTTAAATTTAATTTTAAACTTTAATGTTTTTAAAAATGAAGATGCAGGGCACCTGGGTGGCTCAGTCAGTTAAGCATCCAACTTTAGCTCAGGTCATTATCTCAGGTCAGTGAGTTTGAGCCCCGCATTGCGTTCTGTGCTGACAGCTCAGAGCCTGGAGCCTGCTTTGGATTCTGTGTCTCCTTCCCTCTGTTCCTCCCCTGCTTGCGCTCTGTTTCTCTCTGTGTCTCAAGAATGAATAAATGTTAAATTAAAAAAAATAAAATAAAAATGAAGATGCATTGTAATCAATGGCCTCTAAATACCACTTAAAACTCCTAAGGGGCGCCTGGGTGGCTCAGTTGGTGAAGCATCCGACTTCAGCTCAGGTCATGATCTCACAGTTTGTGGGTTTGAGCCCTGCGTCGGGCTCTGTACTGACAGCTAGCTCAGAGTCTGGAGCCTGTTTCAGATTCTGTGTCTCCCTCTCTGACCCTCCCCTACTCACATTGTCTCTCTGTCTCTCTCTCAGAAATAAATAAAACGTTGAAAAAATAAAATAAAACTCCTAAAAGGGAACATTAAGCATCTACTAACCCAATCTGACAAAAGCAGATGGAAAGAGACGGGTTTTGGAGAGTGCCAAGCAGACATGAGAAGGATCACTGAGAAAGAAACCAGGAGACGGTGAAAACAGAGTGTGTGCAGAGGGGCACATGATCCTGAAATGGGGTCTACACGGCCAGGGGCTTTTCTCCTGCGGGTCCCAACTCTCTGCAAGACAGGATTCCTCTCTGCAGAAAGTGGATGTTCCCAGGTAACAGCTACTGGCAGCTGCAGGTCATGGATGGAAAGGCCAGTAATCGGCAGGCACGACCCAGAGTAAGTGTTCCAATTTGCACAATTTGCACAGCTTCCACTCAGTTTTGCAGAACCTCCCTCTTTGCTATATCCAGAAGCAAAGGACCAGAGTCCATTTGAAAAGAATGTCTACCATGAAGGTCGGAAACAAAACGACCCGAATCTAAACCTTTCAATAATCCAACAGTCAGTAGATTTAAAAAAAAAAAGGTGCTTTGAAGAAAGTACATTTAGAGAAAAAACAGGAGCTTTGGAAATGCAGCACACGATGGGGCGCCTGGGTGGCTTAGTCGGTTAAGTGTCCGACTTTCGCTTAGGTCATGATCTCGCAGTTCGTGGGTTCGAGCCTCGCGTCGGGCTCTGTGCTGACTGCCAGCTCAGAGCCTGGAGCCTATTTCAGAGTCTGTGTCTCCCTCTCTCTCTGACCCTCCCCTGCTCACGCTGTCTGTCTCTCTCTCTCCTAGAAATAAATAAAAATATTTTTAAAAAATTAAAAACAAAAAAAAAGGAAATGCAGCACATGATCAATGAGGAAATAATTGATCATTATTTGAAGAAGCAGTTGAGGGCATCCCAAAACAAAGTGGAAGAAAGAGCAAGATGATTGAGAAGAGCAGAGAAAATATGAAACAGAGATGTCATAAGCAGACATCTGAAGCAGAGGAAAGAAGAAAAGGATGCAGGGGCGGTATATGTAAATTCCAAAGCCATGCCACAAGACAGACTTGCAGAAGTAAAGGACGTGAATCTGCGTACTGAACAGAAGACAACGTGTCCACAGCCAGGACTCAAAACAGACCCAGAGGAAAAGCCCATGATCATGGAGCCTTAGGACATAGAAGGCAAAGGAAAGATCGTAAATGCATGTGGAGGGAGACGTGTACATCAAAAACCTAAGACTCAGTATGGCTTTGGTGTTTCAACAGCCACACTGAATAACATAAAATCCCCAAAGTCACAAAATCCAAAGCCAACACGATTTGCAGCCTGGACTCGTACAGCAGCCTCCGGGTGTGGGGGCCCAGGCACAGAGCCCGCATGCACGTCCAGTGCCGAGTGTTTGCACCTCGACACCCACTACGTGGTATACGGAGAGAGCATTCATGCCCAACTGCCTGCATTTCTGGCTGTTACGCTTTCTTCACTGAGGTCCCCAAACAAGAGTGGATAGAAGTGTCATATTTGTCTTGGGGAATAGTGAAACATGATCATTGCAATAATAAATCCCCATCCCTTCCCGTTTTTACAATGAAATGTGGATGCTGGCACTTAGGCAGCAAAGATCACTCTTTACTTCACGTGTAATTCAACTGGATGGAGGCTATCTCTCCGAGCACGAAATTTACCCTTCTTCGCTGGGCTAGTTTGGAAGATCACATACCTGCTCAACATTCCATCTTAGTGGATCCAACAGTATTCCTTTTATTTCTAGCCTTGTTTTTTTTTTAATTTCTTTTTCCTCTTTCTATGAGGACTGGGCACCAGACAAGTCCAAGTCCACTCATATTACCTACAAAAACGGGCACCAGAGACTGCCCGTGAGAAGCATCTAGGGTGGAAAACTGTGTCTGGCCACAATGTAGTTCACATAGGTCATTATTACCCATCATGTCACAATGGAGAAGGATGTGATGAGCAACTGGCTAAGAAAAAAGCAGGACAGAAGAGGCGACCGGGTATGAGAACAATCATCACCCTGACTGAAAAATGTCACATGATGAACAAGAAAACAACTGTAAGTTAATAGACACATGAAAACAACCTAATCTCATTAGGAATCAAAAATTAAAATTAACACACAAGGAAAATGCTCTTTTTGACCTACCGCTTTGGCAAATATTGGGACCTGATGACACTGTGTCTTGGACAGTAGAAAGCGTAATGGGGACCCTTGCTCACTGGTTGTGAAGATGCAGAATCAGACTTTCTGGAACATATCCGGCAAAGGAGATCAAGCATCTCAACGGGGTCACATTCTTTGTATCAGCGCTTCTGTGTCTAGGAAATTCTCTTATGAAAATATCAAGGGATACATGCATCCCATTCCTGAACAAACTCTATCAACATGAAAAATTTGTGAAGGTACCAGAACGGGGGAAAGACAAATAAATGACATAGTAAAATATTACGCTGCCCTTAAAATTCTTGAGTTTTGAAGAATATCTTGTCATGAAGGGAAACTTCACCGTGTAATTTTAGGGTGGAAAAGGCACAGCTTGACATTAAATAAAGACAGCATGATCACAAATTTTTTAAGAGAGAGTGTGCACAAGTGAGAGGGGGCAGAGAGAGAGAGAGAGAGAGAGAATCCCAAGCAGGCTCCACACTGTTAGCACAGAAACTGGCATGGAGCTCAAACTCACCAACTGTGAGATCGTGACCTGAACTGAAATCAAGAGTCATATGTTCAGCTGACTGAGCCCCTTAGGAACCCCATGGCTGTATGACCACAAATTAAAAAAAACAACAACACAAAAACTATTCACATTGCTGGATGGGCGCGTATGGTTTTCGATATATGCATATGTAGACATGAGTGTATTTATTTGTAGAGAAAGATGATATAACTTCATTTGTCAACAATTTTGAGCGAGTGTGACGAACCAGGGGTTTTTAGATTTTTTTTTTTAAACGTTTTATTTATTTCTAGGAGAGAGATAGACAGCGTGAGCAGGGGAGGGTCAGAGAGAGAGAGGGAGTCACAGACTGAAACAGGCTCCAGGCTCTGAGCTGGCAGTCAGCACACAGCCCGACGCGGGGCTCGGACCCACGTACCGTGAGATCATGACCTAAGCGAAAGTCGGACGCTTAACCGACTAAGCCACCCAGGCGCCCCTGATAATTTTTAAATATATTCTCAAGTTTATCAATGTGTTCTACTTATTTTTATAACCAGGAAAAAAAAAGTCCACAGAGTGCAACTCGATTACGCTGCCTTTGTGCCAATGGATACAATGCCACAATTAAACTTATAAAATGCCTCAAATATGATAATTTGCACTAATGGGAATAAAAAGACAATGAATCTGTGCTCCCAGTAAGCCTGAAGAGACCCTAATTGAGACAACTTCAGTGTGATGAGCTCTGATTTTTAAATCATGACATTCTCTCAAATGGTGTGCAGCTGGCCCTTGTCACGCAATCATGAAATTTAAAAAAGGAAGACTCTCTTTTTGGAGAAATCTTTTTAAGTGCTTATTCTTTCCACACAAGCACATGGCAAATGCTTCATAAACACTCACGGCGGAGAATTGAATTAACACAGGTTCCGCATCTCTGGAGTCTTTCCCTTGTGGGAGAAGGTTCTGAGTATAACAGCGCCGCGTCAGAAGATGCTGAAGGTCTGAATCCACAGGGCTAACGTGCTTGTATCTCACATAGCTTTGCAACTTTCACCTCTCTTTGCCACAACTTTTTGGGTATGCGTGGCTGGAAAGAAAGAAAAACAGCAGCAAAGTGTCTAATGACGAGAGAGAAAGAGGGAGGGAGACAGAGACAGAGAGAGCGAGAGAAGGCACAGTGATGTTTTCAGCGTGCAGACCCCATGGGTTTGAGACCTTGGCAGCAGAGGTCATGACCTCGCGGGTCCGCCCTCACCAAGACCAGCACAAGCCCGGAGCCTGGAGGCCTCGCACTCAGTCCCCAAGCTCTTGCCTGCTCTCCTGTCGTGGGTGTTTCCGTGGGCCTGCAGCCCATAAAGAGGGATGGAAAGCATGTCCATCAGTGCACCAGGGCGCTTATCTCCGGGGCAGCTCCCTCAAGCAGGGGGGACCCTCACATTCCCCGCAAACCATGGAGGACCAGCAAATCACGGGGAGCTCACTCCCGAGAGAAGAATGCACCCTCCCACAGCACAGCCAGAATGGGCACAGGAGGTGAAGTGACATCCATCCTTCCTGGAAGGTGGAGAGGGTGAAGCCTTCGGTCTGCAGCCATAAACCATGACTCAGGGAACCTCAACTCCACCCAAAAAAGTCTCTGTATGTGTGTGTGCATGAGACAAAGAGAGAGGCTAAGTATAAGACAAAAGAGGTTTGGGTTCTCATGCTGAGAACATTCTTAAATTAGGAGTATCTTTTTTGTTGACTCAAAGCAAATGTGTCCCTTCCAGAACATTCTGAACATGGAAAATGCAAAGGAGCGACAACAGATACCGCATAATATTAATGTGTATGTGTGTGTGTGTGTGTGTGTGTGTTTCAATACACCTGTGTGTAAACAGGAAGCACTTTTGTCTACAGCTTTGTTGAAACCGTGCTGGCAAAGCAAAGTGCAGGTGGAATGAGACCCAGGATGGAGCATGCGTGGTGAAGGGCACGAGGTGTGGCCCAGGGGTGTGAGGGAAACAGGAGGAAAGCAGGTGAGAGAAGAGGAGAAAGAAGGGAAGTCATTTCATAGCTTTGAGGGTGTGGCTTCGCCAAACTGCCTCCTGAAATCAGAGTGTGAGGCTGTTCATCACATCAGTAAGGCAGGGAGAGGTGAAGCATTTCTTTTCTACTGTAAGATGATTCGAAACATACAACTTGGACATGACCTGCAAGTCTGACAAAAAGTTCTCTTAAGGGAAGAGCTCACAGCTCTTGTGTGCTTAACGATGTTACAAAAGAACACTGATGACAAAAAATTGTTATTAAAATAATATTTTCAAATTATTAACAAGAAAATAAGACCTTGGAGACTAATCCACAGTTTTGGACCCTCCTAATGAAGACGACTTAGTATAATATTTTAAATAAAGGTCATTATTATCCAAAAAAAAAAGAAAATTGAATTTCACAAAGTTCTCTGACACTTGAAATGTGAACGACATCTGAACAGGAAATCAAAATTGCTTTTAGCTCTCAGTACGATGTTCAGCATTATTAAACATGCTTAACACACTTATCTTTACACTTGGGTGGTAAGGTCATAAGCTAAGGACCTTAGGAAGAAATTTTCCATTTCTAGTAAAGCGAAATATCTTTAGAGGCAAATTTATTCTGCAGATGATGTTTCCTACCCTCAGAATAACTAGTTTCATGCCTGTCTCACAAAGCAAAGAACATAAGTAAGTAATCAAGGAGACGATATCTGACCCACTCTTGTGAGTACACATTAGCCATGCACCTGATCAAACCCCACCCTGAATATTAGATCTTGAAATAAATAAACGTGACAGACAACTAAAGCCAACCGGCTCCCCCTTCATCCAGTACGAAACGATACATAATTAAACACACTCAGCAAATCCCCTCAGGCTCTGGAAACAGACAGCAAAAATCTAAGGACTCCCACAGACTGACATCTGGTTATAAAAAGGAAGAATTCAAAGAACGCACATGTTAAGTTACATCAAAGGGATATTGTAGGAAACCATGATATTCGAGGGCAAATTTCCATTCTGTCGTCACATTCCGAGTCCATTTTGTTTTACTTTACTAATGTTTATTCATCTTTGAGAGAGAGCACAAGCAGACAAGAGGCAGACAGAGGGGGTGAGAGGATGCCAAGGAGGCTCTGTGCTGACCGCAGTGAGCCCAACGTGGGGCTCCAACTCAGTAACCGGGAGACCGTGACCTGAGCCGAAGTGAGACATTCAACCGACTGCACCACCCAGGCACCACTCAAGGCTGATTTTACGAAACAAGGATATAAAGTCGTATAGGAGTACAGGACAGATTTAATAAAAAGATCTGAAGTGGCATAGCAGTACAGGTGGAAATAGTCTTAGACAGACCACTCATCATCAACCGATTATTGTTTTAAAATTAGGAGGCTATGCCTCTCCATTATAAAATCTAACTACAGGCACTTTATTAGCGTCTTCCAACGTTTTATTGGGAAAGATGACAAAGAATCTAAAGTTGTGGTATGGATTGCTACTTGACATCAAATAATACCGTAGTTCATACTTGAAACTGTATTGTAGTCAGTGTTCTTTCTATGGAAGTCACTCTGAAAGTGGAGAGTTTAATAGGAGCTTTAGGGGAAAAGAACACCGGGCGCCGGCTGGCTCAGCTGGTTAAGCGTCTGACTTCGACTCAGTTCATGATCTCACAGTTCATGGGTTCGAGACGTGCATCGGGCTCTGTGCTGACAGCTCAGAGCCTGGAGCTGCGTCAGGTTCTTTGTCTCCCTCTCTCTCTGCCCCTCCTCAGCTCCCACTCTATCTGTCTCTCTCTCAAAAATAAACAAACATTAAAAAAAAGATTTTTTTTTTTTTACAAATAGTTTATTGTCACGTTGGTTTCCATGTAACACCCAGTGCTCATCCCCACAAGTGCCCTCCTCCGTGTTCATCACCCCTTCCTCGCTCCCCACACCCATCAGCCCTCAGTTTGTTCTCAGCCTTCAAGAGTCTCTCATGGTTTGTCTCTCTCCCTCTCCCCCACTATTTCCCCCCTTCTTCTCCTCCACAGTCCTCCGTCAAGTTCCTCCTAATCTTCCTATACATGCAAACATATGGTATGTGTCCTTCTCTGCCTGACTTATTTCGCTCAGCATAACACCCTCAAGGTCCATCCATGTTGCTACACATGGCCAGATGTCATTCTTTCTCATTGCCATGTAGTATTCCATCGTATAGATAAACCACATTTTCTTGATCCATTCGTCCGTTGATGGACACTTAGGCTCTTTACATGGCTTGGCTATTGTTGAGAGTGCTGCTATGAACATTGGGGTACATGTGCCCCTATGCATCAGCACTCCTGTGTCCCTTGGGTAAATTCCTAGCAGTGCTATTGCTGGGTCCTAGGGGAGTTCTATTGTTAACAACAACAACAAAAAAAGTCTAATATAGTTGAAAGTCAGTGTTCCTTTGGAGGAAGTGAGTAGAATCAAGTTGGACCACTCCCCCAGGCTTGAGGAGGCTCTGGGTCACACATGGTTCCAATGGGAATGGTGAGCCCAGCACTGCACATGGGGTCCCACATTCTACATTGTTTTACTGCACGTGGGGTCCCGTGGTCCACGTATTTTCACTAGAATGGACGTAATGATTGAAAACTGAATGTTTGGCTTGAGTGTGTCTGCAGAGGTCCTGTAAATCTGGAGTGCTTCATCCCTTCTGACATGTGTTTTTTAAAAATGTACAATAAAATTACTGCTCAAATTCTGAAGCTAGACTGTGCTTATCCACAGAAGCGAGATGGATTCTGTTCACTGCCACAGAATATCCTTACTAAGAACTTACAATCCCCTTGAAGAATGTGTTCATTATTATCAGAGGATTAAAAAAATTACTCTCCTCGTATATATTTAAACAGAATAAATCAAGAGATTCCTGGTATGTCTTGTCAAATAAAAAGACGTGCCATAAAAAGGAATTTTTTTTTTTTTTTTGGTTTCATAAGCAAACTTTATTTTACTTTCAGGCAGCCTTGTTTCTTGGAGGAGAAAAAAGTGAGGAATATCAGATATAAGCTAGAAGCATTTTCTTGATTACCACCAATCCACTTAAGGAGAGGGGAAAAGTTTAATATGCTGTACTCAAGAACCCTGAATTCTAAATTGTGAAGTACATTAAAATACCCCGTGAGGATGGCTTTATGTTGGTAAGACATAATGGATATTGTTATTAGGTATTTAGAAACAGATATTTTAGCCCCCACTGAAAGACTCCCACTTTCCATCAGAACATTAAGGAAGAATAAAGAATGCTATATTAGTTTATCATGAATTAATCATGAACCTTTTCAGCTGCATATGTTTCATTAGCTTACTGAGGCTGTCAATTTTTTTCTGAGCTCTTGGAGCCGGGTCCAAAGAATGTCAATGTCCTCTCTAGATTAAAATGACCAAAAAAAAAAAAAAAAAAAGAGTACTCAAAGTATTTCTCTGTAAAACGTACAGTTGGTTTCTGGGGGAATAAAAATAAAACTCTACTTAGCAGGTGCTTAAGGCTTTGAAAGCTATGTCAGAACTCTGAGCCAGCTCCTGCATTAACAGTAAGTTTAGAAAATAAATTATTCTTTAAAACCCCTGAAAAGTTTGTGTCTGAACCGGAGAGAAGGAACAAACGAGCCTTTTAAGGAACAAATTACAGAAATTACAATAGAAAATAACTCTGTTAAGCTGCTAAGCATTAAGTACGCATATAAGCCAAAGCTTTAAGCCTCCATGGACGTTTCCTGCAGTAGGAGAATCTTCTGCTGTGGGGTTTCAATTTAACAGAGTAAAAAAAAAAAGGTCCTAAAGCTTCTTTCTCTCTTTGTTCTCTTTAATTCTCATTCTACCGCAGATGGTTCAAAGTCAAAGACCAGAAAATATTCCAGGAAGGAGGAGAAGATTAAGCTGAAGTGTCTTCCCACAGTGAGCAGGCAGGGGCTGTCGAGTTTGCAGGGCTAGCGCTCAGCGATGGGTCTGAGTCCGCGGAGACGTTGCCCTGCGCAGTGCAGGACAGGACCGTCAGCAGCACCCATGACCTGCACCCACCAGATCCCAGGAGCAAACCTCCTCCAACATTATGGCACCAAAATGCCTCCAGACTTGCCAGATTCCCACCCCCGAGGGCAGACTCGGCCCCCTGGAGAAATGCAACCATCTAACCTGGAGCTCTGGACATCGTTATGTCCCTCCACTGTGCCTCCCCTCCGCTCAGGGCCTACTCGTGGGGAAGTAGGTTCCACTTACATAAACAGTTAGACGAAAGCCTAGGGTGAAAAGCCGGCATCACGGGGCAAAAGCGCTCGAGGTGAGTTAGTGAGATACTGTACTGGGATCACGAGTAAGCTGTTATATCTCTTGCAGGAAGTTACTTTCCATCTGGTGCCAACATACTTTGATCTCAAACACCACCTGCCCCCCAGACCCTTTGCTTCTTATACATACAAGTTAATGACTAGTGTCCGATTGTTTTCTTCACATTCACCATGTGAGTAGTATCTTGTTTTCTTCACACTCACCACGTGGGTACCCATATATTCTCAGAAAGCATCTCCACGCACACTTCTCCGAGCCTGCTGCTCAGGGGACAGGGAGCTGTTCTGATTGCCTAGCAATGCCCACCTTGACATCATAATGACGTAGTGTCATCAAGATACAGCACTGGGGAGGGGCTCTTCCCTTCCCGCTCACCTCACTCCCCTCCACCAGGGGTATTTTTGCTATCAGTCAGTGCACACGGCCCTCTTTGGCGGTACAGCCTTCCTCTAAGAAAGCGCACATGCCCCCCGGATGCTGCCCTTTGGAAAACGTGACCTTTTGTGGGAAAGTCCCTTCTAAACAGAAGGGCGAGGCGGGCTCAACATTCACGTTGCCCCTGAAACATAAGACCCTCCACAACACCATTTTAAAGTCACCAAGTACTCTGGCATGATTTACAAGGCTCGGGGCGAGATAAGCGCTTTGTGAACAGGCAATGACGCACTCACAAGGAACGGACGTACACAGGCACTTCTTATACTCACCTTGTAGCAACAGAAGACCGTCTCGGGTCCTTGTCCTCAAGGATCTTAGCTTCCTGACACGGCTGTGTGCGGGCGCACTGATGTGAGCAGGCCTCAGCAGACATGAACGGGGGGCACCGGGCTCATCCTGTGAATTCATTCAGAGGAAGAAGAATCAGACACTGGATGAGCACATGCTGAAAACCTTCAGGGGAACACACTCCCCCTTGCCTGGAGGAGTCCCTTTTCCTGCACGTTTCTTCTTTCTGCTCTCTGCCGAAACCCAGGTTAGCTACGGGTCACAGCTGACTAGGCACCACCTCAGAGAACCCCCCCCACCCCACCCCAATTACCAATACAAAGCAAATATACCCCCCCCATGGTTAACTATCCTAGGATCTTGTTTCCCCTTAAGAGCATTTATCACTATTTCCATTAACGTATATATGTGGTTTCTTTTTATTTAGCATCTGTCCTTCCCACAGCCTCTAAGGATCAAGCCAGTAGAGGCCATTTGTGTGACATAGTAAGATGTCAATATTTTCTGAATAGCGCTCGGATCACAAACTCCGGCTCGTGGGAGTGCCCCCATCTGTTTTCTTAGAGAAGGAAGAATTTTATTCGCATTTTTAAATGGCTGAGAAAAGAATGTTTTGCACAATGTGAAGAGTATATGAAATTTATATTTCAGAGTCCACAACGGAAGCATATTAGAACACCGCCACATCCATTTGCTTCCTTATAATCTGTGTCTGCTTCCGTGCTATAGCATCAGGGTTTAGTAGCTGCACAAGAGATTGTCTGGCCTGCAATGTTGAAAATGTTCACTATCGGGCCCTTTACAGGAAAAGTTCCTCAACCTCTCGTACAGAGTCCTACGCTCTATGAAGATGGCTTTGAATCTACTGAAGGATATATTTATTTTTTTCAGCAAATGACATTTATACAAACACTAC
Source organism: Hyaena hyaena (assembly GCF_003009895.1). Classification (NCBI taxonomy): domain Eukaryota; kingdom Metazoa; phylum Chordata; class Mammalia; order Carnivora; family Hyaenidae; genus Hyaena; species Hyaena hyaena. The sequence goes on from NW_024080774.1 coordinate 1,370,218, forward strand.
CATATGCCTTAAAACAACTGATGCATAAATCTACTGTTCATGCTGCAAAATATGAAGTATAATCCCACTTGATAAGATTCACAAGAGATCATCACACTGGAGAAAAATCACTATTCTGTAGATTTTCACACATATGGATCTTGCTTTACAAAGTTAAGCTTCCAACAACAATTTCGTAGGTTCAATCAGTGTCTCAGAAATGTTATTTTTTCCCCCAGAGATGGCATTTGAAACTGTAATCAATCTTCCGGCATGGCGTTTCATGTTGGATTCTTGTTGAAATGGGATGCTGTGCTGTCAACATTGATCCTTAACCTCCCACTGCTGGGATGGCAGAATCACCAGGCAGGGTCATCTCTTCTGCCCACTCACCATGACATTATTCGGCAAGACAAAGATCACATGGATGTGGATTTGAACAACTGGATGCCCCCCACCCTGTGCGAAACAGGAAAGATGCAAGCCATCATTTTCTTTTCTCTTGCCTACCTCTTTTATTTACAGAAAATAGATTGTGAGCTATGAGCATGGAAACCCTTTGACCCATATTTAATACTTTGTGCTTGCTATCCCTGGTGACTAATGAAGAAGAAGAAACACGTCAAAGAAGATTAAGTCACAATGCCTATCATGGGGGTATTGCCACTGGAAGCTCATGCTCAGAGGACATTTCTCAAAACGGTAGTGGGGTTGTTCTTAGCCAGGGGTGATTCTGCCCCCCAAGCATCATTAGGTAATGTCTGAAGACATTTCTCATTCTCATAACTGGGTGGGCACTAGTAGCATCTAGTGGGTAGAGTCCAGAGATGCTGTTAAATAACCTAGGATGCACAATACAGCCCCCAGCATAGAGAATCATCCACGTAGCCCTCCACCACAAAGAATGAGATGGTGTCAAGTGTCTGCAGTGTCAAGGTTTGGAAACTGTGCACTAGAGTATTGTTCCAATAATCACTGAACTGGGTGTGATCACAGAGATAGGAAATTAAGGCAGGTGGGGTCACATCTAGTTTGTTCCAACAATTGTACATAGCAACAGCATATGTACCAGTGGTGGTTCAACTACAACTATGATAAGTTATGTGAACATAAGCCTCTTCAGACACAACTCATAATCCAAGTTATAGTCACAGAACAAGAAGACCGAAGACCAAGAGGTTACGTCTGCCGTATTGTCAGGAACCTGTGTGCCGACGAGTTCGTGACTTCACAAATCATAAGCATGCTTCATTACCCCTTCCTGTCTCTGTTCATCTATGATCACCATAACTGTCATTTACTTGGTCATCTGTCCATCACTCTCCTGCCTCTCCCCATTCAGTTGTACAAGACCGAGAGCCATAACAGGAACCTAAGGACGGAGTCAGCATTCATCATCCCTCACCCTTGAGTCTGAGATGCAAAAAGCCCTGGAAACCACAACATTTTTGCAAACGTCTTACTCTGTTTGGCAGCAGAAGCCAACCTGAAGTGACTGGGGGCATCAGGTTGTACGTTAACCTGCCAGCCTCTGCTACTGGCTACTCCCAGGCTGCTCTGTTGTGACATCAGGCTTAACTGCACTGGGGAAACAGCAACAAGAGCTCAAGAGACCTGTGAGTAGCAGTGAGAGGAAAGAGGAAAAGCATTTGTCACTAGCAGTAGCCGAGAAGTGTGGTTATAAAAGAAGTCTGGTTGTGCTGTACCTTGGAAGGAGCTGGAATGGGAAGACGGTAAAGAAATGGAAAGGCAGGTTGCTGAAATCTAGCTGATTGCTTTGCCACAGGCTGACCAACTCTCCCAGTTTGTCTAGGACTGAGGAATTCCAGTGTTCAAACTGAGACAGCCCTGGGCAAAGGTGGATCAACTGACCGCCCTACCTGTGTGATGAGGTTATCAGAAAATTCCATATAGAAGTAAACACTGAAAGCCCAGTGTGAATATTGAGAAAGTTGGCCGAAGGACTTTGAGAAGCTATTGGAAACCTCTGGTGAAAACCATCTTCTGAATATAAAGGAACAGAACACGGTGTTAAGGAATTTGCAAAGATAAGAGCCTCGGTGGATGCCATGGCATGGGCTCTGGTGTCAAGTGAGGACAGAGGTCACCTTTTCCCCCAGCTGCTGGTTGTGTGAATAACTGATGGTGCTCAGCTGAGTGTGTCTCTGGGAATTGCTCTCAGCCAGAGACTTGCCTTTCCCAAGGCGATGTCACCCCAACCCTTGAGATTACTAGGGCTGGGTCCCAAAGGTGGGCCCTCCTTGATTCAAAGTGAGACAACTATAAGGGTTGTACCAGCTCCAGAGCTCCCCCTAAAACAGGTGAGGTCTCGTTGTGAAGGATGACAGTCCTCTGGCTCATCCTCCTTACAAGTGTGGATCCTAAGAGCTCTCCCACCCTAAAAACCTTTCTTGTCCCAGAACCCATTTCCTGGGACTCAACATAAGACAAGAGCTGATAACAGCATTAGTCCTGAATACATGTACAGTATGGTAAAATAGCCCCACCTTCCCAGTAAGGTACAATCCTCGGCAAACCCAAAAAACGATGGGGAGAGGACTTCAGGCTCAGCTTGATGGTCCCTGGGTGTGTCATTTCTTCAGGCCAAGGCAAGACAGAGTGGTCAATGATCAGAAAACCCAACATCCAAGGTGATTAAGAAAACAATCCCATTTATAAACGCACTAAAAATAATAAAATGCTTAGCAATTAACCAAAGAGGTGAAAGACTTGTACTCCAGAAACTATAAAGTATTAACAAAAGAAATTGAAGATGAAACAAATGGAAAGATATTCCGCATTCATGGACTAGAAGAATACTATTAAAACGTCTATACTATCCAAAACAACCTGCAGATTTAATGCAATCTATATGAAAATCCCAACAGCATTTTTCACAAAACTAGAACAAATAATTCTAAAATTTGTATGAAGCCACAAAAGACCATGAATACCCATAGAAATCTTGGAAAACAAAACAAAACAAAACTGGAAGTATCACAGTTCTAGATTTCAAGATATACTACAAAGTTGTAGTAATCAAAACAGTATGGTACTGGCACAAAAACAGACACTTGGATCTACAGAACAGACAGCCCAGAAATAAATCCATGATTATACGGTCAATTACTCTTCAACAAAGGGGGCAAGAATATATAATGAGAAAAGGACAGTCTCGTCGACAAATGGTGTTGGGAAAACTGGACGGCTACATGCAAAGAATGAAACTGGACCACATTGTTTTTTTAATTTTTTAATGTTTATTTTTGAGAGAGAGACAGAGACGAGCACGGGGAGAAGGAGAGAGTAGGAGATACAAAATCTGAAACAGACTCCAGGCTCTGTGACGTGGGGCTTGAACTCCCAAACAGCAAGATCATGACTTGAGCTGAAGTTGGACGCTTAACCCACTGAGCCACCCAGGCACCTCAAAACCAGACCACATTCTTAAACCATACAGAAAAGTAAATGCAAAATAGATTAAGGACCTAAATGTGAGACCAGAAACCATACAGATACTAGAAGACAGCACTGACAGTAATTTGTTTAACATCGGCCACAGCAACGTTTTTCTAGCTATATCTCCTGAGGCAAGGGAAACAAAAGCAAAAATAAACTATTGGGACTACATCAAAAAGCTTCTAAACAGTAAAGAAGACAATCACCAAAACTAAAAGACAAACTCCTGAAAGAGAGAAGATATTTACAAGTGATATATCCAGTCAACAGTTAAGATCCAAAAAAAAAAAACAAAAAACAAAAAACGTATACAACTCAACGTACAAATAAACAAGTATCCCAACTTTTAAAAAATGGGCAGTAGACATGAACAGACATTTTTCAGAACAGATGGCCAACAGACACATGAAAAGATGCTCACCATCACTCATCATCAGGGAAATGCAGATCAAAACCACAAGGAGATACCACCCCACACCTGTCAGAATGGCTAAAATCAACACAAAACCAACAAGTGTTGGTGAGGATGTGGAGAAAAAGGAACCCTCTTGCACTGCTTGTAGGAATGAAAATTGATACAGTGAATGTGGAAAACGGTATGGAGGTTCCTCAAAAAATTAGAAATAGAATTACCAAATGATCCAGTAATTCCACTAGTGGGTATCTACCCAAATAATACCAAAACACTAATTTGAAGAGATATATGCCCCCTTACATTTACTGCAGCGTTATTTACAAGAGTCAAAATATAGCAACCCAAGTAGCTATCAACAGATGGGTGAGTAAAAAAGCTGTGGTATCTACATACAGTGTGATATTACTCAGCCATAAAAAAAAAAGAATGAAGTCTTGCCATTTGCAATGACATGGATGGAGCTAGATAGTCTATAAGGCTAAATGAAATAGGTCAGTTAGAGAAAGACAAACACTATATGATTTCACTCATATGTAAAATTTAAGAAACAGATAAACAAAGAAAAAAAAATAAAGACAAACCAAGGAGCAGGTTTTTAACCATAGAGAACATACCATGGTTATGGGAGGGGGGGGAGATGGGTGAAATAGGTGATGGGGATTAAGGAGGGCTTTCGAGAAGCACCAGGTGATGTACGGAACTACTGAATCTTTATATTGTACACATGAAACTAATACAACAGTGTGTTCACAATCCTGGAAATTAAAAAAGAAGAGGAACAAGAAGAAAGAATGGATGGATGGGTGTCCCCAGCTCAACATCACAGAGCCCAGGGAGGCAGGGAAAGGCAAGGCAAGCTCAAGCTGCCCCCAAACCATCTTCTTTTCTCAGCTCTGCAGGCTGTCACAGATGACCTCATTTCCACGGTTTATGAAAGCAGCATCCAGCAATCTACCTGAAGGAGCTCATACCATCCACAGTCATTCACTGCTGTTCAAAGTGCTTTCTTATCCAACATCCAACCAGTAACTGGTTGTATTTCTCAAAAGACATCCCCTCTTGTTTACAGGTAAGAAGACTGGAGAGGTCAAAGTTCAGAGCTGATGCTAGAATCCATTTGAGTCTAGTCAGATATGCTGGTCCAAAAGCTGTACCGGGTACCCAGATGCATCTTCCGGGTCCAGATACCCCACGAGAAGGACTAGTCATCCCACGGTGGGACAGAGAGACAGAAGTCACTCAGGGGACTGGTCACTGGAGGGACGTGACCAGTTCTGGCTGACACCTACTGCCTGCACAGGTGCGCAGTTCTACCTGGCTTCCTTTCTTCAAGCTCCTGACGGCTTCTGGTCTGCACTGTGAGATGGCATCTCACACGAGATCTGGGCATCTGCCTCACGAAAGGCAAGGCCAACACAGTCCTCGACTTTCCATCTGGACACACAAGGCCCATTTGGCAAAAGGTTGACAGTTACTGAATCTACGATCTTCTCCATATCCTTACTTAGGGTATGTATACCTTTCCATTACCTTCAAAGGATATACTAACGCTCATTCTTTTATATGAGATATAAGTGGGGAAATTGTTGTAATTAACAGTGGAGTAGATCCTTAAAAAACAGAGTCAAGGAATAACAAAGTAAATTATAATTCTTTCTTAAGAGGCCATGCCTCTAGCATCAACTCATAGGACACACTTTATCTCAGCCCTGATGATGAGGTTCCCGAAACTGATGCTGGCCTCAAAGTCCAGGGTAACTCAATAAGCCTGAAACACCATGATATTTGTATGAGCTCGGGGTCTGCTGGGTGTCTGCTGGTGATGGGCAGGTGGGTGGCAGTGGGCCACTGGTCAGAAATCTGCATCCATGCACACTAGTAGATCTTTGCAGATTCCTGTCCTTGTTCAGGCCACATCATTGGGCCGCTCATGTACCTGTCTCTTGGGCGCTTACCCTCCTAATCCACAGTCTGCTACTCTTCATCCTTACTCTTTCTCAGCCTGACCTCGCCCTGTTAGCTGATGTTTTCATGAGCACAGTGTCAGCAAATGGGATTCCATTTCCTCCTGAGAACCCCACATTTGCCAGACCCATCTCTAGAATCTTAACATTTTATGCTAAACGTGGTAAAATATTGAATTAATATGTGTAGGACTCTGAACACACAAATGGTCAAACACCACTTTTGTGCCTTTTACCATGGAATAGAGTCTCTCATTCTTTGGTTGGGAGACACACTTGGCCTAACCCAGACAGGAAGGGCTTCCCTGATGGACGTGAAACATCCCGTTCTCTGCAGGCACAGGTGAATCAGGGCATTGACAAACATGCGGTCCATGAAAAACACCAGTTCCGGGCTCTGCTTGCTGGTAACAGGCTGGTAAGTGGTGTCTGACTTATGGGGACAGTTTGTCAACTTTTGAGTGTGGGTTTTAAAATGTGATTTAGAGGCAGATTCATAATTATTGTTTTCACTGAAAATTATCAATCTTGGGTGGCTGAGGGAATTTATGGTGCATGCCAGCTCTCCCATGTGAAGACTTTTATAAATTACCTCGTACTTGATTCCCACCCCCGCCCCCAAAAGTGCAGTATCATTCATTACATTAACACCTGGATTTATGGTCAGATGTGAGCTCAGGACACTGGATCTCAGATTTCAGCCTCGGAGCTTTGGAGAACATGGTTGTCATGGCTCAACCCCCAGGGACGGACTGTGTAGAGCTGCAGTTACATTGGGAGTTAAAATCCCAGGACATCAATGGAGCCTGCGAAGGGTGGCTGCCCTGCCCAATGCCACCTATGGAATAGCTGAAAGGGCACCACAACCCAGGTCTCTCCTACCCCCCCGATACTGCTTGCCTCATCCCAGGGACCTGCTGAGTCTCGGTCAGTCATGACAGCAAAGGGTGACTAATATCTAGTGCCTTATGCTTGTCAAGAAATGACTTAATAAGTGGGAACACTGACTTTTCCTGCTTCATTCCCCACTGGGTTTAGAAATCAGAGACTCCAGGGGAGCCTGGGTGGCTCAGTCGGTGAAGCGTCCAGCTTCAGCTCAGGTCATGATCTCATGGCTCGTGGGTTCAAGCCCCACATAGGACTCTGTGCTGACAGCTCGGAGCCTGGAGCCTGCTTTGGATCCTGTGTCTCCCTTTCTCTCTCTACCCATCCTCTGTTCACACTCTGTCTCTCTGTCAAAAATGAATAAACGTTAAAAAAAAAACATTAAAAAAAAAAAAGACATCAGAGACACCAATTGGAACGCCTATGCCATCCACAAAGAGCCAGTGAATAGGGAAGAAACCAGAAGTCAATTGCCAGAAAGAGCTAACCCTTGAGAAGTTTGCCAGCAAAGCAAAGACAAGACAGAGTCGTGACGCAAGAGAATAATACCGGAGGCAACGGCCAGGGGAAAACCTACAGACTCACATGCCCCAGCCACACGTGATGCGGGCATGGGGAGTACAAGAAGTGGCAGGAGCCAAAACTGCCTTCACTTGGCCACAGCTCCCCCTCACTCAAAGTAAGCTCCATTAAAAGTCACGGAACAAAGACCAAAGAAAGATCATGGAAGAGAGTTAGCTGCTCTGGTAGAGAAGTAAAGACAGAAATAAGAAGGAAGGAAGAAGGAAAGAAGGAAGGAAGGAAGGGAAAAAGGAAGTAAAGGAAATAAGAAGGAAGGAAGAAGGAAAGAAGGAAGGAAGGAAGGGAAAAAGGAAGTAAAGGAAATAAGAAGGAAGGAAGAAGGAAGGAAGGAAGGAAGGAAATAAGGAAGGAAGGAAGGAAGGAAGGAAGGAAGGAAGGAAGGAGAAAGGAAGGAAGGAAGGAAGGAAGGAAGGAAGGAAGGAAGGAAGGAAAGAAAGAACAATTGAACTGAGGGAGGAACAATGGAGGAAGGGAGGGAGAAGTGAGGAGAGAGCGAGAAAGCAAGCACAAAACTATGTTTTTGTTAAGGCCCAGTCATCAAAAACATCCTGACAAACATTCTGCATGATATCCATTGATAGAATGAATCTGTTTACTCTGCAGTCAACCTCTGTCTCTCTCTGCATCCACAGATGTCCCTGAACCAGCTCAAGAACACTGACCCGAGAAAAATGTCTCTACTGTATGAAATCAGCGCAGCAAAAGCTGATGTTCACACTGCTTGTTAGTTATTTATATGATAATCTCATGTTAGCCAGCGACGGCAATGTTACTAATGAATTCCTCAACACATTAACAGCGAAGTGGTGAGCCCACAGAAAACTGTGATCGAAGTCTATTCTTGGTGGAACCCAACGATGGCCACATCCTTATCCCCAGAAAGCTGTGACTGTCACCTTACATGGCAAAAGGGACGCTGCAAGCATAATGACATTAAGGATCTCCAGATGGGGAGATGACCCTAGATGCTCCAAGTCCAATGTCATCAAAGGGTCTTTCCCTCTTTCTGATGTCTCAAATGTTTATCTAAATTCTAGTTCGTTAACTCTACTGTCACATTAGTTTCATGAGTAGAGTTTAGTGATCTGGTCACAGGGCTCTTTAGAAGCGGGAGGTGGTCAGGCAGAGGCAGAGTAGGAGAGGCCAGGTGGCAAGGAACAGGGTGGAGAAAACAAGAGACGGACACGGGGCTCCGAATACAGGTGGCCTCTGGAAAACTCAAGGAAACACCTTCTCCCCTGGACACAGAGCTCGCCAACGGCCTGATTTTAGGACTTAGGATCTAAATGTGGCAAATTTCCATGCTTCTGAGAGTCCGACGCAGTGGGAATACTATTCCGTCCACGGGCACAGAACCTAACTCAAGGGGGACCTGGGAACCAGACACCAAGGGAGTGTTTTGATCAGCTGGTTTGGGATGTGGGGGTCTTCCTGACCTGCGTGATTCTCTCTCTCCCTCTTCCCCGACCTCACAAATATTCCCTTTCAGAGCCCGGGTTTGTTGTCACACTAGCTTCCTTAATTCCTTATGCTTTCCTTCATCCTCTGGGTCCCTTATGCTTTTGTGAGTGTACTAGCCGACTTTCATGTTTGAGTACATCCTAACGGGTGAGCCATCCCGTTTTCAGAGTCCCTGGCCAGGAGAGAACATCTATATTTGTTTCTAAACGGCTCTAAACCTCAGGGACCGTGCCGGAGTACATTGGTCGTTTACTATTACAGACTTTAAAAGATGACGGGCTGTTCCTCCCGAGGATACGATCACTTGTACATCACCAACTGATTCTTCCTTGTTTATCACAATTTCAGAGCAATATGTTATCTGCGGGATGAGGTTTCCAGAAAGAAAACAGTTTACCAGATATTAAGCATTTAGCTGTGCAAGACCCTCAACAGATGTCCGATAGCTCAGGTCCCAGATCACCAATAGATCAGGCGTCTGTGCCAATCTTATCTGTAGGTAAGAACTCATTAGTCATTGTCCGCACCAGACCACCTGGTGCTCTGTCGTCTATTCCCAAATTGCATCACTTTGGACTGTTGCTCTTGAAAACCCTTACGCAACTAATCTTCCCAGCATGCTCCCATATCCACAGACTTCACGTTTTGGGTTTAATGTACAATGGTGTCATCTGCCTACATGCACTGCATTTTCCCTTACACTTATTAGCTGTGTCTCTGGAAATAATGATCCATTTGTTCAAATGATAGCAGTCATCCCACTGACAGGTGAGCTGACTTGCTTCAGGGGAAATCAATCCTACGGCCGAGTGTAGGAAGGAAGGCCAGAGGCATTTCCTTAGGAAATAAGCAAGGAGGAGGAGGAGGAGGAAATGGGAACAATGGCAGAAGAGGGACCGAGTGATTTCACGTCCAGGAAGACAAAGGCAAACACTCCAAGCAGGGTCACAGAGATACGCCATACATAGCACGCACAGGTTTCGCTTCCTCATGCCTCAGCGATTTACTTCTGGGTCTTTCTAGAACAATGACTACAAGCTCATGCAGCACAATGATGTAACTGCATGATTTTGAACATCCCGAGGGCAATATTTCATGTGCCCTGGGTTCAAAGATATGGGATAAAATAGGAAGAAATATGACTTCTTGAAAACCAGCTCAGGCAGGGGATAGTAACGGAGATTAGGAATTGGGCATGAAGGGTCTCACTGGGGTGATGAGCATGTTCTGAAACTGACATACGAAGGTCCCACGGGCTGGTAACCTGATGAAAACCACTGAATCGTACAAGTGGGTGAATTAAATGGCATGGAAAATGTGCCTCCACACTGTAAACACGTATTTCACCAACTATTTCAGGAAAAATAAGAACAGAGTGGATTTTAAAAATTCATTTAGAATATTAAACTTGTTTAGTTTTTTTTTTAATTTTAATGTCTTTTTATTTTTGAGAGAGAGAAGACAGAGTGTGAGTGGAGGAGGGTCAGAGAGAGAGGGAGACACGGAATGTGAAGCAGGCTCCAGGCTCTGAGCTGTCAGCACAGAGCCCGACATGGGACTCGAACCCATGAACCGTGAGATCAAGACCTGAGCTAAAACTGGATGCTTAACTCAGTCACCCAGGTGCCCAAAGGCTAGTTTCTTTATCATTTTCTTGAATCTTTGTTTTTGAGAGTGCAATGTGGGAGAGGGGTAGAGAGGGAGACAGAGAATCTGAAGCTGGTTCTATGCTGACTTTGGGGCTTGAACCCACAAACTGTGAGATGGTGACTGCAGTCAAAATTAAGAGTCAGATGCTTAACCAACTGAGCCATCTAGGTGCCCTGAGAATGGTAGTTTTTAAATCAAAGTGTATTTTTTTTTTATTAATGAAATGCTACCAAGACATTCATTCTTTCTAGTCAAATTCACTTAAATTCAATTATTACTATATTGTATATGGAAAATGGACAGACAGCCCTATTCCTAAACATGCTTTCCAGGAATACAGCAATGACCCATCAGCTTTGGATTTCAACTGCATTGTAAGAAATTCCATTCAAGAGTCTCTGCCCTTAGCACCAGAATATATCCTTGTTGGGAAACTAGATGTGTTTCCTGTATGAGATGTGAGAATATAGTCAGTTTTGTTAGGGGAAACTCTCTTAGGACACTATCCCCACATGAAGAGGCTACAGGTTTGGTTAAAGAAAGGAAACCCTAGAAGTTTTACTAAAACACAAGTACTTCTATGACTATACTAACTGTTGGCAGGATTCGAAGGAGCTTGCTGAATAACCATTAGGATGGTAGAAAAACATAAAAAGGCCTTGCTAATTATTCCAAATATCCCTAATATTTAATCATTACAGGTCAAAACGAGGTTTGCCTCCCCACCTTAGGTCACCATTTGAGCCATGACGAAATAATTATACTCCAAGTATAATTTTATGCACAAGGTTCATTTAGTCTAAAAGATGGAAATGGGGGCGCCGGGGTGGCTCAGTCGGTTAAGCGGACAACTTCGGCTCAGGTCATGATCTCACGGTTCGTGCGTTCGGGCCCCGTGTCGGGCTCTATGCTGACAGCTCAGAGCCTGGAGCCTGTTTTGCATTCTGTGTCTCCCTCTCTCTCTGACCCTCCCCTGCTCACGCCATCTCTCTCTCTCTCAGAAATAAATTAAAAAATAAATAAATAAATAAAAGATGCAAATGTAAGACACCTGACTTAAAATCACAGGAACACAATTTCTGTTTGAAAAACCTTTGTGGCAGCTGTGTTCGAAGGCATGCGGGAATGTACGGAATTTCCGTACCTCTTCACAGAAGGCCCCCGAGATCACCGTTATCGGTCCCTGTGGTGGATGTGCTCAGACACGGAATACATAGCACATATACTCCACGTAGCATGCCGTACCATGAGATGTTTCGCTTCCTAGTTAATGGCTGGGTAGTGGCCAGGAGCGCTAATTTGTAATTAGTCAGTCAGCCACTTCTATGCTATTATGTCTAATAAAATCCCTAATCTCCTAATTTGTCAGCTGGATGCAATTGTATTGAGGGCGAGGAACGGGCATCAGAAGTGAGAATAGAAGAGTAAACCCCGACACAACGGCCCCGATACAGCTGGAGCTTGAATACCGTAGGGTGATGGTCCCCTGGCTCTGTCCTCTGGAACTCACAAGCTGTAGTTCTGTCCCCAGAGCGAGGCAGAGGTGACACACCACAGGGGGAGCGGTGGAAGAAGGACGCAAGAAGCCCGGTGCCAGAAGAAAGGTGTGTGGCCCGGCTCGGGGAGCAGGCAGGCAGGGGATGCATCCCAGGAGACCCTGTTTGCTCATGGCTCCATGACACAGGTCATGGTCAGGGGCAGATTCCACTCACCAGCTCTCAGTTCTGGAAGTGCTGCCCATGCGAGAAGGCCAGCCAGCCACAGCATGGGGACCTGCTCCTGTGGATTTTCAAGCCTGGGAGGAGAGCCACCCCAAGGTGGTGCCCAGATGGGGCCACGTCGGGATGAGTCTAGATGCCACACTTGGGCCCCCGGGCCTCCCCGAGGCTGCTGTGTCAGCTCTTGACCTTGGAACCATGGGACCCTGCCCATCAGGTGACCGACCGGTTCCCGGGACTTCCTGTCCCATTTATTTACACCTTGGCTACTGCCTTTCCTAATAAGCTGCAGGGCAGACAGAAACAAGTCTTAGCAGTGCTAACAACATATGCTGAGGCTTTGCCAAGTGCTCTTCCAGAGCTGCACACACATCTCCCCAGCACAAGTTCAGACAGGAGACGTCGTATTCTGCCTCCCGGGGACGCTCACATAAACCTCTGGAATCGGAGGACCTCAAGACCCAACAGCTACTGAAACGCATGGTGCAAACCAGCACAGGGGCTGCTCAAAGACCTGAATGGGCTCGCCAGATGACACAGCAATGCCACATCTGAGGATATGCCCAGAGGAGCTGGACACAGGGTCCTAAATGGTTACCCACATGCCCCCATGCAGAGTAGTATTATTCACAACAGCCGAAAGGTGGGAGCAACCTACGTGTCCGTCCAGAGATAAGCAGCATACAGTCTATCCATAAAACAGAAGGACTGGGCCACACAGTGGGACGAAAGACTGACGTGAGCCATCACACAGGCGAACTGTGAACACATCATGCCCCACGCCAGAAGCCACCCACGAAAGGCCGCACAGCCTGTGACTGCATTTACAGGAAATGTCCGGAATAAGTACAGGCACACACACACAGAAAGGGCATCTGTGGTTCCTAAGGGCTGAGGGCAGGGGCCATGGAGGTGTTGGAGGGCCAATGTAGAAAGTTCTAGAACCAGAGAGGCAGTGTGTGAAGGCACTAAATGTCTCTGAGTTGCCCTCTTCGGAGGGGTTGATTGTACATTATGTGAAGTCCACCCCAATGGAAACGCATTACAGACACATCGGAGTAGAGCTTTATTTAACACAAACAGAACATACCGTCCGGGCCTCTGCGGCCAAGTCCGATCACGTGATGTGACTTCCTGAAAGGGAGGCGTTCACAAGCGCCTCGCCCCTAGTGTGAGTGCAGGCAGGCTCGGCTCCGGCTGGTGGGGACTGCAACCCCCCATCTGGTGTGGGGACACGGGTGGGCGTGTACGGCAAGAACGAAAGGAGGGACCACGTGCAAGGCACCAGCACAGCACCATTCCCAATCCGTGAGTGAGGCTCCGGCTGCATGCCCGCAGGCTCTAGGGCGAGCCCGTACCCCGTCTGGTGGATGGCAGATGCCCGTGGGGTCCCCAGCAGGCATGGGGGGGCAGTCCTGGGTCCCCCACACTTCCGTTACCGTCAAATGGGAATCAATGATGCTAAAACGATCTGATTAGCACCAATACTAACAACCTTGCCACAGACATCACTTCCTCTAAATGAGTGTGGGTAACTAGGTCATTGGGTTCCCGGGACACAACATATCCTATTTAGGTCGCCACTGACTCCGCCCACAAAAAGCCACCTTTTCAGGAAGAATTCCAAGACGGCCTCCCCAGTTTTCAGCCCCTGGAACTCACAGCTTTCTGTGACCCTCTCCTCTTGAGTGTGAGGGTACCTGTGATGTTCTAACCAACAGGATATGGCAAAAGTAAAGGGACGCTGGATGTGTGTTTGAGATCCCCAATAGGTGGATTTAGTGCTGATCGAAAGGGACATTATCATGGGTGGGCCTGGCCTAATCTGGTGAGCAACTGAAAACCTGTTCCTAAGAAAAGACATGCTATTCTACAGGCCTAGATGAAACAGTCATGGGGTGAAAGGCCAATAGGGAGGGGCTGTCCCTGGGAACTGAGGGCCTCTGTCCTACAATCACAAAGAACTACAAGACTTGCTTACGCCTTGAATGAGCTGGGAACGCAATCCCTCTCTCTTCCAGATGAAAACACAATTGTGCCCAATACTTTGACGTAGCCTTGTAAGACCCCAAGCAGAGTCCCTGGGTAAGCCATGCTCAGACAGCTGACCTACACACACTGTGAGACAACCAGTGGATGGTACTGTGAGCCGTTACAGCTGTGGGGATTTGCTGTGCAGCCCAGGGTAACAGCTACAGCATCTGGCCCCAGTTATACATAAAATACTGAGACCACCACAGAACTTAACCAGGATGCAAAACCAACTATTTTATTTAAAAAAAAATTTAACATTTTTTTAATGTTTATTTATTTTTGACAGAGATCGAGAGAAAGAAAGAGAGAGAGAGAGATAGAGAGACAGAGCACAAGCAGGGGAGGGTCAGAGAGAGAAGGAGACACAGAATCTGAAGCAGGCTCCAGGCTCTCAGCTGTCAGCATAGAGCCCCGATGTGGGGCTCGAACTCACAAACTACGAGATCATGACCTGAGCCAAAGTCGGACGCTTAACCGACTGAGCCACCCAGGGACCCCCAAGAGCAACAATTTTCAAATACGGTGGGGTTTGCCTCCATCTAAGCCACACACAGCAGGTCGAGATCATGTCAGACTTACGAAGAATTTCAGCTGGTGTTTAAGGCAGCCGGTCCTGGACCCTGAAGCATTGCCTTTGATTCTGGGACCTTCCCACATACACAACCAGAAAATCCCTTTCAATCCTTAAACTAGAATATGATTCAGCCATAAAATGGAATGAAATTCTGACACCTGCTACTATGTGGCTGAACCTTGGAAATGTGGTGCTGAGGGCAAGCACCCAGTCACAAAAGGCCACACCCTGTATGACTCCACTTAAAGGAAATGTCCTCAGTAAGCGAATACACAGAGACACAAAGGGAATTTTGTGCTTACCCAGGGCCAAGGAGAAGGGGAATGAGGGTTTTGGACGACTGATTTAGAAAGTTCTACAAGTAGAGAGGCAGTGGCTGAATGCACAAACTGCACCCTTTACGATGGTTATTTGTGTGCTCTGTGAACTCCACCCCAATAAAAAAAAAAAAGCATTAAAAACAGGTATGAAAGCTGCAGTTTATTTATGAGCCACATGGCATGGGGCTTGTCACTTCCAAGAGAAAATCTCCAGACCACACACCCAGCTCTGACACCTACCACTATAACCCTCTCGATTCAGGAATTCGCCACTTGGATCATTTGCAACCAGAAGCTCCCAGGACCCAGTTCATGTTGCTGACTATCGTGACTCGGCCTCGTGACATGTGAGTCATGAGATTCAGCCCTAATGGCCATGCAGCAGACGGCTGCAGACGCCCCCTGTGGACGAGTCATGTGTGTGCTATGTGACAATATGATGGGGCTGATGAGCTCTTGACCGTGACGCCATCTATAGAACACGGGTTTGTTTCTCCCACCCGTAAAATAGGGCTCATTGCACATTATGGCATGAGCCAAACCAGTGCTTGTCAACTAGGGGTGACTCTCCCTTCTGGGGGACACCTGGCAACATCTGCAGACACCTCTGGTTGTCACAGGTTGTGGGCAGTGCTCCTGGCATCCACTGGGTGGAGGCCAGGGATGCTACTGAGTATCTGATGATGCATACAACACTCCATGGCAACAGAGAATGATCAGGCCCAAACCATCAGTCATGCTGAGGTGCAGAGGCCTGCTTAGGTCAAAGCTCTGTCCTGCTCATTTTAAGTTTAGTTATTTTGAGGCGGAGAGGGACAGAGAGAGAGAGAGAGAGAGAGAGAGAGAGAATCCCAAGCAGGTTCTGCGCTATTAGCATAGATCCCGATGTGGGGCTCAAATCCACAAACCATGAGATCATGACCTGAGCCAAAACCAAAAGTCAGATGCTTAACCACCAACTGAGCCACCCAGGCACCACAATATTCTTTTATAATATATATGCATATACGTATATGTATTATAAAAGAATATGTATATATATATATATAAACATATATATATTTACTTTAGACACACAGAATTCAACTGGGGGAGAGAGAGGGGGGAGGGAGGGAAGGGGGGAGAGAGACAGACAGACAGAAAGAGAATCCCAGGCAGGCTCCACACTGTGCCCACATGGGGCTCAATTGTATGACCCTGGGATCATGACCTGAGCTGGTGTCAAGAGTCGGACACTTAACCAACTGAGCCACAAATGCCCTGGTATCCGTTCTTAAGTCAATCAAACATCTAGCCTTTCAAAATATGCCGTTCGGTTTAGTATCTCCAGCCATGCGATCCCAGGTTGGGCCATCGTGACCACCAGTAGATTAGAAATAGGTGCTCTTTGCCTCCTAGGTACGTGGGAGGGGAACAAGGGGTCAGCAGCTGCTTCTGATTAGGGACAGTGACCAAAAGGCACAGCAATCCTGGCCCACTTTAGTGGCTGCATGGATGTTTGTTGACTGTTCTCCCCTTATCGCAAAGTTTGCAGAGCTTAGGAAGGTCATGAGGTTTGAAGTGGCAGAAATTGCCTCTGAGGGGACACAGGAGCATGGTCTGATGCTGTAAGCGGGAAAACACACCATGGACACCCACCATCCGATGGTTCAAAGTCACAACGGAGGCTCAACACAAACCTGTTTGCAATGACAAGCCCAGCTCTACCACCTTGAAACAGAAACTTTGGGGCCGGGTGTATTTCAGAATTCAAAAAATTTTGTTTTTGATTTTAGAAGGTAACTTTTTAAAAAAATCAAAATAAACTTATGAAAAGTATGCCGATGGCTTCCAAGTTGAGCTGCCCATAGGACCATCTCTGACCTTCATAACAGACACTGCTGTTTTCTCTAGAACTGCACTTGTTTGTTGTATGATATGACTTAACAATTAGAAGAAACAAAAATCTGTAACTATGTGAGGTGATGGTCGTTAACAAAACTTATTGTGGTGCTCACTTTGCAATGCATCAAATATCAAATATATATATTTGATACATCAAATTTCAAATTGGATCTATATTTGAAACATCAAATATCAAATTGGATCTATATTTGATACAACAAATATCAAATTGGATCTATATTTGATACATCAAATATCAAATTGGATCTACATCTGATACTTCAAATATCAAATTGGATCTATATTTGACACATCAAATATCAAATTGGATCTATATTTGACACATCAAATATCACATCGGAAATATATTTGATATGTCAAATATGAAATCATCACATCGTACAGCTTCAACTCACAGGACGTTGCACGTCACTTGTATCTCAGTAAAACCTGGGCACACACCGACATCTGTATTCCAGTTTTATTGAATGTCGAAAACACATTCCAGGTCTACTGAGCTATAATTGACATATATCTCGGTTTAAGGCGTACGATGTAACGATCTGTTATACATCCACGCTGCAAAGCGATCAGTACAATACATAATACACACTCACACACAAAGGAGCATAATGGTGATGTTACGTGAAACAGCCTGACCAAAGTTCTGCAGACACGCACATGAACAGTCCTGCACCGTTCTGTGGGGTGAATAAAGACTGTTCAACTTTACATCGGTTCTACGTCCGTTGCTGCAGACCTGCCAAAAATAAGTTTCCCCAAGAACCCGCTTCCTGTCCTTCCGTCTTTGTTCTTGTTGGTTATGGACAAAGGGCTGTACATTTGTAAGCTGGGGGGGGGGGGGACACTTGCAAAGGAGTCAAGACACCGGGCTCTGGGAAGGCCCGTCCATGTCCACGCTGAAGAGGGTGCTGGCCAAGTCATCTGAAGTCATATAACTTCCCACCTCCCTTGCAAGAGAGGTACCAGGCAGGAACTCAGCAAACCCGTGCGTGATAGTGACCCGGGTCACACAAGCTGGGACATCTTCCAGCACAACCAGAACTATGAGGAATCCTGGAAAACAGCTGAGAGCAGGTGCAGAGGCTGATCTCTGGATCAGCAGGTGGCTGATCTCCACACCTCCAACTCAGCAATTCCAGGCCAGGGGTGGATTTTCGTCGCCAAGAAACGCTCCAGATGCCCACAGACAATTTCAGACCGGGGTACAAGTCAGTCCCCACAGCAATGACCCTTCCAGGGCTGTGACTCAGAAACCCGGGGTGGACAACTTGCCAACGGCAACATCCCAGTCCTGTGTCTCTCTCTGAATGAGATGTCTCCAAGTCCTGGAATCACTCAGAGGAACACTGCGCCCCAGACGCTCTCTGTCTCACCTCTGTGCTTTCTGCCAGAGTCAAAAAAGTCAAAGGCGCTACGCTGAGTTAGCCCAATGTGAGTCTCAGCCTGCACTTCCTCTTCGTAATAAGCACTTAATTATTATTGACATTGGCACTTGCAGTATTTACACAGACTGTCCGACGTGGACAACCCCAGAGGTAAGACTGGGCTTGGGTTTCATGATTGCAACATAGTTCATTACCTGAATCCCAAGGGTGCCAGGTAAGGGACTGTTGACTCAGCTGCGAAGCTTTACACGGTTAATTTCCAAACAAGGTAGGAATCTTGATGAGACAAGAAGATAGAAACAAAACAACAGAGATAGAGAGTGTTCTGGAGAACAGTCGTTAGATTTTTACCCAGAAACTTTGGATGTTTATTTCAATCGGCCTTTGAAGCAATGCCTGATATCTACTGTTTAGTTTTAAATGCAAACAGAAGGAGACCTTGTATGTTTTTTTTTTTTTTTTCAAATGCACTGAAAGCATTTACATTTCTGGAACCTGATATCATCAGTTGTTACGTTACAATCTCATTATAAATGAAAATGGGGCAATTTCTCACTTGGTAAATAGTAATGTCACTGTAGACACCAGTTCATAGAAACAATCTGTCAGTTGCTATCATGCATCTGTCGAGACAAAAAGTGCCTATCGTAAATAACCGTAGAATGGATAAGCATTTCACCATTTTTGGTGACATCTCTCCAATGACAATTCTTCTCATCAGCCCTGCAATTCAGTCTGCAAGGCTTAATTTAGAGGATGAAATCAACGTATAGCCTGAAAAATGTTGATATCTGCCTAAGAAGTAAGCAAGCACTGACCGTCATAATTGACTATGAACGTTCACTCAGAGGATGGCAAGGAAGGTTTATCTGAAAGGCATTATATGCAAGTCCTAGCACCTCTCTTTGGAGGAAAAAAAAAAAAAGAAATCACACATTTTGTTGGCTCAGGATTGGTGGATTACATATGGCGTGCATTGCAAAGGTCAAGTTGTCTCGGATTAATACCTCCTGTAACTGCTACATATGTTCAGAATAAAGTGCGGTCCATTTCTGAGCCACATGCCATTCCCTGCTTAACCCTGTTCCTTTGTAAAGAGTCTACACAGCTGGATGTAATGTCCAACGTTGGAGTAATGAACCCCACACCCAAAGCAAAGCCAATGCAGCCTGTTAAGCAACGTAGCTACTAATTGGGATCACTGGCGTTCTGCTTCTGTTTTTTAGAACACCAGTGCAAGCGGTTCCTGAGATATTATTTTGTACTCGTACCCTTAAAATGAAAACTAAATGTCAAAAATTACAAAAGCCTAAAACAAGAGAACTGCTCTTCATTCTGTCTCAAATTAACTCTTTAGGAAAGCAACGAGTCATAAGCATAGACTAACACCAGTGTCTCACGGTGTATGCTTGATACCACATACATCTCATTCCATCTAACCCAGAAGCACGGGTCCTAATATGTTGATATACAAGGTTAATTCCATTTCTCTTCTGAGTTAACCACAGCACAAAATGCACCTCTTTATTTGCTCATTTACTCTTGGGTTCCTTGCCTCTGGGCTCTCCATTAGTCTTTTCATCAAGCCTGTGTTTTCGAAACCACCACTTTAATCCAGAAAGAAAGAAAGAAAGACTATTTGGCAATCACTTTCTTCTCCCCCAAGACCTCCCTGCTTCAGCACAGATGAACAAATGAAAACAGATGAATTCTTGTAGGTGGTTCTACAGGTTTGTTTTTTTTTTTTAATTTATTTTATGAGGCAGAGAGTGGGTGTGTGTGGGAGACGGCAGAGACAGAGAGAGAGAGAGAGAGGAGTGGGGAAGAGCAGAGAGAGATGGAAACAGAGTCGGAAGCAGGCTCTGCACCCTGAACATGGAGCCTGGAGGGTCTTCGATCTCAGGAACCACATCATGATGTGAGCGGAAATCAAGAGTCAGATGCTTAACTGACAGAGCCTCCCAGGCAGCCTTACAGGTTTTTTGTGTTTTTTTTTAATGTAAAACAACAGGTAGGAATGTACAAACTTTCATTATTCCCACAGAAAATCACCGAAGGTGCTACCTCCAGCAGCTAACACTTCTCTGCAAGTCCGCCAAGTCAAGAGGCGCCTTTCGGCTGTGAGGCGGGAGCGCTCACCTAACCGCTCCCGGGAGCCGTCTGCTGGCACGAGTTACCGCAATATCTTAGCAGCGGGAGAGCAAAAAAAAAAAGAAAAAACAGACACGAAATACTAATCCAACTCACCGGTTCTTCCGAGGCTTTCCGACAGGGTGCTTGCTGCCTGTGAGAGTGTGACAGCGTACCTTTCGTCCAAGGAGCTCCCACGGCTTTTCAAGGAGCCATGCTGGACAGGACCCAGCCCCGAACTCCCGGGGAGTGAATAATCACGGGACAGCCCGGCTACGGCCAGACAGTCATCGCGGGGTAATTGGTGAATCGATCATAAAAAAGTTATTTAAGTGCGTGTATCTCTCCACTCGGGCTTCCCTCACACCCCGCGTGGCTCACACATAAATCACAGGGAGGCTGCCCTTCCCGGCCTGAGCAGACTATTCACGCGCTGGGGATCAGTCCACTCGGAACGTGTGTGGGGTCTGAATGCTTCCCCACAACCTTTAGGGACCCGCTGGCACGTGCGAGGGGGATCCAATGCCCGGCGTTCAGCCAGCATTCCGCGCTGGCTGGAGGCGGTGTGTCCCTGTGCGCGACAAGGAAACGGAGCAGGTGCTGGAGGAGGGGGGGAGGGGAAGGAGTATGGGCGGGGAGTGTGGGGGGGGGACGGACAAACTGACGTGCTCTTCTGGCCATGAGACCTGGGGACACAGAAGAGGGGGATGTTTTCAACGCCGTGTGCACATCCTGATGCACACAGCCCTCCGACGCTGTCTGCGAGGTGAGTTCCAGCCGCCCACGCCGCACACGGGGCCCCGAGGAATGCGTTCTCCTCACCAACACCACGGCTTAGGCGCTGAGCAAGGACAGCGCCAGGCTTCGTGGGTGGCGAGCAGGCGGGCGTGCCATCAACGCTGACGAAATGGGCAGGGACTCTCTGCTCCCAGGTCTCGGGGGAAACCAAACCTCAGGGAAAATAACTTCCAGGGTTTGCCTGTTCCCCTCATGCCATTCATCATGTTTGGCGTAGAAGGAGGAGAAAAGTTAAAGGCGAACTCTGAGCAGTCGTGTTCATTATCCCACTTCTATAAATAAAACATTGCCCATTTGTAATTATTTTCCGTGCCTCTGGCTCCTGGCAGGCACCCACAGAATTAATACATAATGCGGCAGGCGCGAACATAGTTCCCATTCTTAACGGTAACCCAAGACGATAGCGCACCGAAACCTGAACAAGTATTTTACCGTGAAGAAGCAGGACCCAGACATCATCACAACGACGTCTGGTTTCCCAGGGGACTCCATAAAACTTGGTGCATTGGACACAGGTGTTCTACGAGCTAGCGGTCAAACCCCAGCATGCCCTGGCAGGCTTCCGACTGCTTTGCAGCTCGCAAAGAAATGTCCAGGGCAATGCTGAAACCCTGCAGGTTTAATTCCCTCATGAGTCACCCCCAGCAAAAGCATGCTTTTCGTGGTCCCGGAGAGCGGCCGCTGGCTTTCTCATTTACGGCCCAGCCCGCCCACAGCCGCTGCTATGGTCCCAGGGCTTGGAGTGTGCACGCAAGGTGGGGCCACGGGCAGAAAGGTCCCCTCGCAAGGGCCCCATTTGAAAGATGGCTTCAGGAGGCAGAGTGGAGACAGACCGCCCCTCTGAAGGGCATCTTCACGGGTTTCTGGGAGCCACCCAGCTGCTGCCTGCCCATTCCTGCTCACAACCCCTGAGACCTGGGTGGTGGTGCCTGCTTCTATCAGAACCCCCTCCTCGAGAAAGGTCCTCCTGAGCAGAAGTCCCAAAGAGCAAGCCATCTGCGAATCCTTCCTCTCCCCTGCTGTGGGGCAAAGACCCCCCAGAGGCCCGGCTACAGCTACCTACAGCCAAGACTCCCTGGCACTTTATGTGGCCCCTCGACCAATGCTCTCAACGCAGCACCTGCTACAATAAATAACCCCTCAGGGTGATTTATCTTCGAGGCGCACGGACATGAATTCAGTTCTGACTCCGGCTCTGGCTCCCTGTGTGACCTCAGAAAAGCACTCAACCTCTCTGAGCACCAGCCCTCTTACTGCCTAGGGACCATGGCCCAGCTCCGACCGGGCTGCCCATCAGAGGCATCACACAGGAACCCTTAAGTCAACACTAGCTATGCCTTCTCACTCGGCTGTCTACAGAGGAAGGGCCCAATGGAGACAGCATTGCTGGGAAATTCCCAACTCCCCACAGAACTATGGCACAATGCACTCATTCAGGGATTAGCAAGCAAAGACTCATTCCCCAAGACTGAACATAAAGACCAAGGCTCCATCATGAGGGCCTTGAATCAAGGAAGAGGCATCTCCATGCAAATCAGGCAACTGGGACCGGCAACATGGTGCTCCGAGAAGGGCTCTGTCTTCACCATACGGGAGGAGAGGCCTTGGATCCCCGGAGTCCACTATCCCATCTTCCTAGTGTATTATCTACAGCAACACGGCACGAGGTGCACTTAGCTCTGTGTCCATTCAGGACGACCTCCGCTATTCTCCACCGAGCCACCCACCACCTTCATGATCTGCAGGGATGCTAAACCCCCTCTCATCTTGAGACCCTCCCTGGTGATCACAATGAGCGTTACCGGGCAGCAACGAAAACCATGTGGGAAAGCCCCCGCCTGAACTTGTAACATGGACAGGGACCGAAGAGCGGAGGAAGATGGGCATTTCTGAGTTGGTCCCAGGCAGGCGCTTTTGGTAACCTGTGGCTTCCGATTACCACGCGCTGCTCATTGTTCGCTAGCACTGTGCGCTAATCACGACCTTCTCTTTGATAGAGCCTGTTCTGGGGTTTCAAGCTTTATCATTAACCCCCAAACTACGTCCTGGAAATCACCTTCCCTAAAATGGCATTGTGGAAGGACTCCAAGATGAAGAACTCACAGGAACTAATTGCCTCTGAGGTTCGTGCAGAGCAGTTGAAACGGCCCTGGGAAACGGATCTGAGATACATGCTTTAAATTTTTTTAAATATTCATTCATTTTTTGAGAGAGATGGAGACAGAGCATGAGCAGGGGAGGGGCAGAGAGAGAGGGAGACACAGAATCCGAAGAAGGTTCCAGGCTCTGAGCTGTCAGCACAGAGCCCGATGCAGGGCTTGAACACACAAACTGAGAGATCATGACCTGAACTGAACACTTAACTGACTGAGCCTCCCAGGTACCCCACAAATACATCCTTTTTAAATGTTACTCCCAGCGCAGGCCGACGCATATACTCGTTTGAAGTGCGGCCACAAAAGGACAAAATATTGTAAACTATTATGCTACACTCAAATCTGTGCTATTTTACATATATACATGTACATACAGACATTATGTAGAAAAGACTTTCCTCTTAAGTTTCTGAAAGTCGCACATACATCTATTTACATACACAATGAATGTGTATGTGTAAATCAAGTCTGTTGATATGTAATGACTTTTATTCATCAGTTTCTGAAAACCATGAACGCATATATCACTTATACATTATATATAACACGTACGTATGTGTATATGTAAGCTAAATATATTTAAATTATATAAGTGTTTCCTCCAGTTTCTTAAGGGACATCTGGATGGCTCACTTGGTTAAACACCTGACTCTTGGTTTTGGCTCAGGTCGTGATCTCATGGTTTGCGTATTCTAGCCCTGCCTTGGGCTGTGCACTGACAGCATCGAGCCTGCATGGGACTCTCTCTCTCCCCCTCTCTCTGCCCCTCCCCTGCTGTCTCTTTAAGCAAAATAAAATAAAATAAGTAAATAAAACACACACACATGCAACTGGCTAGCTCAGCTGGTAGAGCATGCAACTCTCCATCTCGGGGCCGTGAGTTCAAGCCCCATGCTGGGCACAGAGATTACTTTTAAGCAAACCCACACACGCAGCTAAATTATTCACATGTGTAACATAAACGTGTGTGTCTGTATGTAGACACACACATCCCAATTCTCTTAAGCGTCTTAAAATCTTCACCATTGGAGGTACTTTAGTTTCTCATTCCGTACAGTTTTACTGTGCAGATTTACTCTGCCATCTCAACACGCTGACTGTCCCCATGATGTGCTCAGATCCCAAGTTCACACCGAAAGATTGCTTCTGGAGAGCCGTGGTTGGAATTTTAGAGCCTCCCTGGACTGTGAGCATAAAGGCAGTCTGGCATTTCTAAGAGTGTGCTGGGATGGACCCAATGTAACGGAAGGTAACAGACGTCACTTCCTTTTCTAAGTGTGTGTGTGTGTGTGTGTGTGTGTGTGACACGTTTGTGAAATAAGTGAGAAGAACAGCACTGACCCCAGGAACACTGCTTCCAGCAAACATGTGACTGATGGATTTAGCACGATGGCCTGGTACCTGGCCTTTCCAGGCTCCTGTCTTCTTTTTTTTAAAAAAAATTTTAATGCTTATGTTTGAGAGAGAGAGAGTTCGAGAAGGGTAGGGGAAGAGAGAGAGGGGGACAGAAGGTCCGAGGCGGGCTCCATGCTGACAGCAGAAAGCTCCTTGCATGGCTTGAACTCATGAACGGAACCATGAGATCATGACCTGGGTGGAGTCGGATGCTTAACCAGCTGAGCCGCCCTGGCGGCTGCAGGCTCCTGTCTGTTTGGGGAGGGAGAGGAGGAAGCCAGTAGCCAGATGCCTGTGTCTTCGCCGCACTTTGTCTAGGGGCAGGGTGGAGCCTGGGGAAGCTGGACACCTGCTTCTCTGGGGCGGAGTGGGGCTAGACCTGCCACTTTAATAAGGTCACGTCAGACACCGCGGACGAGGCTGAAAGGCTTCCGAGCGACCCTCCCCAAACAAAATGCATCAGTCTGGCACATGCATTATTTAGACCTAAAGATCATCAAGACCCCTCACGCTCAAGAGAAGCTTTTACCCCTCCCTTCGCCACCTGCAAGGATCTGAATTGGGGATCCTTCCCAGAACAAGAGCTCTTATCACAGATAAATATCTGAGTGGCCCATCTGCGTGCAGGGCAAACACCTCATTTCAGAACATGTTCTTACTGCCCTGGGAACTGCCTCACCCCTTCGAGGCCACCTCCCCCTCCTTAGCTCAGGACTGCACAGATACCTCATTTTACCTTTCTGACTTAGAACCCCTCATGCATGTGGCGTTCCTATACCTATGCAATTAAACGTGGTTTTGTCCTGTTCATCTGTGTCATGTCAACTTAATTCTGAGGCCAGCAGGAAGAGTCTACGAAGGCAGAGTAAAACTTCCCGGCACTGCCATTATGGATTTACATCTAAACTGGGGGGGGGGGGGGGGGGGGGGGGGGGGGGGTAGAAAAAGAAAAATATATACGGTGTTTCTTCTTGTTTACTTTTCTTAAAAGACTATATTTTTTA
Organism: Hyaena hyaena; assembly: GCF_003009895.1. Lineage (NCBI taxonomy): Eukaryota > Metazoa > Chordata > Mammalia > Carnivora > Hyaenidae > Hyaena > Hyaena hyaena. The sequence continues at coordinate 1,396,035 of NW_024080774.1, forward strand.
AGGTTATCCATTTATTTTGAGAGAGACAGAGACAGCGTGAGTGGGGGAGGGGCAGAGAGAGAAGGAGACAGGGTCCCAAGCAGGCTCTGTGCTGCTAGTGCAGAGCCAGATGTGTGGCTTGAACCCACAGAACCTGAAGTTCACAACCTGAGCCGAAACCAAGAGTCTGACCTGACGCTTCACTGACTGGGCGACCCAGGAGCCCCTTCTTGTTTACATTCGGGACATTTCTTTTTCTTTTTTTCCTTTCTCTTGCTTGTCTTATTTTCGCTGGTGGTCTCCAGGATATTTTTCCTTTTTATTCCCCCCGAACAACCATAAACGTATTTGATTTTCACATTAGTGATGTCCTCGCATGATGGTTTTGATTACGTACCCACAAGACAGTTATAAAGTATCTAGGACACCATAACAACAGAGAGTTCTTACTTGTCCTTTTTGAGGAGAGAGACCAATTCAGGCTGGACACCACCCTGTTCCTTGTCAGGTGGGTGACCCGGGGCCAGGCACTCAACGTCTCTCAAGCTCCATTAACTCATTTATGTATAAAAATAATTAACCGCTTCCCCAGCGGGGTTGTTGAGACGGTTTATAAAGCAGTGAGCACGTCCCAGTCACTGGGGAGGTCTGGTGGCTTTTACAGCACACGTGATGAAACCACCAACACCCAATCATTCTTCAGTGCGAACCCTGAACACCTGTCTTGTGTAAATGGTGCTGAGCGCGAGTGCGACCCTGTGCATCTCGTAGAAACTGCCGCATGGGATCAAAGCCTTCCTGAGCAGCCGGCACTGTTAGCAGAGCAGCTCGATGCAAGGTGTGTGCAGAGCAGGTCTCCCAGGTGAGGTGAGCACAGACTCGGTCCTTGGGGCGGAGAGTCAGCAAGGGGGGCCCTGAGCACCCCTCCTGTGATTTGGGGGAGGAGGCAGAAGGGAGCAAGATGACACCATCACCAGGCACATCCTCCACGGGCACACCTACCCCTAACAGGCCCTGCAAGGAGGGCTCCCTGTCAGAGGACTGAGCCCGACACAAAAATCAAGAGGGAGAGGATTTCAAAAGAGGGGCGCCTGGGTGGCTCAGTTTGTGACTTTGTCTGACTTCAGCTCGGGGCATGATCTCACGATTCATGAGTTCAAGCCCCATATCGGGTTGTCTGCTGTCAGCGCACAGACTGCTTGGGATCCTCCGCCCATCTAACTCTGAGCCCCTGTCCCACTTATACACATGCCTGCACACTCTCGATCTCCAAACAAACAAACAAACAAGAGAGGGAAGGCGAGAGGGAGAGGCAGAGGGCTGGGACCTTGTTTGGTGCCGTGGATCCCAGTGTTGAACAAGGCTCCTACCGGGGCGGGGGCACAATGAACCTCAGGCCCCTGCCTCAGATGTCCATGGTCATGTCCAGTCCCCAAGGGTCCAGGGAGAGAGGAAAAACCGAGTAGGGTTTGACCATGTGCCTCAATCCCCCCAGTGTTTGAGCGTTCATCCCCTCTATATGTCCAATTTTATTTTTAATTTTAAAAATGTTTTTATTTATTTTTGGGAGACAGAGTGAGTGGGAGAGGGGCAGAGAGACAGAGAGAGAGAGAGGGAGACACAGAATCTGAAACAGGCTCCAGGCTCCGAGCTGTCAGCACAGAGCCCGACGTGGGGCTGGAATTCACGAATCATGAGATGATGACCTGAGCCAAAGTTGGATGCTCAACCGAATGAGCCAGTGAGGCGCCCATATATACACAATTTTAGATGAGTGATATCTACTTATGTACCAGGGCTAGGTGTGTTTTCCTCATTCGTGGGTGCTATAAAGTTCATGCTGGAAGTTACCTTTCCTTGTCATGGACCGGCAGTTTACTTTCCTGATAGGAGTTTCTTTAAGCCCTTGACCCATTTTGTGGGGGTTGGTTTAAAAATGCAATAAATATGGGCACCTCGGGGGCTCAGTCAGTTAAGAATTCAAGGCCTGATTTCCACTCAGGTCACTATCTCGCGGTTCCCTCAATCGAGCCCCACGCTGGGCTCTGCGCTAACTGTGCGGAGCCTGCTTGGGATTCTGTCCCTCTCTGAGCCCCTCCCCTGCTCATCTGAATGCTCTGTCTCTCCCTCGCAAGATAAACAAACATTTTAAAAAGTGAAATAAATAACCTGTCAATACAGTTAACCTGAAAACATACATGGCCTTAACTGGAAACCGAGTAAAATAAGTCGAGAGCACGGATGCTGGACCCTTGTTTCCCAAAGACACAGGGAAAGCAGACGGGAATACGTGAGCATGCGCTGTGGAGACCACCCAGCAGTGTGCATGCAGAGAGCAAACACTAAGAAGGCCTAACGTGTCTCCTGCACTTTTACATACACATAATCGGCGCCAGACATCCTCAGGGCACGTGGAGCCCTGGTCCTACAATGCAGGTCCAAGCACATCTGGCCTCGGCCACCTGGCCACCTGGCCCATTCAGTAGGTGTGGGTGGGGCCTCGGGTTCTGCGTTTCTGGCAAGATCCGATGAGGCTGACGCTGGTGCACCGTGGGCCACTTCACTCCTGCAGACGAATCCTTCAGGCTATACTGTGATGGCAAAGAAGGGTGAGGATCATGGCCCTCTGCACAGAAGAATCAACCACATCCCTCAGGAAAGCTGCCATGAGCGGCCAGGTCAGCCACTTACAGAGCTCAAGCCTCATTCCAGGGCTGCCTGGGCTTACGGAGAAACAGGGGCGCCGGAGAAGCAAGCCCAAGGCCTCCCAACCAAGGGGTCCCTGACTTTCCTAGGCCCAGGCTAGCAACATGGGGGAGGGAAGACAAGGTGAATGTCCATTAGGGAAACTCAGGGCCCGTCACACGGACGCTGGCGTCCCTGGGTTCCCAGTGTCGTTAGGGGAATTTCCGGAGCCTGATCTCAGCACAGACACCACCTCCTCAGAGTGGAGTGAGGGGCCCAGGCCTTCAAAGCCGGCCCCTCCTGGGGCTGGAGCACGGACAGCCGCGGGCAGCACCCCTGTCTGCTCCCCGCTAACACCAGGCATCCATGCTGGGTGGGACCCGCACATCCAGACGTGAGAATCGACGGGAAAATGCAGTGTGTGGGACACGGGCACAGCAGACAGAGCACCGGACGGGGAGACTGACTTCTGCGCGGAGCGCAGCGACCTCAGCAAGCTGCAGGGATCGTGCTCACCCGGGGCCTCTCGGGAAAGGCCGAATGAGCAGGACACTGAGCTGTGCCCTTGCCCAGAGCAGCAGGTGCTGTGCTGTCGTCAGGACCATGTTCCAGGAATGAACAGGTGACATTGTTTAGCTGCACAGGGACCAAGGTCTTTGTGTTCTGTCTCTTGAATCCAACTCCTCTTCGAATCCTCCAACCGGCTCATGAATTCCTGGGGCCAAGTGGACTTTGCCCAGGGTAAAAGGTCCTGCCTAGACGGGGCCGAGCCTCTCAGCATCTGACCCTGCATCCCCGCCTCGCTGGACTCCTCCACGTGACGCCAGGATGTGTGTGCACCTGCGTGTGTGGTAGCATTGGACGGATGAGTCGGTGGAGGCATGGCCTGCTGCATAGCCAGACAGACAGACAGGCACCTACGGACAGACACACGCACTAGGAGGTGCCACTGGCGTCTCCTGGGTGGAGACCGGGGGACACTGTTAACACCCTGCAGTGCACAGCATGGCCCCCAGCACAAGGAAGGGCTGTCAACCTGCTCGGATGACATGACACGGTTCCAGAGGCTGGAAGTCCACACTCCAGGCGTGGGCAGGCCTGGTCTCTCCCATGGCCTCCTCTCCCCGTGGCGTGAAGACTCCGTCCCTTTACGGGGTCCCCGTGTGGACATCTGCATCCTAACCTCCTCCTATCATCAAACATACCAGTCCTGCTTGGTCAGGGCCCAACCGAACAATCTCATTTTTAACTTAGTTATTGCCTCTCTGAAGCCCTATCTCTGGATTCAGCCACATTCTGAGGTTCTAGCGGCTGGGACTTCACTATGTGAATTTTGCAAACCACAACTGAGCCCACATCAACCTCCCCGCCCCAAATATCAACAGAGCACGGGGCGGGGGGGACTCCAGACAAGGGGTATGCAGGTGAGCGGTTCCTGCGCAGACTCCTCTGCATCTCTGTGCACATGCGAAAGCCGTGAGGCCACCTGTAAAGGCTCCTTGAACAGCACACCACCCTTCCACGGTAAGCCACCAAGCTCACGGCCGCCCCGGAGGAAAAACAGACCCGCGCGCACACTGGGCAATGGAGGTCAACAGAATCACCTGCCCTTCCGGTCTTCAGAGGCATACCTGGGTGACTGCCACAGCCGTAAAGCAGCGCGGGCAGTCATCTGTCCCCAGCCACACCTTCCCCTTACTTTAAAGGACACACGGATCCCAATACCAACCTGCTGCCTCTCTGACACCGTTGGCTCAGTCACAACCTACGTGGGGGGGGGGGCAGCTAAGGGAACGCCGGCCAAGTGTCTTCTGTGACCCTCTGGCCGAGGGGCTCCCGGGAATGCAGGGTTTTGTCTGTGACAGTGGTCAAGGCCTGGGCACACTAGGGCAGCCTGGTCCCTCCATGTAGGACATATATAACTAAGGGCATGAGTTATCAAACCTGAGTAGAGCTGGATGGCAAAGGGAAAGATAACACTCTATAACAGACTGGATGTTTGGAGTCCCCCCAAAATACTCATCAGGTGAGGCCGGAATCCCCAGTGGGGAAGTATTTGGAGGTAAGGCATCGGGGAGCACGGTCCAGACACCAACACCCATTTGTGGGTTTGCCTGCAAATCCAACACCAGGTGGGTGTCCTGCTCTTAAACCCACTTTTGACACACGTACCCGGAGACATTATCGGATCCCACGGGGGAAGGCTCAGTCTACAACACTGCTCCGGCCACCATCCCGTGGCCCCAGCAAGGCGAGGCCGTCACCTGCGCCTTTGATGGAGCCGCTACAGACTGGAGCTTCCCAAGAACCCTCCTTGGGCTCCGTTAACTTACTAGGGTAATATACACGAGCAATAATGCATACATATTTCACAACATGTACATGTCGTATATTAATATAACTATTAGCCAGCTTTAGACGAGGTCATGATGCAGCCCCACCCATGATGGGATTACTGACCTTGTAGAAGAATAGGCACCAGAGCCCCCACCCCGACCCACATGAGGACACAGAGACAAACAGCCACCAATAAACCAAGAAGCAGGCTGTCCTGCTTTGACTGGGAACCAAATCTGTCTGCATCCGCATCCTGACTTTGAGCCTCCAGGGCTGTGAGGGACACTTGCCTGCTGTCTAAGCTCCCCCCAGTCTGTGTCAGTTCGTTACAGCAGCCAGAGCAGACTAACCTAGCCTTAGAAAGGGTCTCTCATCTACAACGACCACAGTGAACTTGTAAGTCTGTGACATAGTCAGTCCACTACCCTTAGGGCTCCCTTAGGAGGTCCTGGGTCCTTAAGTTTTTATCATCGTCTGTTGTCTAGAGTGTGATCTCACTGAATAAAAAAATACACATGTAACTTAATAGACGTGATGCACAGATGCGTACCCATCCATAAAGAATATAAAGTACAGGTACGGCATACAGTAAAGTATGAAAGTATATGTTTGCACACACATATGAAAAGATACGTGTACTCTGATGTATGCCCTCCGCTCCTCCCTCATTATGTCTGGAGCCACTCCCAGCTCAACGGAAGGAATGTTGACCCATTCCAGGAACCCTGCAGGAGGAGACGGCAAACTGAGCTCTCCAAAGTCTCTGAGAGCCTGACTCGTCTCGCTGGTAGTGACTCTGGTGTCCCTGAAGACGTCCCTCCACTCATCCCCTTCAGACCCAGGCCTAGCACGCTGCTGCTGCAGGGCTCCACACATGCAACCTGCAGAAAGGGCGCCATACGGCAGCCTGATGCTCCCCAGGACCAGGTCGGAGCCAGCGAAGGACACAGGAGCTGCTGAGGGTGAACCGCAGGGCTTGACCGCCTTCCAGACAGGACGTGGCCTGTAAGCACCTTTCCAAAGAAAACACAGAAAGCAAACCCAGAGACAGAAGGAGCCAGACAGCCAGATGAGAAAGCGGAGATAAGCTAAGACCAATGTATCGTTTTTGCTTTAGCGTGTATGTTCAGTGTGTGGGAAGGGATCCTGAGTTTCCACCGGCACCATCGCTGGTGGAGGTGTTTTTGACAGCGGCGTACTCCAGTTTATTGGATCGTCTGCTGCATTTTAAACATGTCAGGAAAGTAAGCCATCATCCCATGGGGAAAACACAATTTTGCAAACATAAATTGTAACTTGTGCAAGGAAATCCATCCTCTGTCTCCCCGGAAGCTTTGACGGTTTCTATCTTTGACTGCCTGACTGCCAGGAGAATTAAAAAGTGTCAAAGTGCATTTAGTTACATGCCTGGAAACCGCTTCAACTGTGAACTATCTTTGTTTTTTCCCCAATCTAGCTTGTCACAAATAAACATGACAGCTCTCAGGGTTTGCTTCAGTTTCTCTTTTCTTTTGTTTTCTTTTGTTTTTGTAAATGAAGAGAGAGCTCCCATCACACACAAAAGATATGTAAGATTCAAAAGAAAGAACGGTTTGCATCACGTTTTTACGCGTGCGGAGTAAAAACAAGTGCATCACTAGTGCATTCCCTCTGCAACTGCAATGATTTGTTGCCAGGTCAGAGGACGTGAAGGGGAAATCCCCGGCTGGCAGCTTGGTTCCTGGAAGTGAACAAAGTGGACTGCGTGCTGCCAGCCGGTCCCGTAGCTACAGGGGCTGGAAAAGGGCAAGGGAGACCGCCCAGATGTCTGTCTCGGGTTGTCTGACAACTTCATCACATGCGACTACGTGGGGACTTACTTTCACAGCAAATCTGTACCATGTTTCCAAATCCAGGCAACTCTCCTAAGGAGCCAGTCATCCCCGACATCACAGTTCAGCCACAGCTTCTAGGTTACCACCCCAGCTCTGAATTCTCAGTCCCGGCGTGGAACGTTTTTCTTCCCTTTTATCTAAGGGATCAGCAGAAATGTTATGGTGTTACACTCAGGGAGAAAAACAACATTTCCAAGTTGTGTCCCTCTGCAAAACATATATATAGGTATACAGGGAACCTGTGGGTCACTCAGTCAAGTGTCCAGCTCTTCACTTCGACTCAGGTCATGATCTCACGGTTCATGAGGTCAAGCCCTGCAGGGGGCTCTGTGCTGACAGAGTGGAGCCTGCTTGGGATTCTCTTTCCCTCTCTCTCTGCGCCTCCCCCGCTCAAAATAAGTAAAGTTTGAAGTACACATATGTGTGTGTATACATATAATTATATATTTGTTATGTACAATATATGCGTATTATAGATTATAGTTACACATAAAGTAATATATACATAATACAATGTGTTAAATATAATATACAGGTGTGTATTTTATATATATATAATAAATGTACACACAGGTTGGATTCCTAACTCCTAGGAGGCTCAGAAGATCATCTTATTTGAAAGTAGAGTCTTTAGATAATCAAATTAAAATGTGGTCATTAGGGTCGGTAATCCCTCATAGCCCGGGTCATCATAAAAAGGAGACATTTGGACACAGAAACAGACCCATAGAGAGATGATCTGAAGAGATAAGAGAGCCCTGTACAAGCTAAGGACAAGGCTGTCCTCGCCATCTCCGGAGGCCTTAACCAACCCCGCTGGCTGCCTGTTCTCCAAACCCCGTATTCCAGAGCTACAAGGCAACACGTGTGTCGTTCAGGCCACCCAGCCTGTCTTCCTTGGCGACAGCAGAGCCTAGCACAGGCCCGTAAGTGGCTGATGAACTGCCTTCTCTGAGGTCCACTGTCCTCCAAAAGAAACTGTAGCCTGCGACAGCAACAGCCTAAAAAGACCTGAAGCAATTGAATATATCCTAAGCGCCAGGACTGAGGGATTGCTTGGCCCGCGGGTCTCATAAACACGCACCTTTCAGGCGAAGTTAAGCGAGACACAGAAGCTCCTTGCCTCTCTTCTTGCTACACTTACACAATCCACACAAGCCCGGGCACACTGGATGCACTTCGCCAGAAATGCACCCTGAAGGTCTTAAGAGTCTCTGAAACTTTCTAACTTCCGCATCCTCAAAGAGGGCCCATCCTTATGCTTAAATATGCATATGCAACGCCAACCAACGCCAAACAGAAACGGTCACATAAAGGTGTTTCTGAGAGGGGGGAACTAGAAAAAAAAAAAAAAAAACACTTTTCCGGTTGCATTCACAAGGACTGCAAAAGGTCAAACAAACAAACAAAACCTCAGAGCAACAAAAGCAGAGGAGACATGGGCAGGCGGAGGCGGCAAGACACGTCCCTAATTTTGCTTCGCCCCCTTCCTATCTGAAAGTTTCCGCTTGACTTTGGGAGGACGCACCAGCCAGGGATTCTCCGACACTGACACAGCCACTGAGGCCACAGACCCTGCAAGACCCGCTCGCCAGGGCGCATGCGCGCGGCGGGGCCCGCGGGGGCGGCGGGCGCGCGAAACTGAAAGGGGAAACCTGCGGGGATCCGGGACGGCAGTTCCCGGCTCGGACGGCTGCATAACCAGGCCACCTGGCTCCACATTTGCCGGGCGCCTCGCGGTAATGCCCACCTGAGTACCCCCAGGGCCCTGCCCGAAACAGCCCCAGGAAACGTCCCTAGACGCTCTGCCTCCTGCCTCCATTCCTTCCCAAAGTCGTCCTGCAGCTGCCCCCACAGCGGCAGCTCGTCGCTGCACTGCCTCGCTTGCGGGGGGGCGTGCGGACAAACTCGTGCCCGCCGGTGCCGCATCCCGGCCCCGCGGCCGAGACTAAGGGTGACCGTCTTAAGCTCGCGCCCAGCGGCGAAACCGGAGCGCGCGTGCGCGGCTCGGAGCGCGCTTTCGACGACCCTCCAGGGACTGCCGGAGGCGCGCGTGCGCAGTGTGGCTCGGAGCGCGCGTGCACGGAAGCGGCTCAGGGCCCGGAGGCGAGGAGGCCCGGGACACGCGCGTGCGCAGAGCGGCTCCGGACCCGCGCGGAGGCCCGAGGCGCGCGTGCGCGGGGCGGCGGGGGCGCGCGCCTCTCTCCGCCCCCACCTGGCCGTGACGCCGGCACCATGGCGGCTTCCGTACCCCCGCCGCGGCCCGCCACCCACCTGCTCTTTGACATGGACGGCCTCCTTCTCGGTGGGTAGCCTGCGGCCGCCACCCGCGACGGCTGTCCGGGGAGGGCGCGGGCGGCGGGGGTAGGGGTTGCGCACGCCCTCAGCGCCGAGGGGGGCGGCGGCGGCGCGGGGCCGGGGCCGGGACCCTTACGCGGGCAGCGGCGGCGGGGGCGCCCGGGCCGTGTCAGACCGGCAGCGCGCGGGGCTGCAGCGTAGACGCCGCCCGGGCACTACTTCCGGTGGCCGCGCCGCGCGTGGGGACGGAGTGCGTGTGCGGGGGGAGGGGAGCAGCGCGCTTCGGGGCGGTGCGAGGGGTCCCGCTGTGCGTGCCGGGAGCGCCGCCCGGCCTCAGTTTCCCCAGGTGCACAGCAGCCTGGCGGGTCCCCCGGCGCCGAGGTGCACGCACCTTGCTTGTAGCATCCCACAGCGCAGGGGTCCTCAAGCCGCAAAGTCTGGAGGCGTTTGGGGGCACCTAGCTGTGGGGGGGGGTGGTTGCCGGAGTCCGGGGGCTCGAGGCCAGGCGGGGTTTGGGGCTCCCGCGGTGCACGGAGCGCCCCACGCCGCCGCACGTTACCCAGCCTCCAGTGCCCGGACTGCGGTGGCGGACGAGCCCTCTTAAGTGGCCGGGCCGCCCGGACTGACCCGCAGGTCAGGCATCACTTGGGGAGGGGCTTGGCAGTGCGAGAACTCGGGGCCGCACCCCACCGTGCGATCGAGCCCAAGCGCCTGCAAGTTTGATACGGCACCCGGGGCTGGGGGTACAGTCGTCCCTCCGCAGCGTGCCCTCTGGGGTCCGACTGGTAAGCCCATGGTCACGGGCAGGGAAGGTCGCCAGCCCAGAAAAGTTCACGGAGAATCCAGAGAAGGAATGGCTCCGTGCGTAAATCCAGACAGAAGTGCCTCGCATCATGTTGCATAACCGTATGAAGTTAGTGGGTTCTGACCTCTTTGCTTCCTGGAGCCCTCGCAGAAGTGTAAAAATGCCTGCGTAGGCTGCTGACCCGCCGGAGGTGTGCCTAACATTATGGGTGCCTGTTCTAGAATCCCGCAGAGGAGGACATATGTGCATCACTAATAAAAACAAACACTACTGCCCAGAGAGGTTAAGTCACTTGCCCAAGGTCACACAGCTAATAAGGAACCAAGCTGAAGAATGATTCCAGATCAATCTGATTCTAAACATAAATGACATGTTCATCTTAAACGGTCAGGGTGACCTCCACTCCCCCCCTTCACCCCCCCCATCCTATTTTAGGTGATTCAGTAGTAGTAAGACTAATTTTTTAAAGGCACACAAAAAGTCACTCTGAACCCAGATTAATTCCCATAAATATATAACATAAATAAATAAATCTCCATAGAGGTCACCGATTGCACAGAACAGTGTATGCGGCTACTAAATCCAAAATGATTCCATTTCAGACATCTTCAGGGATTCGTAAGTGTCGTGGCCAAGAAGGTAAATCGTTAAACAAATTCCTCATCTTCTAATGAAAGGCCTGCGGAACCTGTTCTGGGAGCCTCATGAATATTAATACAAACGGAGATGTCTGTTTAAAATTAAAGTTATTAAGCTTCTAAATGAGCTCAAGGCTCACTTCCCACCCGATTCCAGGATCCGCTGTTCCCCGAAGCCAGGAATGTGGCTTCTGGCCCAGGACCCCCAGGTGCAAGTTATTAGCGTGGGGGGGGGGGGGGTCTCCACTTGCTAGTTAAGCCCAGCTTAATGGTTTACCCTGTGGTGCTATCCCCCAAGCCTTTGATCTGGTCCAAGAAGCAGTTGGGAAGATAAGCCCTTGCCCTTTCCCCCGTTCCCGGCTGCCCTTTATCCTCTCTGATTTCCCTCTTGTTTGTTTGAGGTAGCTTGGCTTTGCAGAAGTTTGTCAGAACTTCACTCCTTCCGTTCTTTCACAAAAAGTCCCGTGGAAAACACTGCTTTCTGTCTGGTGCGGGCTAGTCAGTTGCACCGGCGCGGGTCTCCAGCGCCTGCCTCGTTCAGTCTGTCTGCCGCTCGCCCCACGCCGCCCGGTCCATGTGTAACGTGTCCTGCTGGTCGGCATGGTGGGCGCATTTCCCCGGAAGCTCTTCTGTAGCCCCTGCCCCGTGTGCCCAGGGAAGTGTAGTTGAAACAGTCACCTCCACGAAAGAATGCCGGCTCCCACGGGACGCTTGTTTAATCGGGAGAATGAGGAAGCAAAGGGGAGTTTTTCTGGAGAGGTCGACCGCGCCACGGTCCCGTCCGGTATGTTGCAAATGTATCACGCTCTTGTCCTTTCCCGTTGAAACGGCGCTTTTGGATTGTGTTTTCGTAGACACAGGTAACAATCAGCTATGATCTAGGTAATAATTTTGGCCCTCACATGCCATTTAGAGAAAGCGGAGAGGGGACGGAGATTGTTTATCAAGCAGGACACGATTTTGAAGGAAGATGACAGGTATTCAGCAGTCTCTCGGCTTCTGGATGGGAAAGATTATCGAGTTTGTAAATAAATTAGGAGCAAAGGGGTGGGCTCGCCACCTTAAACGACAGGAAGCGTGTTGTCCGGAGCAGAGCTGTCTTCTAGAAACAGGACTGTGGCAAAGGTCCCGTGGCATGACTGAAACACACGCGGTCTGACCCCCGTGTGGCCCGTCGGAGACTCTTGTGAGTACAGACGGGAGCTGACGTTCTGCCCGTGGGCTCTTCTCACTGGTGTCCGGCGTGCATACTGCCGGGGTCCTGACGCTCCATCAGGAAGGGCGGCGGAGTGAAGGATGGCCGAGGTGCCCCCGGACGCACTCCCCGTGGGCCGTGAGAGTGCACACATCCCCGTTGGCGTGAGATCGTCATCGCATGCGCGCTCTGCATTTTGGGCCCCACCCACCTTGCTGTGTGCCCTGGGGTCTCCTGCTGGCTGTGGGGCAGCCGAGGTCTGGCACGGTCACATGCTTCCTGCCCTGCTCTCTGGGCTAAGAGCAGCGCTCATGCCAGCGTTTCCCCTTGCTGGGGAAACGGGCTCCTTCCGCCTTTGCAAACGGGGCTCTTAGCTCCTCTTAGCGCGTGTCCTGAGCCTCGGGCAGCTACATCACCCCCTTGCTTTGTGCTCCGGCTCCCTCACACCCAAAATTCCATGCACCATAGCTGAGTGTCTATGCAGAGGGGCCCTGTCTGGGAAGAGAGGGCATGTCCTCAGACCGCTGCCTGCCCGGCGCTTTCACTGGCATTGCTTGTGGCGCTGGGCGGCAGGCGGCCTGGGGTTCTTCTAAGTCCAGGAGCGAGGTTGTGGCACGTGCCCCTTTGTGACCAGCGATGGTCTACTTGAAAATCTGACGTGTCACGGGGCTGGTCTGGGAGAGGTGCGGGAGCAAACCAAACTTTGTGCAGCCGGCAGTTCACCGTCCTGTCTGCAGGAAATCACAACACGAGCAGAGTCGTGGCTTGCACGTCTGAGCCTACCTGCGACCTTGAGGGCAAGAGCCAAAGTAAGCATCAGGCTTCCCTCCCTCTCATGTCCTGCAGCCCCGCTGTCCCCTGCTTTGTGTAAGGGAAGTGGGGTGTCCTTGGTGAGAACTTTGCACATCTCTGTGCCCTGGACCAGCGCAACCCCAGTGCCTGTCACATGGGAATGTTCTGTGTCTGCCCTGTGGACGGGGAGATGTGCGGTACCCAGGTGCTGGGGGCGGGAGCCGCCTAGGCTCCAGGTGTGTCAAGCGCAGCTAGCTCAGCAAGGGGCTGGATCGCACTCTCCGTGGAGGAGCGATGCGCCATGGTGCCGGGGTGACAGTCTGCTGCTGTGTGGGGTTCAAAGCAAGTCTCTTCTCTGGGTCTCCGTGTCCAGATGGGACATAAAACAGTGTGAGTGAACTCTGTGCGTCACCTGCTGATAAGCATGGCGCGGGCACGGGAGACAGTAAGTACTTTGAACTGAAGGCACCTGGAGGGTGTGTGGCATGTCCCGAAAGCAGCAGAAGAAAACAACGGACATTTCGGGCCAGGAGAGGAAATACAGGAGCTATGAACGTGGTTTCTGAAGCAGAGGCAGAGCATTTTTATCCAGCAGAGAGTTTGTGTTTAGAGAGAAAAAGAAAAAGACTTGTCAGCGATGATTGTGTTAGAACACAGAGGGGTGGATGGTCCAGCTGAAAATGCTCTAGTGTTTTCCACGCTGGGTTCCTCGTGGTAGTTTTGCGTCCCTTTGTCCCGCTTTAAATGCGATAACTTCACGTCCTGCTCCAGCCACGTAACCTTTGTGTCCCCTAGGGCAGTGACTCTGGGAAGGCCAGTGATGTCCTGGAATGTTCTGCGTTTGGCATTTGCTGGTTGTCTCCACCTCGTGCCCCCTTGCGTGTCCCTCTGTCCCTCCGTTTCCTATGACCTAGAAACTACGCCTGGCACTGGACGCAGCCACTTCTGGCCGGCACGTGCTGAGCTCCCCATCGCCTTCTTGGGGAGCCATTGCGCGCGGTCAGTCTGTCGCCCGCATCCCAGCCCGTGGGACGTGTCCTCATGACACGAGTGGAGCCCACGGGCCGTCTGCTGTGCCACGGGCTGTCTTGGTGGGAAGCCTGGAGCCCGAGAGGCCAGCGGTGGGTGGTGGCCACAGGCCCTGCGTGTCTTGAAGGTGGGAACCAGAAGCCAGAAAGGTGGGCGGGTGGCTGCAGGGGACACCGCGGCCCCGCCGGTTCACACTCGGAAAAGAGGGTGTCTGTGGTGCGTTATTTCCTCCCCGTCTGGGCCACCTGCCGTGATCTCTGAGTGGGCCCCGTGGACACCCAGGAGCGGTGGGAAGGCAGGTGCGGTTGCTGCACTGGGTCCATTTTGCACAGGCTAACCCCGCGTTTCCTAGAGGCGCGTCTGCGAATGTGCGCGTGCGTTGCACACACTTGACGTCCCTTCTCCAGCCCACAGGGCACACTTGCCGGCTGCTTAACACTCAGTAGCTTCTCTGTCCCTGAGTACCATACCCAAGGGAGGGATCCGGGGCCGAGGAAACGTAGCTGGTTCCTCTGGGTCCAGGGGCATGAGATAAGCAGGGACCCCTCCTAGGCAAGGACATGGGGACAGTCCCCTGGCCTAATGCAGGATGACATCATACCAAGAGAGTAACGGTACGACAGATCGTAATACTCTAAAGTAGAAAAGAGATGTGTGTGCTAACCCTCCGAAGGCGCAGGAGGTGGGGGAAGAGAGGTATGTTGCCGAACACCAGTCAGGGAATACAGAAAGCATAGCGGAAGCCCCCGTTTCCTGGTCCCCGGCAGGTTTGGACAGCGGTCAGCAGTGGAAGCCACGACGCTTGGACTCGGTGCCCGGACAGAGCCGCGTGCCACACTGCAGGGGGAAACTGGCTTCTCCGGGGTGGCTCTGGGGCCACTGCAGGCGGGTGGATCGCACGCAGCTTTGCCCCTGGGGCGGGGGACCACCTTGCTGTCATGGGCCTTCTGAGGTGGGGCCACAACAGGCCACTGAGTGTCGACCAGTGGGGCAGTCACACTGGGTCATCTGCCAGCACTCTCTCGTCTGGAGGCTTGGAGAAGCGTGCAGGGGTGCCATGTGAGTGCACCGGACAAGTCCAGAAGGAAGGGCACTCTGCAAGGGGGCCGGGCCAGACTCAGATCAGGTCAAATGTCCTGGGGAAGCTGCAGGGGCGGGCGTCCCCAGCTTAGCGAGGCCGACGGGGCACAAGCTGTAAGCCCGTTTCCTCTCTCTCGGGGATCCCTTGTGAGCTCCAGGCTGCAGCGAGTGCTCTCGCTTAGAGGACTGTCCGACCCTGCGGACCACCATCCGCCCTCGCTTCTGTTCATCCTGGCAACCCCTCGGTCTGCCCTGCCCCACACGAGTGTTACTCGGAGCCCAGCATCCCAGCGACCCTCGATCCGCCCTGCCCCACACGCACACAGTGTTGCTCTGAATCCCAGCGACCCATCCCTTCTCCGGCGTTGCAGCCGTGAGCCCCGCATGCCACGCACACAGACGTACCTGCGAGCCTCCTCTTCCTCACCGCGCCCCAGCCCCAAAGCACGAAGTACTTCTCCCAAGTGCTTCAGAGCCTTTCTTCACCCTCCCGACCGCCGCTGCCTCTCTTCAGGCTCTCGTGCTTCCTCGCACAGGCCGGTGGCTGTCGTGGGCCCCTGCCGTGTGCTTAGCGCTGTCGCGGCGCTGGGCGTCCGTTAGGCCTGCGTGCTGGCACCCGCACCTCCCGCTCTCATGCCCCGTCTGCAGGGCACGGAGCGCAGGGCGCGGCACCGATTCACCACACGCGGGTCACCTTCCCCAGGGCGGCTCCATCAGCCCCACAAATACCCGCGATGCTCCCGGAGCAGTGCTCCTCCCGTGGGTGACACTGCAGGGTCCTGGGGCAGACGCGGCGGTGAAGAAGGCGTTGGCGGGGCACACACCTCACCAGCACTTTTACCCTGCGGCGTCTGCTCACGTCTTTGAGGAATTTGCCACAGACCAGCCCCTCATTCCCTTGAGAGACAAAGAGCGCTCATGCGGGTGAAAATGGCGGTCAGCTTTGGCACCGCTGCGTTCAGTGTGCCGTGCGCGGCGGGCCTGTGCTCAGCTGCGTGCTCGGAACGCAAACACACGCCTCATCGCGGGGGCTGCCGGTCCCAGCCCGGCGAGCACGTCCCTTCTGAAGGCTGCGGCCGCATCTCTGTGCCATCCAGCCCAGCCAGTTGTGCGGACCTCGCCTCCGCGACGGCAGCCTGATCAAGGTGTTTATGGTCGCCCACTGGGTGGCTTGGACAATGCAGGAGCCTGCCCTCGCAGGCAGGGAGTGGGGCCGGACGCTGGCGGCCCGCAGGTCGGTCCATGCCCCTGCCTGGAGAGGGGTGGCGCTTTCCGCCGTTGAGGAGTTGTTTGCGGATCCACCTTTAAGCTCAAGAGGGATTTCAGAAAAGCATGATCGGGTGGAATCACAGAGCTTGAGGAGAGCGAGATGGTCCGGGTGCTCCTTCAGTTCATGGGCCCCACGAGCTTTGCTAAGCTGCCCACCAAATGCCAGGCAGAGGCCGGTGCAGCGATGGACACACCTGTCCATCACCGCCCCGTGCTTACGGGACGTGGTCTGGGATGCGGTGGGGGGTCTGCTGCAGGAAGGAGCCTTCCTCCTCCTACTGCGTGTCATTTACCTGCTCAGCTGGCCCACTTTCCCAGGGAGCCGGCACCAGGACCTGGGCCGCCCGTGCACGGCGCCTCGCCCAGAAGATTCGTCCTGTGCTCCCTGGCCTGGCCTGGCTGCAGGAGGAAGTGAGGTGGGGGGAGGCAGCGAGGTGGGGGGAGGCAGCGAGGTGGGGGGGGAGGCTGAGCGTGTCCCAGGCCAGCAGGACACTGTACGCACATGGCAGAGGGCAGGGGTTTGGGAGCAGGGCCTCTGTGGGAGCAGAGAAGCGGTTCCTGGGCCAGCGACGGGGACAGAGGTAGGGAGGTGCCCCCAGGATGCACTGCACTGAGCCCCGAGCCAAACTCGGGGATTCAGATTTCAGCTCAGCCCTCCCCCGGCCTCGTCCCCCAGCCTCCGAGAACAGAGGGCGCTGTGGGAAGGAGTCCCTGGTGATGCGGAGGATGAGGGCGAGGGCTCTGCTCAGCTGTCCCGGAGAATGATGCCGGGACCGCGTGTGTGTCTCAGACCCCGGGGACACGCCACCACAGACCGGGGCTTGGTCTGTCCCCCAGCTCTGGAGGCCAGGCGTCCAAAGCCCAGCTGTGGCCGGCGCCGTGCCCCCTCCAAGGTGGTAGGCAGGCTGCCTCCCACCCACCCCAGCTTCTGGTGGCTCCTGGCTGTCCTGGCTTTGTGGCCACACCCCTCCCATCTCGGCTTCGGTCTATGTGGCCTCTCATTTCCTTCCTGAAAGGACACCTGTCCTTGGGTTTAGGACCCACCACATAGCACAGGATGACATCACCTTGAGAGTTTTGACTTAATCACACGTGCAGAGACCCTTTCTGCAAACAAGGCCCCATTGACAGGGTCCGGGCGGGCGGACATGGATGCATCTTGCTGAGAGCCTCCATGCAGCCCCTACAAGGACACAAAGGGCTGGTGCAGGAGGAAGAGACGAGGCCCGATGCAGGGGCTGTTTAGTTCACGACAGAGTTGGTGGGGACTGAGGGAGGCGGACGTGGCCAGGGTCCCCCCTGCCTGGGCTCAACAGCACTGACTTGTCCCGAAGCACAGAGGACACAACCTTGCTAGAAAAGTGAGCAGTTCTGTTCCGGGCACGGACACACGTTGACATTTAGTCGCCCGGAAGTCTGGCCACTGTTAGATTGTCGTCCCCCGGGGGGGGGGGTGTGGACTACCCCCAGACACTCACCCTGCCAAGAAGACCACACAAATGGCCGTCCGTCTAGGACCATCTTTGAAGGCGGCGGTGCCTGGAAGACCTTGTGCATTTACATTGTGACGTCTGCCTGTCCCCGTGTGCAGCACACACTCACGGAGCCGGATGGTAGGTGTAGGAAGGAAGGATCTGGAAACTCAAGCCAGATGGACTCACACCCGTCGTCTTGTGCTGTGCCTTGATTTGCTTCCTTCAGATGTGCGTGGAAATAGAGAAGAAAGAAACTGATAAGGGAGCAAGATGACAGCGTGCTCCCTGCCACGGGGGAGGAGGAGGTGCCGGCCTTCATCATTTCCGGGCCTCCCTCGGGCCCTCTGATCCTCTCTGAGCCCTGCACCGAAGCCTGCCATTTTGGGTCCAGCCTGTGTGGACGTGTGAGCACGCACAGTGCCGTCATTCCCTTCGAAAGGGTCTGAGTCCTCGAACAAGGAAGGGCATCGCAGCCTGAAGGAGTTTCAGGCTGCTTCCGGGTGAAGTAAGGAAGTAGCCCTTCGCGGACAGGAGGCTTGACGGGCGGTTTTTGCTTCCAGTCTGTATCTTCCTGGGGGTACTTGGGGCAGGCGGCTTGCTGACAGTGCTCTGAAGGCACAGAAGAGAGGTGGAGGCCATGGGCAAACCCGCGAGTGAAACCCCGGCTCCTCGATGGTGTGCACCGCGGTTTGCAGCTAGGTCCCTTCTGTGCACTGTTGCAGCCTGAGCACCCGGACGGGGCATGTCAGTCGGCCGAGGAATGGTGGGGATAGCTGCTCTGTGCACCTACGTGGCATGGGCGGGCTGGATCGAGGCAGGAGACCCCCCCCCCCTTCTCTCCAGCCTGCGTTTTCAGCACAGCACCGCCAACACGAGAGCAGAAACTGGGATGCCAGGGGGCGGCTGCTCTGAGACGGTCGAGTTTGTTAAGTGTGGCTAATGAAACTCTGGGCTGTAACAATTACCTCCTGGCACCTCTCTGCCGTATACTCACCTTCTCTAATTATGTCCAAAGTAGTGGTTACCACAACTGCCAAAGGCCAAGGACTCTGTCCTATCTCCCCAAATAAGAACCAGGCTCACCTTGTCACTTCACCTGCAGGGAATAGAGTCCGGCTGCATTTAAACGCAATTATGTGTAATAGACACTTACCAGTTACAGAAAACAGACCTTTGCAGCTCGAGCTGGGAACGCATAATCCAACATACTAATTCTTGATTATTCACGGAATAACCACCTTGGGCCTCACTCTTTCATCGGATGGCTGTCTGGAGTCTGTCCATGGCGTCGCTCGTTGGCATCGACGCCTGCCTGTAAATGCAGGTTCTGAGAGAGCTTGGGTGTGTGGTACTTGGGTCACGGGAACCTGTTTCCCCGGGTGGGAGGCTTATCGGTGGGAACTGGGTCCCTACGTTCACATTGAGAAAACCCTTCTCCAACACACGGAGCTGTCTCATTTCCAAATGCCCCTGCTCACCTTGTACTGGGTACGGGACACTCCATTCTGGAATCAACTGTCATTCTTTCACTGCCAGGAGCTAATTTCTGTGTGGGGGACGGGGCTCTGCCTCTGGTTCTGTTGGACTCCCACCCTTTCTCAGTCTCTGCCCTCCCCCCGCCGTATGGCCAACTTCATATGTTTTGATTTGAGTACTGCCCCCCCTTAGTTTTAAAAGTGTATCCATTAATGTTAGCTGTTCAAAACGCACCTGTTCCTTAAGCATTTAATTTCTCCCTGCTCTGTGTAGAAATGCAGCAAACATACCCCATCACCGCTGAGAGGCCATCACAACGTCTGAATCTGTTTACAATTTCTTCCCTCAACTGAAGCACCTTTATGGTCATTAAACCACATTTATAAAGCCACTGAGTTTTATTTCCTTGTTCAGTACTTCTCTTGTCCGAATTAGCAAATCGGGCCTTTCTGAATAGCCAGTGATCACTTTCCCCTAATAAATGAAGTTGGTAAAAATGAGGAATGTAAAGTTTGCTTGATGTGCTCCAGTAGAAGTCAGTTAATGCCATCTCAAGGTGTGAGTGAGTGGAGATTAGTAATTTGAACGTGCATGTAAAGGTTTATTTACACCGCTGTGGCCCCAGTGGGCCAAATTAAGTTAAGGACTACAAGTAATTCAGTATTACGTGGCACACGAGAATTTATTGTGTGGTCTTCCTTCTCTTAAACATCACTGAACATCTTGGGCATCGAATGAGCTACCTGTCCCTTAGGGAAAAACTGTCCTCTACCAGATATTTTTCCTACCCAGCTGATTAAATTTTGTTGTTGTTGTTTTTTAACACCTGTAAATGTCTTTCCCCTTAAATCCAATACTCTTTGAACTTGACAAGAATTTCCATTCTGATTATACGTCCCAGCTTTCAGTGAGTCCTAGGGAGGGCTATGAAAATGACATCTGATTGAATGCTGGTATCTTTCACCTACTGGGTCTCAGGGTAACACCTTATAAGGCCAGACTGACATGAGTCAGAAGATGAACATGCAGCTGGCGTTCTTCTGTGTCCAGGGACCCTCTGCGTGTTCACAGAGAGGTGGTGTCCTCAGCTGTCACTTTGCCGCCGGAAGTCAGGAACTGAGCTTGTCCACTTTGAAGCAGACGGCTCCCAGGTCCCTGCTCTTGAGGATCGGCGTGCGCTCAGCACACAACGGGGGACCCCACCTCACTGCTCTCTGGTTCTTTGCAGAAATCCTGAGTATGTTTCAGCAACATCTGAGATTTGTAAACCAATTTATATTAAGTGAGCATGTTATTTTAAAAACGATCTTGAGTCTTTTTTGAATACTCTCTTAGTCCCTTCCCTTCTTAGAAAATCAAGGTCTACATGGAGAATCTTAAGTGACTGGTTGCCTTTGCCCTTGATGGAAAGAAATACCAAATAGGTTGAGATCTGTTAGAACGCCATGGACTGAACTGTGACTCCCCAAAATTCACATGTTGCAACTCTTCATTTCCAGGCCCTCAGAATGGGGCTCTGTTTGGAAGTGGGATCTTTAAAGAGGTGATTAATGGAAGTGGGATCTTTAAAGAGGTGATTAAGGTAAAATGAGGTCAGTAGGTTGGGTCCTGCTTCCATAATGTTGGTGTCCTTGCAAGAAGAGCACATTAGGGGGTCAGTTAAGCCTCTGAGTCTTGATTTGGCTCAGGTCCCAATCTCTGGTTTTGTGAGTTCAAGCCCCACATTGGCTCTGTGCTGATAGCACAGACTCTGCTTGAGATTCTCCTCTCTGCCCCTCCCCTGCTCGCCATCTCTCTTTCTCAAAAATTAATAATAAACTATGAAAAAAAAAAACACCTTGAGGAGCTTAGGACACAGGCACACACACAGAGGGATGACCACGCTAGGACACGGGGGAAGACGGTTCACATGCCAAGGCAAGAGGCTCAGGAGGAACCAGCCTCGGCCCCGCCTGGATCTCAGACTCCCAGCCTCCAGTCTTGGGAGTAGGCGATGTCTGTTAAGCCTCCCGGTCTGTGTTCCTTTGGTATCGCAGGCCAGTCCCCCCAGGAGTTTAGAATTTTTGATGCCGTGAAGGGATCCAGCAGTCTGGACCAAGGTTCGACAGATTCGCGGCGGGGAGGGAATGCTCAGGGCTGAACGGTGAGCGCCGTGCCAGGAGGGGCACTGCGGAAGGTTCTCCAGTCTTCCTTCTGTCATCTTTCCACAGTTGAGTTTTGTGACCCTCCTCCGCCCCCCCCCCCCCCCCCCCCCCCCCACAGAAGTAAATGAACAAAAAGCACGGCGCCCTGACAGCCAAAGGAATAAGCCTGGGCCGTGACACCCTTGGTGCCTTTACAGGAAGAGCACTTTGTACTGTTCAGGATGGAGTTCATCGCAGTGCGATTCCTAGATGCCACGATGCTTTGCCGCGCCCTACGTTACAAATGTTTCTGGCAGCGTCTCCATACTAGTGCTTACCCTTCTGCTGTTGTGTCCCACCAGGCCCTCCGCGAGTCCTCCCTTCATACCAGTGGTCAGGACAGAAAGCCAGCACGGGCAGGAGAGGCCGCCGAAAGGTAGATCTGGTAAAGGATGGAGAAAGAACGTCCTTCAGCGTTGTATTTTGTGGAGGACATCTGTGGGTTTTCTTTTATTAAGAAGGCATAAAAATATATGGATTCGCCATTGAGCCATAAAGCCTGTGGTCTCCGGAAGCTGATTCTTAGCAGAGCTCACCCTTCTGCAATATGAGAAAGACACATCCATCTAGAACACTGTGGCCATCTATTTGTCCCCTAAAATTCATGAAGGACCTAAATTATCGATGTTCTTGACTGGTGCCAGTGGGAAATGGGAAAGAAAGACCCAGTGATTAATGCAGTTTGTGCGTGTGTGGTTATGATGTGGCGGTAAGAAAGGCCAAGGCCACGGTGCTCTTTGACAACTGGTGGCCAGCCTCGGGGAAGCGTCGCACGTTGTGCAGTGAACCGTCTGTAGCTGCCTTTGACCTTGGGTTGTTAAGGCTCTCGTGAGTGGAATGTTCAGAAAGGTTTATTCTCATAAGGGGTGATGGATCTGCTTGAGAGTCATTGTATAGAAGTCCACTTAGAAAAAAAGGAAGAACAGAGGGCTGCGAACGTTTCTTACTGTGTCACTTCTCTGTTGCCAGACTCCCCAGTCACGGTGTCCGCAGACACGCCTTCCTTTCTGGAGGCTCTGGGATTCCCTTGCCTTCCCCAGCCACATGCAGGCTGCCTCATTCCTTGGCCTGCAGCCCCTCACTCATTTCAGTCCATCAGCAGTCTCGTGACTCTGACCATTCTTTGTTAATATGGCCGTTTGGAGCCCTCCTCTTCCCTCCCAGCACTGCTTTCCTCACACCTCGCAGATGTGGGGGTGTCGTGTTTCCATTTTCATTCATCCCACAGTATCTGCAAATTTCCCTTATCATTTCCTCTTTGGCCTTTGAATATACAGGCACATTTTTACATTCCACATGTTTATCAACTTCCCCAGTAGTTTTTCTAAAATCATCTTCTATTTTCATTCCACTGTTGATTGGGGAAGTATTTTGTATGATTTCAAGACTTCCTCATTTTACGAAGTTATGCCCAGTGTACCATCTTCCCTGGAAAGGTGTGTTTTCTTCGGGTGGGGGGAACACTCCATAGATGTCTGCTAAGTCTAGCTGGTTGGCAGTGTTTACATACCTGAGGGTATTACATCTAGTCTCCTGTGTCGTTGCTGCTTTTTAATCTAATTCTACTCCTTATTAAAAGTGGGATACCCAAGTCACCAGCTCTTATTGTTGAACTACCTATTTCTCCCAACGATGTCATCAGTTTCTGCTTTATGTAATTGGGGCTCTATTGTTGAGTTCATACGTTTATTATTGCGTCTTTAGAATGGGGAATGGCCTCTTCATCTTTATGAAATGGTTTTTTTTAATGTCTTATTTATTTCTGAGAGAGAGAGGCAGTGTGACAGGGGAGGGTCAGAGAGAGAGGGAGACAAAGAATCTGAAGCGGGCTCCAGGCTCTAAGCCAGCTGTCAGCACAGAGCCCGATGCAGGGCTCGAACCCACGAACCGTGAGATCATGACCTGAGCCAAAGTCGGATGCCCAACCGACTGAGCCACCCAGGCGCCCCTATGAAATCTTTCTTTTAGATTCCTTTGTTGTGTAACTACTACAAGTATTTGTCTTGAATCTCTCTTGTGTGACGTAGCCAGTCTGCCTCTCTTTTGGTTGCTGTGTACGTTGGATATCTTTTCCATCCTTGACATCTTGTTCTTCTCTCCATCTAAACACTATCTTGTAGACACGTTCTAGTTGGATCATGGTCCTCTTTTTTTTTTTTAAATCCATTCTGGCCGGGTTTAGCTTTTAGTTGGGGGTTTTAACCATTTACATAAAATGCCACTCTTAATAAAATACGATTTTTGTAAGTCATGTTGTTTTCTCTATGTCATATTTTATTCCGTTATTTTTCCATGGAGAAGTCACACTGCCGTCTCTCATGTTAACTACATACTTTCTAGTGTATCTTTTTTATAAAATATATAATTGATTGTCAAATTGGCTAACTTACACTGTACAGTGTGCTTTTGGTTTTGAGGGTAGATTCCCGTGGTTCATCACTTCCATACAACACCCAGTGCTCATCCCAACAAGTGCCCTCCTCAGTGCCCATCACCCACTTTTCCCCTCCCGCCCCATCAACCCTCAGCTTGTTCTGTGTGTTTAAGAGTCTCTTATGGTTTGCCTCCCTCCCTCTCTGTAACTGTAACTATTTTTTCCCTTCATTTCCCCCATGGTGTTCTGTTAAGTTTCTCAGGTTCCACATATGAGTGAACACATGATATCTGTCTTTGTCTGTCTGACTTATTTCACTCAGCGTAATACGCTCCAGTTCCATGCACGCTGCCGCAAATGGCATGATTTCATTCTTTCTCATTACCACGTAGTATTCCATTGAATAGATAAACCACATCTTCTTTATCCATTCATCAGTTGATGGACACTTAGACTCTTTCCATAAGTTGGCTATTGTTGAAAGCACTGCTATGAACATGGGGTACATGTGCCACTATGCATCAGCAGTCTTGTGTCCCTTGGGTAAATTCCTAGTAGTGCAATTGCTGGGTCGTAGGGTAGTTCTGTTTTTAATTTTTTGAGGAACCTCCACACTGTTTTCCAGAGGGGCTGCACCAGTTTACATCCCCAACAGTGCAAGAGGATTCCTCTTTCTCAGCGTCTTCAACATTTGTTATTTCCTGACTTGTTTATTTTAGCCACTCTGACTGGTGTGAGGTGGTATCTCAGTGTGGGTTTGATTTGTATTTCCCTGATGATGAGCAGTGTTGACCATCTTTTCATATGTCTGTTGGCCATCTGGATGTCTTCTTTGGGAAAGTGTCTATTCATGTTTTCTGCCCATTTCTTCACTGGATTATTTGTTTTTCAGGTGTTGAGTTTGATAAGTTCTTTGTAGATTTTGGATAGTAACCCTTTTTTCCGATAATGTCATTTGCAAATATCTTTTCGCATTCCATAGGTTGCTTTTTAGTTTTGCTGATTGTTTCCTTTGCACTGCAGAAGCCTTTTATTTTGATGAGGTCCCAGTAGTTCATTTTTGCTTTTAAATCACTTGCCTTGGAAATGTATTGAGCAAGAAATTGCTGTGGCTGAGGTCAAAGAGGTTGTTTTCAGCTTTCTCCTCTAGGATTTTGATGGTTTCCTGTCTCACATTTAGGTCTTTCATCCATTTTGAGTTTACTTTTGTGTATGGTGTAAGAAATGATCTACTTTCATTCTTTTGCATGTTGCTGTCCAGCTCCCCCAGCACCATTTGTTAAAGAGACTGTCTTTTCCATTGGATGCTGTTTCCTGGTTTGTCCAGGATTAGTTGGCCATACATTTGTGGGTCCAATTCTGAGTTCTCTATTCCATTGGTCTATGTGGCTGTTTTTGTGCCAATACCATACTGTCTTGATGATGACAGCTTTGTAGTAGAGGCTGAAGTCTGGGATTGTGATGCCTCCCGCCTTGGTTTTCTTCTTCAGTATTACTTTGGCTATTCGAGGTCTTTTTGGTTCCACACAAATTTTAGGATTGTTTGTTCTAGCTTTGAGAAGAATGCTGGTGCAGTTTTGATTGGGATTGCATTGAATATGTAGATTGCTTTGGGTGGTATTGATATTTTAACAGTATTTATTCTTCCAGTCCATGAGCATGGAATGTTTTTCCATATCTTTGTGTCTTCCTCAATTTTCTTCATAAGTTTTCTCTAGTTTTTACCAGACAGATCTTTTACATTTTTGGTTAGGTTTATTCCTAGGTATTTTATGATTTTCAGTGCAATTGTAAATGGGATCTCTTTCTTTCTTTCTTTTTTTTTTTTTTTTGCTATAAAGATTTCATTTATTTTTTTAAGAAAAGTAGCTTCAGAAAAAGAAGAAAATAATCTAGATCATTTGAGAACGAGTGTAAGTGGGGGAGGGGCAGAGAGAGAGAGTTAGAGAGAGAGATAGGGAGGAAGACATAGAATCAGAACCAGCCTGTCACTGCAGAGCCCGACGTGGGGCTCGAACTCACACACTGTGAGATCATGACCTGAGCTGAAGTCGGACGCTTAACCGACTGAGCCACCCAGGCGCCCCTTGATTTCTCTTTCTGTTGCTTCATTGTTGGTGTATAAAAATGCAACCGATTTCTGTACGTTGATTTTGTACCCTGCGACTTTGCTGAATTCATGGATCAGTTCTAGTAGGCTTCTGGTGGAGTCTGTTGGGTTTTCCGTGTAGGGTATCATGTCATCTGCGAAGAGTGAAAGTTTGACTTCCTCTTTGCCAATCCTGAGGCCTTTGATTTCCTTTTGTTGTCTGATGGCTGATGCTAGGACTTCCTGCACTATGTTAAACAACAGTGGTGAGAGTGGACATCCCTGTCGTGTTCCTGATCTCAGGGGGAAAGCTCTCAGGTTTTCCCCGTTGAGGATGATGTTAGCTGTGGGCTTTTCATAGATGGCTTTTATGATAAAAATACAGAAGGCTTCACGAATTTGTGTGTCGTCCTTGCACAGGGGCCATACTAATCTATTGTTCCAATTTTCATATATGTGCTGCTGAAGAAAGCACTCTAGTGTAGCATTTCAGTTCTCGTTTCTTTTATTATATATTATATATGTTTTTAGTTATTTTCTTAGTGATTGCTCTGAAGATTACAGTTAACGTTTTTTTAAAATTTATTTTAGTGTTTATTTTACAGAGAGAGAGAAAAAGAGAGAGAAAGCGAGCGCAAGTGGGGGAGGGGCAGATAAAGAGGGGGAGACACAGAATCGGAAGCAGGCTCCAGGCTCTGAGCTGTCAGCACAGAGCCTGATGTGGGGCTCAAACCCGTGAACTGCAAAATCATGACCTCACCCAAAGTCAGACACTTAACCAACTGAGCCACCCAGGTGCCCCAGTTACAGTTAACAACTTAATGTGTTGCATTAATGCCAACTTAATTTAAAAAGTATACAAAAACTTTGTTCCTATTTGTCTTCATTCTCACCCTCCTCCTTCATGATGTTATTGTCGTGAGGATTTCATCATTCAACATTATGTGCACATAAATAGAGATTTATAATCATTGCTTAGTGGAACTGTCTTTTAAATCAGACAAGAAAAAAAAGATTTACAAACAAAAACACATTTGTCTTATCTTTTACGTACCCCCGTGGGCAAAATCTCACCCCCCTACCCCACATTTGTGAACCATTGGTTTAAGATATATTAAAAAAAAAAAAAAAAAAAAAAAAAAAGATGTTCTAGCATTCGTACTGAGCATAGTTTCAGCAAAGTCTATGAAGATTGACTTTGAGAAAGATTGACTTTGAAAACTATGAGAAAGTTTTGAGTTGGTCGTTGCATAATGAGCTGACAAACAAAGATTCAGGTATAAAAAAAAAGTATTACATGTTTAAGTATTTCCAAGCCTTACTTGGTAGATCTCATTCTTGGGTTGTATGCCACCTTCAAGGTAGATCATAATGATGGAGAAGGGACATACGTACCCTACTGTGACCTGACTCTCGCACTGGTATCAGTGTGAGCTGGGGAGAAGTCTTTTTGGACAGTGTGGTTTTGTTTTTCGCGGGCTGCATGGTAAGGGGGCATTACACACTGTGAAGGCTAGACATCCTGAATTCGCGAGTGGGTGATCAGAGCTGAGACGTGCTGCATCCGTGTGTTTCTGACTCACCCAAGCGCAGAGGTGCGACCACGTCCCTGAGTCGTACACCCTGGCGCTCCGTGGTGCGCAGGGATGGTGATGGCCGCAGGCAGAAGCTGCAGCAGGGAGCAGGTGCCTCTTGCTGTGGGAGCCCTCATTCCGGGTGCGGGGCAGATCCATGTGCCGTCCCGTAGCACATGCATCCGTACAGGGAAAGCGGGCGCTCATCTCCATCCGCACATTCTGGGGTTCCCCTCCGAGCAATCCATGTGGGGAACGAGAGAGGATCGGGTGTAGGAGAGGGAGCGGCCGTCAGTATCTGGGACTAGGGGAAAAGCTGATTGGAAAAGACTTTTTCCTGTATGCGATCTGCTAAAAGTGTGCTTTTATAAAGACACCAGGGGTGCATGAATGGTTCAATGGATTAATAAGTGTCCGAATCTTGACTTCAGCTTAGGTCACGATCTCACGGTTTGTGAGTCAGAGCTCTCATTAGGCTCTGTGCTCACAGCATGGAGCCAGCGTGGGATTCTCTTGCTGTCTCCCTCTCTGTCTGCCCTCTCCTATGCGGCTGAGCTCCCTCTGTCTCAAAATAAATAAATAAACATTGAAGAAAAAAAGGAAAAAAGAGAGAGAACAATATATGCGTATAAAGCTTGTCGATGTTACTCAGCATCCTTCTGGACCCTTTCCTCTCCGTTATATGTATCAGCTTCTTTTTTTTTTAAATTTTTTTAGTAATTTCATTTATTTTTGAGACAGAGAGAGACAGAGCATGATCTGGGGAGGGACAGAGACAGAGGGAGACACAGAATCGAAGCAGGCTCCAGGCTCTGAGCTGTCAGAGCAGAGCCCAGTGCAGGGCTCAAACTCACAAACCGTGAGATCATGACCTGAGTGGAAGTCGGATGCTTAGCCGACTGAGCCACCCAGGCGCCCCTACCTGTATCAGCTTCTTGTACGAATGAATGTAAAAATGTTTTAATTTGCGGGATTGACGACTGGCGCTCCTTTGGTCGGCCCCACCTAATGATGGTGTAGCTTTCTTGAATTTACGAACGCAGACGCAGGCTCTTTGCCCGCCTCACTGTGTCCCACAGCCATGGGGTCACCCTCACACAGCGCAGCAGAGAGCACGGCTTCCCAGTGGGCAGTGGGGCACTTCCCACAGTTGTGATGGCAGCCTGGACGCTCCCGGCCCAGCCCCGTCCCCACTCCCAGCCACACAGGCCCACCTGCCTCTGGGCGCTCCGTCTCCACTCCCAGCCACACAGGCCCACCTGCCTCTGGGCGCTCCGTCTGAGGAGCCTGTCCATTCAGTGGGTGCGCGAGCCGTCAGCCCTGGACGCTGCGGGCCCTTGCCCTGCCCTTCAGTCATCTCCCAGCCCACCTTCCGCATCACTACAGGCGTCCTGGGGGCCGCTCTGGTCCAGGACGATGTGGCCATGCCGCGTCGACCCCCAGGCTCGTTGGCAGGAGCCACCCCATCATTGGTACAGGGTCTCCAGTGCCCGGGCAAGCCTGGCTCAGGTCAGGCACTCGGGAAGCCTGGGCCGGCGAGGGCCCCTTCAGGGCTGCTGCGGTCTGTTCCCTCACTTGTGTTTTCACACGCGTCGTCTGCAGCGCCTGCTGGGAACAGCGCCTTATGGCTGCACTTCCCGACTTCACCTCTGCACGGGCAGCGTGTGTTGAGCACACCCTCTCTTCTGGCCAGCTTCTGTCTAATGTTTCGTCCTCAAACAGCCTGAGGCCACAGGGAACATTCTCCCAGCTGCACCGTTGACGGGACTAAACCTTCAACAGGCTGTTTCCTTTGACCAGGCGACAGCTGTAGGGAGTGGGAGACCCAGCGTGCAAACGCAGGTCCCTCCGGGCCCCCAGGCGTGGCTGATCCCGGCACACACACCCCTCCTCTGCGGGCACGGCTGCTGGCAGCTTCCAGTCTGCTTACCCCAAGGCTCCGGTGCTCCCAGACGCCGCTGTGCACACTGCACCAGCCGCGGCTGGTGACACAGTGTCCCCGTGCCCATCTTGCCGTCCTCCCTGCCTGCGCCTCACGGCAGAGTGGGCTCCTGTAGTCGGGCAGGCTGGCCCTCGTCTCCGGATGCCCCCAGCCTGCGCGGGCCTCAGACTTCCCGCAGCAAAGGCAGAGCTTCCCGTCCCTACAGGACTCACACGCCCAGGGCCTCTGCGCCCAAACGTGCTGACTTCGCTCCAGGCGTTAACAGAAATCTGTGGGAGAACCCACCCCGGGGGGCCCCTTGGCTGACCTCTCTGGGCTCTGGAAATACCTCCACTTCATTCTCCCAGCTAGACAACTCCAGGTGCAGGGAGTCGGCTCCAGCTTCTCGATGCATTGCTCCAACAAGAGAGAGCGCAGCAGGGCAGATGCGAACCCCAGAGCCTGGGTTTGCAAAAGGGGGACGTACGGGGTTAGGAAGGGGACACGACTTTGCAGCCCGCATGAGTACCGGCTGCTGCAGGCGTCCGCTGTTCGAGGACACGCAGGTGTGCCTGGCGCCCAGGCCTGAGGAGGGGAGGCCGTCCGTGACCCGTTGTCTGCATCCTGTATGGCCGGGACACTGTGCCCTGGCCTCAGTCTGCACACCTGAGAGCTGGGAATGGCATGCTCTTCATCCATTCTCAGTGCCACACCCCCCATGGGAAATGCCAGCCATTGTTGCCCCCGTCTTACTCATTATCGTGGTAGCCACACGTTCTGTGTCGTGTCATGACCATGAATGCCGAGGACACTTCAGCCCCGAGGTTCTAAGCCGTGTACAGGCATCACCCTCGTGCATGGGGCTCATGGAAACCGAATTTGCCTGGGCCTGGGCGCTCGGGCTCAGCAGGTCTGGGTGGATCTGGGAATTTGCATTTCCTGTGAGCGTCCGGGCAGTGCTGCTGCGGTGTGGGTGGGTGTCCTGGCAAGCCGGTGCCGGCGTCCGGGTCCTGGAGCTGACACGGGACCGGGGAATGTGCGGAGGCCGCCTGCGAGAACGGGAACTCACGGGATTGCACGCAGGAAGGCTGTGTGTCGGTGCTGCGTCGGCTTACCTGGAATACATCGTGGGCACTCGCAGTCTCCGTTTCTTTGTCTTATTTACTTGATTCCAATTCCCTTACACATGTGCTTGTCTTTTTTTTTTTTTAATTTTTTAAATGTTTTTACTTATTTCTGAGAGATAGAGAGAGAGAGACAGAGTAAGCAGGACAGGGTCAGAGAGAG
Source organism: Hyaena hyaena (assembly GCF_003009895.1). NCBI lineage: Eukaryota > Metazoa > Chordata > Mammalia > Carnivora > Hyaenidae > Hyaena > Hyaena hyaena. Next base: position 1,426,395 of record NW_024080774.1, read on the forward strand.
AGGGAGATACAGAATCAGAAGCAGGCTCCAGGCTCTGAGCTGTCAGCACAGAGCCCGACGCAGGGCTCGAACCCACGAGCTGTGAGATGATGACCTGAGCCGAAGTCGGACGCTTAACCGACTGAGCCACAGAGGCACCCCCACATGTGCTTGTCTTGATAGTCCACGGGCCTCGTGGTGTTGATGGATCAGTACGGTTCCGTCAGGCCTCACAGGCAAATCCACACCTTGCAGAGTGAGTCCAAGGCTGTGATTGGGAGATTGGTAACGTGAAAAGCACTTCATCACAACTACCCCGGTCCGCAGTTGTTTCCATTTTCCCCCCTTTTAGGAAATACTTGTTTCTAATCCTGCACTTTCTCAGGGCTCAGTACATACCATCCTCTCTGCCTTTTGCCTCTCTGTCTCCGACCTTCACCACGTTGTTCTGTTTCTCGGGACCCAGTGTGTATGTCTGTCTGCTGCGTCTGGTACCAGAGCCAGCCCTTACCAGCACCCAGCCTTCCCCATGACCGAGGGCAAGAAACAGAGCAGGGCCAGCTGCAAGATGCTCAGGAACCACAAGACAATGACCAAGAGGAGGTCTGGATGCGGGGAATAAATTACCCTGTTGCTCTGTGTTTTACCCTTCTTCACAAAGCGGGGGGGTGGGGGGGGTACTGTCTCCTGTGGTTTCCCTGAAAAGCACGGTGTGATCATCACACAGGTGGAAGGCTGCTTGGCTGCACTCCCTGGCTACCTGGGGACCCCTGTACTTGACCTGGCAGGTGCCTAGGGCACCGGGGATTTCTGTAGGGAAAGCGTATTTTAGGCCTGGAATCCTGAGAAAGTGTGTTTCTACCTAGTCCAAGGTACGAGGCACCGCTGCCAAGTCTTTCATCCTTGCAGACCCTCCAGACCGGAAGAGCTCTGTCCCTTTTGTGTGAGCCTGCCTGTGCTTGCAGGACTTAACCGTACAGTCTGCATCCACGCGCAAATTCCTCTGCAACGGCACAGAAATGACAGTTGAGGAAGGAAAGTCAGGTCCCGAGAAAGTTCCGTCACATTGGCCTTCAGGGGTAGTTTACAGTGTCCACTTAGATCATGGTTGTTGTTTTTTTTTAAGTTTATTAATTTATTTTGAGAGATAGAAACAGCATGAGCAGTAGAGGGGCTGAGAGAGAGAGACAGAGAGCTCCAAGCAGGGTCCATGGCCAGAGCGGAGCCTGATGCAGGGCTGAATGCCTCGAACCCTGAGATCATGACCTGAGCCTAGATTAAGGGTTGACACTGAACCGACCGAGCCACCCAGGCGCCCCGGTTGGATCAGTTTCAGCGTGTGATGACCTGTCTGACTTCTTTCATCGAGTGTAATTGACCTGAAACTCATTCGTGTTATTGTGGGTGCCCGCGGGTCGTGTTTTCCTTTCCACTGCCGTGCTTGGGCCACCGTTTTGGAGGCCAGACGACGGGTAAAGCGGAGGCGTTCACAGGCTCTGCTCCTTCTGGGCTCCAGAGCAGAATCCGTCTTCTTGTCTTTCCTCCTGGCCTCCTGGCCCTTCCTCACTCCCAGCTTCTGCCTCTGAGGTTCTGGGGACCAGGTTGTAGACATCTGGGGACTGCTGCTCCATCTACTGCAGGTTTTTAGTCTCATCATTGAGTTGCAAAGTTCGGTTCCTTGGGCAAGAAAAGTCGTCAAGTTCGGTTCCTAGCTGCAGGTCCTGTGTGTATATGTGCGTATGTTGTAAAGATCGTTGCCTTTTGTTTTCTTACCAGTGTCTCTGCATTTTCATGAAAACCCCTTTACCTGAGTATCCCTCATGCATCTTGAATTTTGTGTTCTCTGTAGGAAAACCTCATGTAACCTGAGATTCCAAACATGGCCTTGTGTGTTTTCCTCTACAAGTTCTGTAGTTTCGGTTTTACATTTAGATCTATGATCCCGTGTACCCATGTTCGTCCACCCCCCCCATTATACACCTGTACTCCATACGTAGATGGATGATCCAGCAACATTTTCTGAACAAGTTCGTGTTTTCCATGGCTTTTAGAAATGGAGTATAAATTACCAGGGGTGGAAAAGAATCCTTTGCGCAATCCGCATACTCGCCAAGTAGAAGAATCAATAATGCCGGTGATTCATGCCAAATGCTAATCAAAGGTTTGTACTTTACAGCGGATCACACAAATGATCATAACTGGCCTTTATTTTAAGCAATCACATTCAGCATTACTCCTTTACAGTTCAAAACTGATCGCTTACAGCCATGGGAAGCAATACATCAAATACTTTTAAGTACTTTTCTCTAAGCCCGCCAGAGCAAGAAGCCTCCGATTTGAAGCAAATATTACCGCGACTCATAATTTCATGCTTGTTAATTATTCATTTCCGTCTTTTACATCCCGAAACACAAGGAAACACTCCCTTTTACACGCAGGCTCATTTGTAAAGCTTAACTAGCTGCTGCAGACAGGGCGCAAGCCCCTCCCGTGTGTGGAGAGCACGCCGGGCCTTGCTGGACGCAGGCGAGGGGGTCCCAGTGCTCGGGGGCCTGCCTGGGGAGCACATCTCCGGCCTTCCTTCCTGCTGCATTCCTGTCTCCCTTCCTCCTGGGCTCTGGTTCCCTTCTGCCCACACTGCTGGGAGTCCCAGCCCTGACGCTCCCTCCCCGTCTGCCCAGCCTCCGCTCGCTGCTCTCAGACCACCTTTGTTGGCCACCCCGGTCGTTGGCATTAGCAGAGGGCGACGTTTCAGTAGGTCTCGAAAAGTACTCGGATTTGTACACAGGTATCTTCTCCTCCTTTTTGCACAATTTACCTTTGCAGGTGTTTGACTGCTCCTTTGGTTTTTGAACAAGCATCGATGAGCTGTTTGGTTCTGATCACAGGTTTATTTCACTTACAACAGGGACTGTTTTGGTGTTTTCTGAAGGCTTATCACATAGTAGGTCCCCAGTAAATATTTGCTTAATCAAATCGATCGCATTTTAAGCATTATGTCCTTTCTGTAGTACCGAGATCGATGTCTGGTTCTTAAGATTGTTCGCGTATGATTCTGTTCAATGTTGCATGTCGTATTTACTTTTATAATATAGGATGTTTCCAATTTATAAATATTTGGTCCAGAAGGACCTCTGTGCTCAGTCAATTGAAACTTTGGCTTAATTTTAATTTGGGGGAAAAATCAATTTTACATTGCTTTGGGTTCTCCCGTATATCATTACAGTTGTGGTTTGTTTTTTGTTTTTTTTTTCCTACAGTATCCAAAGCATAAATGAAATAATTGGTGGAGGTCAGCCAGGAGCAACGAGCATATAATATTTTTGAATCACATGTAATTAAGCAAAACAAACCAACACTACAGTTAAATATCAAACAAGGTGGTTTTATATTTTGTTGTGGTTTGTAATCTGCTGTTTTTCAGTGGAAAGAGATTCAGTAAAGATTTCCAGGAATCCTGAAAGAAAATCATTTCTGTTTGTGACTTTCCACTGCACTAGATTTTTTTTTTTTTAAGTTTACTTGTTAATTTTGAAAGAGAGAGAATTTGGGAGGGGTGGAGAGAGAGTGAGAATCCCAAGCAGGTTCAGTAAGATCCGTGCAGAGCCCGATGTGGGGCTGGAACTCATGAAATGAGAGATCATGACCTGAGCGAGACCCAGAGTTGGACACTTAACCGATCGAGCCACCTAGGTGCCACCCACTGCACCAGATTTTTACAATTTTTTTTTTTCCTTTGGACTTTTCGGCTCCTTCCCTTGTGAGCTGTGTACATCTCTGTTTTTTGTTCAGGCCCGTCCTGTGCCGGAGCGTCTCCCACAAACCCCCGGCCCCACGGTGCACGGCAGGGTCCGGGCCCATGTGTGAGGAGCTTGTTGCCAGGCCTGTAGCACACAGCACAGGGCCAGACCCCGATCCGTGTGTGCGCGTGCAGCAGCTCATTACACCGCGAGAGTGTTTGTGGACTGTCGTGGTCCCTCTAAGTGGCGCCTCACCCTCGTACCGTGTGGCTGCAGGGGCACATTTCAGTCCCAAGGGCCGCGACTGCAGCAGCGCTCAAGGAGTTCGTGTGTGGACAGGTGCGCTGGGGAGTGAGGGGACGGCGCTGGGGAGTGAGGGGACGGCGCTGGGGAGTGAGGGAACGGTACTGGGCAGTGCGCGGCCCCACCGCCTGCCCAGGACCGTGATAAAGATGGCTTGTGCATTGCTGGGTGGCCAGGGCAAAATGTGGGGGCCGGCTGGCAGCAGCCACCAAGGGCCTGTGGTCTCTGCGTTTTGAGTGGCTCAGTGACAGTTTCCTTGAACGGGACTTGGATGACTGGGGCAAGCCGGCAAGGTGCCCACCCCTCGCAGCTCGCCGGGTGGCTTTCCAGGTGGGCTTGGCGGGTCCTTCAGGTGGAGCATCTGCCCCCTGGGGGTTGCCCGCTCGTCCGTCTCCACGTTGGGTGATGGCCCGGGAGCAGACGACAGCGGCCTTTGGCACGCGGAGCAGGAATGAAGTAGGCGGGTGGCTGCCAGCTTACACACCGCACAGCGGTGCTAAGTGTGCCCGGGACGCATGTGGCGGCTCAGCCCCGGCCCTCAGCGTCCCCGCGGCGGTCCCGGAGCCAGAGCCCACCCTCCGTCACAGTCGCAGGTCCCCACCGGCTCCGCCCTCACTGCCTGCCCCCCTTCAGCGCAGGGCCAGCCTCCAGAGGCCAGATGGGCCCCCAACCCAGGCACGCGGGACGCTCTGCTTCCGTGTAGACCCCCCGCCTCGCCACCTCCCCCCGCGGCCCCCGTCTGCCCGCTCGGAGTGAGCGGCCCCCACGCGCTCTCATCCCCAGGCCCGCATTGGCCTCCGCGGCCCCCTTCGTCAGCAGGACGTTGAAGCTCCAGGGGCGGCGCGTTCCGTCCCTTGCCAGGTCTGTGAGCTGTGTCCCTGCTTCCTTGGTGCCTCCAAGAACAGCGCCTCCTGCTACGCCCAGGGTGGCCGGTGCTCCCAGCACATGCTCCTCCAGCCCCTGCGAGGCCGTGGCTCCCGTGGGCCGTCGCTCGCCACGGCGGCCCGTCCGGCTGAAGGGCTGAGTGGGACCAACGTGCATCAGCAGGAGCTGCCTGGGAGCCGTCTCCCCCCGCCAGAGCGCGGGCTCCGTGCCCTGTGCCGTCAGCAGCAAGAGCAGCCGTCAGCCCAGTGTCCGCACAGCGCAGCTCTGGCCTTGGGGTTGTGGGCAGGACCAAGCAAGCTCCGCTCGCTGCCTTAAGGATCCAGAGAAGCCCAAGGCAACCGCGACAGCAGATCTAGGCTGTCTGACGGCTCAGCCCCGTCCCTGTGAATCAGTGCTCCGGGCCCCGGGCATTTGAGAGCTCCGTGGCCCAGAGCGCTGCTCCTGAGCCCGCAGTCCGCGTGGGGAGCAGGACGCGTCCCGTGCGGTGGGGACCTTCATGGGCCCGCGGACGCCTTCACGCCGGGGAACCGGACCCCCGCCGAGCGCGTGCGGGTCACAGAGGTGAGGCTGAGCGTAGCCCTTCTCCAGACCAGGCCGCCAGCGGCAACTGTGACCTGCTGTGTGCTGGTCCGAGGGCTACACGTTGTTTTCTGGGTTTCCCGGGAGGAGGAAAATGAGCCAAGTAACTCCTTTCAGTAGAGTAGGTCCCGCTAAGCCGCCTATATTTGTATTCCTCAAAAGAAATGGTAGCTTCTTAGATGTCTTTTCAAGGGAGGTACGCCCTCGCCCTGTGAAACTGCTGCGCACAGTCCCCTGGCCGTCCCCGAGCCCCTCTGGTGTGGCGCCCAATTAACTGCGATTAACCGGCAACTCTAATTAGTTGGACTCATCTGCTGCCGTTAATGTCAGAAAGGGTGGGGCATATTCATCCTTTCTTATTTAAAAACTACTTTCACTAAAAACATACTAACATAGATCTCACTTGTGGTCAGAGGAAGGAAATAGGAAAGGAAAAGTTTAAGTAGTAATGGGACACAGTGGAGAGAACATGCAGACATTGGGATTAAGGTCGTTGCTGAATTTTCCCCCTTCATTTCTACTAATCTATATATGTCGTTATGAAATCAACCTTTTCTTAAGGGTGAGCCATTTTAAAAAAGTTTTTTTTGATGCTTATTTATTTTTGAGAGAGACAAAGTGTGACCGTGGGAGGGGCAGAGAGAGAGAGGGAGACACAGAATTCACAGCAGCTCCAGGCTCCGAGCTGTCAGCACAGATCCCACCCCAGAGGCTTGAACTCAAGAACCGTGAGAGCATGACCTGAGCCGGAGTGGGACGCTTAACCGACTGAGCCACCCAGGCTCCTCAGAGGTGACCCATTTTTAAAATCACTGGCTTTATAAAGCACAGGGCTTCAGTAAAAACATTAGTCAGTCAGTGGATTTCAATTTTGACGCATAGGCGAGTGCCCCAGGGTGCCGTTAAAGCTCACACTGCAGGGCCCAGCCCAGTCTCCTGCTCCCCAGATGTGCGGGCAGCAAGCACCTATGAGAACAACTCAGAAACAGGACACATGCCTCCACTTGATGTCATGGTGTTGTGTGTTTATCGTTAAAGCCGATCTGCCGTTACAGTGTGTTGTGCGTGCCCAGTGCCGCCTTCAGAAACCCTGCACAAACCTTGCTGCCTTCTTCAGTGAGGCTCTGCCTCTGCTCCAGCCTCACCTTCCCGTCCGCCAGGTGGGGGCAGTTTGATTCACTGAGGATGGGCTCTTGCATCTGAAAACTATCCCCATCTCCGGGGAACCCACCTGTCTGCCGCACAGATCACTGCGCTTTGATCAATCCCTGCCCCCTTTTGTAATTGGCAATCATACAAGTATGACTGTTTTGGAGAAACATTAAGTTTGGGGGGAAAAGCATTAAATTGCTTTGTTGTAGTGTTTAGGGTATGCAAGGTATCTGCTCGCAGGCAGTGTCCTGTGGGTCAGAGTCCCTCTTCCAGAACTCATGGGGCCAGTTGTATTCCAGGTTTTAAGTTATTGGTGTTAAAAAGCATTACCATTCACACGTTCCCTGAGCTATATACACTGTCAGTAGGGCGGGGTTGGCGCAGTACCCATAAGCAAAGCCACAGGTATTTCTGTAGAGAGGTATGTAATATTCAGCCTGTGATAAACAGTAAACAGCACTCCCACCCCTCATGCCAGTGCAGGTCGCATTTTGCTGCTAAATGAACACTTTTCGGATTGCAGAAGTCTGTGGATGAAGCAGTTGAGAATGAGGGGTGATGTCTGTGTGCCCGACCGGGCAGGTGGTTAACAAGGGTTTGTGAAGCTGCTTCCATACGCCTGCGGGAAGGTGGAATCTTTCTGTGAACCACTCACTCCAAGTAGTTAGTGGTTTAGTGTGTTTTGTTACTAAGTAAAATATTTCTCAGGAGGTGCTGTGACTTCTCAGAGGAAATAGCTCTTGGTGTACAAGAAAGATCTTGAGGTGTCTGAACCCAGATACAGGTGCCAGGCAGGTGTCCCCCTACCCCCAGAGCCCAGCAGGGACTGTTCTGCTTCACTGATACAACCACACAGAGGGGTGTAGCGGCCCCTCTGCCATCCCCATTCTACAGGTCGGTAACGCAAGGCCCAGCGGGGGGCTGAGCACCTGCTGGCAGATTTCAGTGCTTTGTCAAGTGCGGGGCCGGGTCTCAAGCCCAGGGACCTGGCCTCAGAGCGCCTGCAGCCGCCCACAGCTGGAGCCTTGTCACACCCAGCCCCGCAGGCCGGCACAGCAGGGCACCCCCGCTCCCCGGGGAAGAAACCACCAGTCAGGAACGCTAAGACACCCGTCCCACCACCAGCAGCTAACGTGTGACCGAGCTGCGACCTTACCGTTCAGCTTTCAGATTGCTGACGCCTGCAGATTTCCCGATGCCTCGTCCCAGGTCTGGTGTGGCAAGGACAGCGGGCGGTGCAAGTCCTGGTTCTAGAACCGGAATTAGGTGCTTGTGTGCCGGCTGGGGTGCGGCACGGGGAAGCCCCTGACCCCGTACGTCTTCCTGGGGTGAGATGCAAACCATCCCTGCCCTCTGAGAGTCAGTAAGCATGGAAACATGTTCTCAGTGATGGAAAGATGGCACTGACCACGGTCCCGGCGTCCCAGACGCCCGCGCGGGTCCCCAGGTCCCCATGCTGGCCTCGCTGCACGCACAGGTGCGGACATACACGCCTTCTGCGGCAGCTCCGTGAGTGTAGATGGGGCCTGTCCCTGGGAGGGTGGCCTGCTGCCACCACAACACTGCCTTCTGGCCACCGTGCCCAGCTCTGTCGGGTCGTCGTCTCCCTGTCTGGAGCCCCTCTGTCCCTGCTGACCTGATGGCCTCCCCTGTAGCCGCCGCCCGGTGCTGGTACCCGGGCTCGGGCTCCCAGCTCCCTCTTCCAGCAAACAGGGCGGTTTGTGGCACTTTGTAACACACCTAAGTTGGGTAGCAACTTCTGCGGCTGTAACGTGTACAGTGTTCTCCGGAAAGTAACAAATACACAGACGGACTTGAACATCTTGGCTCCCGCTCCCTTGTGCACAGCGGAGCCCACGCACCTGATCCCTGGGCCTGCTGCTGCTTGCGCTCCTTGTAGAGATTTTTTTTTTCCTTTCAAAACGCTGCCCCTTTAATTAGAAGCACGGTGTCATGGGCCGGCACAGTCATCCTCGGATCTGAGGACTCTCATTACTTGTTTAGAGCCTCACGTATTCAATGGGAATTTGGGACGGTTTTATCTAAATGCTGAAGAAGAGTGGTCTGCACAGCCTCCTGCAGATAGGTAACGCCGCAGCTCAGCGTCTTGTAAATTAAAAGCTCTGACACGAGGCTTTCAGTAAACAGCGTTTAAATAAAGCATTTGCGAAGGCCACCGCTTCGCTTCTGTTCGGGATTCGTATTTCCTCCACGCTCTTTCTCCTTCGTCACCACTTGCTTTACCCCGAGTCCTCGAACGGGACCTGCATCTTTCTGTCCCGCCTCTGCTCCTTCTTCTTCCCTGCTCATCCTTACGTTTGAATTTTTTTAATGTGTATTTATTTTTGAGACAGAGCATGAGCAGGGGAGGGGCAGAGAGAGAGGGAGACAGAGAATCCGAAGCAGCTCCAGGCTCTGAGCTGTTTGCACAGAGCCCGATGTGGGGCTCCAGCCCATGAACCGTGAGATCATGACCTGAGCCGAAGTGGGGTGGTTAACTGACCGAGCCCCCCAGGCGCCTCACAGTCTAGTGATGTAGACCCGAGTCTAGTTTCTCGCTCATTCGGTATCTGCACTTGCCATTTGTTCAGACTTCTCTGAAGTGCTAGAAAAAGAATGTCCAAGAACATACTGCCTGTCCTTCCTTCTCCTTCTAGTAGGGACCTTCCTGACACCCCCTCATGAGGGGTCATTGCCTACAGGCCACCCTGCACCAGCCAGAGGGTGTGGAGAAGGCCTTTGTGCTGGCGTGGAGGAGAAGGAAGCAGCCCTCCCTCCGCTTTGTGCCTTGTTCAGGCAGAGTACGCTGTGAATGCCTCGAAAACCCGTGCCAGCAAAGAGGTCGTGTGAACGCCGCGTGCTCAGCGCATGACCCAGGAACACTTTTCTTAAAGCCTCACCGTTTTCTGTGCCAACAAAACCACAGCACAGGGAAGGAGACAGGAGTCGTGTGTGAGCAGTTTCAGGTACCTGCACGCCCAGGGAGCCTGAGGTCTGTCTCGTGAATGTTCTCCGGCGCCGGGGAAAACCCAGCCAGTGGCGTAAAACCAAGGATCTCAGATAGTTGGGAGTGCTGAAGTGGCCGATGAGTGCGCCTGTCCCGGTGCCCTGGGCGGTGCCCGGTGCGTGCGCGCCTGCCCCGGTGCCCTGGGCGGTGCCCGGTGCGTGCGCGCCTGTCCCGGTACCCTGGCTGTTGCCCCATGAGTGCGCCTGTCCCGGTGCCCTGGGCGGTGCCCGGTGCGTGCGCGCCTGCCCCGGTGCCCTGGGCGGTGCCCGGTGCGTGCGCGCCTGTCCCGGTGCCCTGGGCGGTGCCCGGTGCGTGCGCGCCTGTCCCGGTACCCTGGCTGTTGCCCCATGAGTGCGCCTGTCCCGGTGCCCTGGGCGGTGCCCGGTGCACGCGCGCCTGTCCCGGTGCCCTGGGCGGTGCCCGGTGCACGCGCGCCTGTCCCGGTGCCCTGGGCGGTGCCCGGTGCACGCGCGCCTGTCCCGGTGCCCTGGGCGGTGCCCGGTGCGCGCGCGCCTGTCCCGGTGCCCTGGGCGGTGCCCGGTGCGTGCGCGCCTGTCCCGGTGCCCTGGGCGGTGCCCGATGAGTGCGCTTGTCCCCAGTGTCCAATGGGTGTACGCCTGTTCCTGGTACCCTGCTTGGGGTGGGGGGGCTGCCTCGACAAAAAGAAGGAAGAAAATGTTCGTTCTGCTGCTAATTGCTCAGCGTGGGGCTGAGGGCCCAAGGCCGGTCCAGGGGTCGCAGGTCACAGCGAGGCCCTAGCCCAGCACAGTCGGGGGCAGTGGGAGGAGAATCGGGATTGGCAGCGGGCATGGGGGTCGTGTTCAGGGCAGTTTTCCCTGGAAACTGAGGGAAGAGCCAGAGTCACAGGGAGCATCTGATGCCAACACCGTGTTCACAGGGGAGGTCGGCAAGGGCGCCTGCCAGGTCCAGGTCCAACCAGGAAGATCCATGGTCGGGGATGCATGAATGGGGCCGTAGCGGGTGCCCAGAGCCCATGGTCGGGGACACGTGGATGGGGATGCCTGAATGGGGACATCCCCACGTGCACTGAGCCCCTGGACAGGGACGCGTGAATGGGGACGTCCTCAAAGCTGCTGGCCAGAGAACTGTTTTGTAATCTATGAAGCAGGCCTGTGAGTGCAAAGCCAAGGAAGCCTTAGGGGACAGCCGTGGCCCCGCCTCGCCAACCATCTGGCCCAGAGGCCCCTTAAGGTGCAGAAGGTAGAGCCATCAATATGGGAGGCTTTCACCTGCAGGAGAACTGCCCTTTGTCTTGGGGTCTTGGACTTGCCAGCTGGTGGGCGTGCCCTCCCGCCCAGGCATTCTCTCACCTTCCGTGAGCAAGATGCAGATCGGGGTGGAAACTGCCCTGACTGTGTCAGGCGTGAGCGTTCCTTCCCGGACGTGTTTGACAACAGTCAGGCAGCTCTAGGAATGCGTAGAGCTGGCTGTGTGCGTGTAAGTATAGGTGATCTTATGTGCGTGAGTGTACGTCCATCTAGATGAGTTTACTACAGGCTCCAGGCTCTGAGCCATCAGCATAGAGCACGACACGGGGCTCGAACCCACGAACCATGAGATCGTGACCTCAGCTGAAGTCGGACGCTTAACCGACTGAGCCACCCAGGCGCCCCCAGTATCACTAGTATTAACAGTGTGTAGTATTCAGTGTATAAGAACGTAGTGTAAATAAGTATAAATATAGCAAGTACCACTTATCATGCTGTGTCTAATTTACTATATACTAAATATTAGTGGTAATACTATAATTATTACCAGTTATACACTTCGATGCTTGTTAACCTGAAAAGGCCCGAGGACGCTAACTCAGTTGTCTGACGCTTTACTGGTTAAAACTCTCCCGGGTTCCAATTCCCGGGCAGAGCTTCCACCATTACATGCTCCAGCCTCGTGAAATAATAATGAGACATGTATGCAGTGGTCTCTGCTCCTAGGTGCGGGCACGGAGCTTCTAAAACTCTCGAAATGTCCTAACTGATAAGAACACTTGAGGATCTTTGGTCTTTAATTTTTTTTTTTTTATGTGTATTTATTTTTGACAGACAGCATGAGCAGGGGAGGGACAGAGAGAGAGGGAGACACGGAATCTAAAGCAGCTCCAGGCTCCAAGCTGTCAGCACAGAGCCCGACGCAGGGCTCGAACCCACGAACCGTGAGATCATGACCTGAGCCGAAGTCAGACGCTTAAGCGACTGAGCCACTCAGGCGCCCCTCTCCTCCTCCCCCTCCTCCTCCCTTCCTTTGCCTCCTCCTCTATTTTTTTTTTTTTTATTTTGATGGCCAGAAAGTTTTTTTTTTTTTTTTTTAAAGTATTCGTTATATATGTCACGTCTTCACCGATTTATGTACTGATGGGCACTCAGGCTGCTTTCGTACCCTGACTATTGTAAATAATGCTGCAGTGAAGACGGGTGCAGATGTCTTTTTGAATTAGCGTTTTTGTATTCTTCGGATTAATACCCACAGGTGGCATTGCTGGACTGTGTAGACATTCTGTGGTTTTTCAGGAACTTCTACACTGTTTTCCACAGTGGCTGCACCAGTTTGCGTTCCTGCCCACGGCACACGAGGGTTTCCTTTTCTCCGCTTCCTCGCCAACGCTTGTTAACATTTTTGGTGACGGACGGTCTGACTGGTGCGTAGTGATGTCTGCTTGCACTTTGGGACTGAGCCGTTCCCTGTGAGGCCTGACTCTGTACGCTGCCAGCATGGAGTTGAAGGGCAGCATCCTGGCTGGTGTCACAGACCTGTGTGCCGTGGGAAGGATCCCCTGCACACCCACCACAGCGCCGTAAGGTGCACGGTGAGCGCAGAGGACCCACACAGGCCCGCCCAGGCTGCTCTGTCGTCACGCAGGGGCTTCTCAGCAGCGCCGTGGCCAGGCGCCCTGGCAGTGAGGACAGGCGCGGGGACCGTGCACGTGTCCCCGAGCGGCAGAGGGCCATTCCACAGACCCTCATGGGCTGCTCTTTGGAGGCACCTTCTTCTTCTTTTGTTTTCTTAGTTTATTGTTAAGTTGGTTTCCATTCAACACCCAGTGCTCATCCCCACAAGTGCCCTCCTCCATGCCCGTCTCCCCCCTCCCCACCCACACCCATCAGCCCTCAGTTTGTTCTCAGCATTCGAGTCTCTCATGGCTTGCCTCCCTCCCTCTCCCTCCTACCTCCCCCCTTCTTCTCCCCCACGGTCCTCCATTAAGTTCCTCCCAATCCCCCTATATGTGCAAACATGTGATATTTGTCCTTCTCTGCCTGACTTATTTCGCTCAGCATAACACCCTCAAGGTCCATCCATGTTGCTACACGTGGCCAGATTTCATTCTTTCTCATTGCCATGGAGTATTCCATCATGTAGATAAACCACATCTTCTTCCTCCATTCGTCCGTTGATGGACACTTAGGCTCTTTCCATGGTTTGGCTATTGTGGAGAGTGCTGCTGTGAACATTGGGGTACATGTGCCCCTATGCATCAGCATTCCTGTGTCCCTTGGGTAAATTCCTAGCAGTGCTACTGCTGGGTCCTAGGGGAGTTCTGTTGTTAATTTTTTGAGGAATCTCCACAGTTTTCCAGAGGGGCTGCACCAGCTTACATTCCCACCAACAGTGTAGGAGGGTGGGAGGCACCTTTTGTCCCAGGTGACGGTGTCATGTGATGGCTCATGGGCGTCCCCACCCCGTGTGCATATTTTGGCTCCAGTACGCACATAGTTGTGTCCCACACGGTTTAACCTGAAGAAGGGCTTCGTTCTCTTCCCAAGTTTCCCCCGCCCAGATCACAGCTGCAGGAGCAAACGGCCGGTGTTCCGGATGGACCACCGGTGGGGTGTCCCCCATTTCCGCGCTGCTCCAGGCCTGGGATGCACGGGGCACCTTCCGTGCCCCTCTCATGGGCGCTCCCCACGCCCTGAGCACCGCCGTCTCTTTGTTCCTGCAGATACCGAGCGGCTGTATTCCGTGGTGTTCCAGGAAATCTGTGACCGCTACGGAAAGGACTATAGCTGGGACGTCAAGTCCCTCGTCATGGGGAAAAAGGCCTTAGAGGCGGCGCAGATCATCATCGACGTGCTGCACCTCCCAGTGAGCAAGGAGGAGCTGGTGGAAGAGAGCCAGACCAAGCTGAAAGAAGTCTTCCCCACGGCCGCGCTGATGCCAGGTACCGCGCCCTCACGGTCACGGGGTCATACGTGTGCGTCCAAAAACCTGTGAACAGCATTTCTTTATTTCTTTTTTTTTTTTTTAACATTTATTTTTGAGGGGGAGAGAGAGACCTAGCACAAGCAGGGGAGGAGCAGAGAGAGAGGGAAACACAGAGTCCGAGGCAGGCTCCACACTCCGAGCTGTCAGCACAGAGCCTGATGTGGGGCTCGAACCCACAAACCGTGAGATCATGACCTGACGCAAAAGTGTGACACTCAACCCACTGAGCCACCAGGGCGCCTGTGTTCCGATATTATCTGAAGATTATATTCGAGACAGAATTGCTTCAAAGTTTAATGAGTGGCTTTGCCTTTTCCTGTTCACAAGCAGGTAGAGCGTTGTTTCGGTGAATAATTAAACTTTAGCAGATTGATGATAAACAACCAGTTAAATCTTGCCAAAGAAGCCTAATTTTTTTTTTTTAAGTTAAAGGCATAATTCATTTTCAGCATGTCTGTTTGTGTGCCCTTTGCCCCTTTCTTTGCTTGTTTTTCTTTGAAAGCAAAGATGACTTTTCTCCCTTGGGGCTTGTTAACTAAAGATCGATCAGAACTGAATTGCCTGCTATTTCTTGCTAAAAGTGAGGAGGTCAGGAATGTTCTAGATAACAGGGCTGAAAGACTCTTAAAAATGGAGTGCCATTTTAAGAATCTTCCAGAAAAAAAGATGAGCACTTCGTCTTTGGAAGACTTGATATGAGAGGAGAAAACAAAAGTAATTGTAATTACAACAGTAATTTTGGATTTAAGTTTGTATTGATGAAATGTGTTGTTTTATTTTTAAATATTGATACATATACCCAAAAGTGCAAATTGACTATTTCCAGAACTAGAGAATGAATATTCGATAGAGACCATGCTAATCCCAGTGACGTGTCACATAGTAACCACGTGGGCTGTGCTTGGCCGACACACATATCTGACCCTCAGGCGTGGGTACAAGCTCTGTCATACCCACCGTCTGGACCTGTGCCCACTGACTTACCCTGACGAGCCTCAATCATGGAAACCCATCCAGACGGTGAATTTGTATTACTCCTGGTAAGAGACTCACAGGACAAAACTCACCGTCTCGTCCATCTGCTAAGTGTCCAGTCGGGGGTGGTAAGTAGGTTCACGCTGTTGGGCCCAGGTCCCCACCAGCCACCTCTAAAACTTCTTCACCTTGCGAAACAGATTCTGCATCCCCATGAACCACTAAATGCCCACCAACCCCTGGGTTCTATTAGTAGTCACTGTAAGAACCGGAGGGATAAGCTGCGTTAGTTCACATGCTTTTGGGTGTTTCTGGGTCTTCCATGGGGAAATGCCTGCTTAGGCTTGTCCCGCTTTTAAAATACGGTTAATTTTTGGTGGTTGTTAAGCTGTACGAGTTCTCTCTGTTTCTGGATAAAACCTTTATCAGATGCATGGTTTGCAAATATTTGTGTTTCCTATTTCATAGGTTGCTCTTTTCCCCATCTCGATTGTGTCCTTTGGGCAGATTTAAAAAAAAAAAATTATGTTTATTTTTGAGAGAGAGAGAGACAGTATGAGCAGAGGGTCAGAGAGAGAGGGAGACCCAGAGTCTGAAACAGGCCCCAGGCTCTGAGCTGTCAGCACAGAGCCCTACGCAGGACTTGAACCCATGAACAGTCAGATCACGATCTGAGCGGAAGTCGACGCTTAACCGACTGAGCCACCCAGGCACCCCTGATGTGCAGAATGTTTTAAGATAGATGCAGGCCCACTTTGCTCTGTTTGCTCTCATTGCCTGTGTAATTTTGGTGTCCTATCTAAGACGTTATAATATCCAATTTCATAAAGGTTTCCCACGTTTTCTTCTATGAATTTTCTGCTTAAGGTCTTTAATTAATCTTGAGTGGATCTTTGCGTGTGGGATAGGGTCTCACTTCATTCTTTTGCATTTAGATGTCCCATATTCCCAGTTTTGTGGGAGTTTGTTGAAGAGACTGCCCTTTCTTCCCTAACGAATGGTCTCAGCATCTTGTTGAAGATCATTCAGTCATATGTTTGAGGATTTCTTTCTGTGATTTCTGTTCTATTCCATGAGTCAGCACACCAGTACCATGTTCCTTCAGATGCTATAACTTTGTTTTCAAATGGAGAAATGTAAGACCTCCAACTTTTACTTTTCTTTTCAATTTTTTTTTTAATTTTTATTTTTTTTTAACATTTATTTTTTGTTGAGAGAGAGACAGAGTGTGATCATGGGAGGGAGGGGCAGAGAGACAGGAAGATAGAGAATCCAAAGCAGGCTCCAGGCTCCGCGCTGTCAGCACAGAGCTTGACACGGCCCACAAACGATGAAATCATGACCTGAGCTGAAGCTGGACCCTTAACCAACTGAGCCACCCAGGCGCCCCTTCCTTTTCAATATTTTTGTGGCTATTAAGAGTCCTTGAAAGTCTATGTAAATTTTAGAATGGATTTCTGTATTTTATGCAAAAAAATGTCAGTAGGATTTTGGTATTGATTGCTCAGAATCTGTATATTGCTCTGGGTAGTGTAGACATTTTAACGAATCCGATTTTCCACTTCATGAACATGAAGTGTCTTTTAATTTTTTTTTAGCAGTGATTTGTAGTTTCAGTGTACAAGTCTCTTGCTGTCTTAAAAACTGTATTCTTTTTCGATGTACTATAAAGGCAATTGTTTGAACTTTCTTTTCAGATCATTCACAGTTACTGTATAGAAATGCAACTGCCTTTTGCATGTTGACTTTTGTTTCCTGCCATGTTGCTGAATTTATTAGTTCTAACAGTTTTTGTGTGTTTGGAATCTTCTGGGTTTTTTTTACAAAGACAAGATCATGGCATTTGTGAACAGAGATCGCTTTCCTTTTTCCTTTACAATTTGGATGCCTCTTGTTTCTTTTTCTTGCTTAATTGCTCCGGTTAGGACGTGAGTACTGTGCATAAGAGTGACAAGAGAAAGTGTCATTATCTGGTCCTGATCTCAGAGGAAGAGCTTCCAACCTTTTTCTATTAAGTATGATGTTAGCTGTGAGCTTTTCATAGAAGGCCTTTTTTATGTTGAGGTAGTTTTAGTGTGCCTAGTTTTCCTTCTCCAGTCTCAGTGTTTATAGGATGAAAAGGTATTGACTTTTGCCAAATGGTTTTTCCATCTCAATTGACATTGTCCTTCATTTTTTTAAAAAAATATTTTTATTTATTTCTAGGAGAGAGACAGACAGACAGAGTGAGCAGGGGAGGGTCAGAGAGAGAGGGAGACACAGACTCTGAAACAGGCTCCAGGCTCTGAGCTGGCAGTCAGCACAGAGCCCGACGCGGGGCTCGAACCCACGAACCGTGAGATCATGACCTAAGCGAAAGTCGGACGCTTAACCGACTAAGCCACCCAGGCACCCCTGTCCTTCATTTTGATAATATGGTATATGACACTGATTTTTGTGTGTTGGACCATCCTTGTATTCCAGGAATAAGCCCCACCTGGTCATAGTGTATAATCCTTTTAATATGCTCTTGAAATCGGTTTGCTAGGATTTTGTTGAGTATTTCTTCATCAGTATTCACCACAGATATCGATATGTAATTTTCTTGTAGTGTTTCTTTCTGTTTTCCTAGGAGGGTAATGTTGGTCACATAGAATGAGCGTATGTACCCTCCTCTTCACAGTTTTGGAAGAGTCTGAGGACTATTGGTGTTAATTTCTCCTTAATTGTTTGGTAGCCTTCACCAGTACGGTTCATTTCTTTGTTAGGAGGCTTCTGATTCCCGAACCAATATCCTTACCATTTTAGATCTGATCTGGCTTTCTCTTTCTTGATTTGACCTTGATAGGATGTATGTTTCTAGCAACTTAACCATTTTTCTAGGTTATGCAGTTTGTTGCCATACACCTTATATTCTCCTAAAATCTTTCCCCCCCTCTCCCTGTGGCACTGGATTTAACGTCTCCTGTTTTATTTCTGATTTTAGTTGTTTGAACCTTCTCTTGTTTTTTGTTAGTTAATCTAGCTAAAGATTTGTCTGTACAGTTAATATTTGACGTAGATTATCTTTCAGCATTTTACACACCAAGCACCTGTCATGTATTAAGCACACAAATACCTTTTTTCTTCCTTATCCACCCAAACCTTTTAAAGGCTTTTCCTTCTTGCGTTTTTTTGTCCTGTATTTTAAGGTACACTTGTGATGCGTTCCACTATAGTGTCCAGGAGATAAGACATCTTCAGCAGCTGGCGTGGTCGTTTGCCAGAATGCTAAGAGGTCTAGGTTATGAACTGTGTTTGGCCATCCAGTCAATACTGTGTTCCCGTGTGGCTTTTCTAGTCACCAGCTGTAACTTATGTAAGGTGTCAGTCATAGATGATCACAGAAGGTCACCGAATCCAGGAATTTGTACCTTACAGGTGAGGCCGGAGTACTTCCTCAGTGATAGCTTAGTCCTACAGAACTTCCCTGGATGACTCCTTCCCCCACCACCTTTCCACCTCTTGTACCCAGAGGGTTACATAAAGGGCCTATCTCTTGCATTCTGTGAGTCTTCCTTCTCCAACAGAGGATCTTTTGTGTATTCTTCCCTGACCTTTAGCCTCTCCGATGAGAGTACATATTGATATCAGTGATGCCAGCGTGTGCCTTTGTAAACACGGGGCCATTTCCACCCCACACCCAGACTGAGAGGCGAGCTAAGCATGAGCACACTCCCAACAATAAGGGAAAGGCCAGGACAATAGCAGGAAGAGAAACCTCACAGCGTCCTGACCTGCTGGGTCACAGCAGGGACTACAGTCCACATGCCGCCGTCACAGTCTGACGGGCTTAGGGTGCAACACCACAGTTAAAAATCATACTGATCCGAAGGGGAAGAAAACCGGGAAGGAAGACGTGTGGCCGACTGCAGGAACACAGGAAAGGCTCTCTGCAAACCTGCTGATCTGGAAACACGTATCTCTGTAGTGCTTCTGTTCCGCAATACCCCAGTCCCAAAAATAATGATAAGGTAGGGCAGGTTTTCTACCCTAAGGGACATTCGTGCTTCACCCCCATCACCGCTACCTTCTGCATCCCACCGGTCTCCTCTTGACCTGAGCCAGAGCTGGAATGCACTAGAAATAGGATCCCCTGGAGCCGTGGGGACAGTGAGTGTATTCAGAAGAGAGGCCACCATCGTTTTCTAGAGCCCGGCGCTCATTGTGTCCCCTCACCGCTCTGTTCCCATTATTGCACTGTGCCTGGTCACACAGCCCTGGACGACATTTATCTCTTCTCGTTCCGAAGGTGCTTTCTGCTAGGGTGTTTTTGGTCGCGGAAGTCACCTTGAGCTTCTTAGAGAAGAAGGCTGCGCGTCGCGAGGGTGTATTACTAATTCACCGGCGTTCATTTTTTCATGCTTTCAAGGTGAGAGCTGCCGCCCACACAGGTATTTAGCAAGTTAAATTGGAGGAACGAATGGCAGGTTGCCAGGAGAAGCAGCCTGTGGTTGTGATGCGCGGGTGCGTCTCCCTGGGCCCCGAGCAAAGGGGACAGAGCCCAAGTATGATGCAAGGCCTGCCTTCCTGGGCGGGCCCGTCACCAGGGGCTCTGGCTGATTATAGTCCAAGAGCGCATCCCTGCTTGGACCCATCACCGGGAGGCAGGTCCTGATTATGCTCAAAGGGCACCTCTTCCTATGGATCCATCTGGAGGGATGATAACTCCTTTTATAATCCAGGGACACACCTTCACCTGGGCCCATCGCCTGGTGCAGTAGCTGACTGTAATCCTAGGGCACATCTTGGCTTGGACCAACCCACAGAGAACATGTATCTTGATTATGATTCAAGGGCACATCTTCTGGGCAGTAGCAGCTTCTTTATATAATCCAAGGGTACATATTCTCCTTGGCCATCTCCTATGATGTAGGGTTGTGTCCTTGCCAGGGTCCATCACCAGGGGGAGCAGCCCCTGATTGTGATGCAGGGCTGTGTTCTTGCCAGGGTCCATCACCAAGGTAAGCAGCCCCTGATTGTGATGCAGGGCTGTGTCCTTGCCTGGGTCCATCACCAGGGTGAGCAGCCCCTGATTGTGATGCAGGGCTGTGTCCTTGCCTGGGCCCACCCCGCTACCCAGAGGATGTGGCCGAATCTTGAGGCCTGAACACAGAGGCAGAAGGGACCTGAATCTTTCTTGCATCAGCAGACTCCAATGTGTCATTTTAAAGGAAATCTCTCCCTGCGAAGAGTTGGGCCATGAATGTTCCCAGCAGGAAATACTTTTGAGCGTTAAGTTTTGTAGGCATTTTCTACATGACTTAATTGGGAAGTGTAAGCCAGCAGTTAGTCAGGGGCTTAATTATTTTATGAAAATAGAGCTGCTTTAAA
This sequence comes from Hyaena hyaena, assembly GCF_003009895.1. Lineage (NCBI taxonomy): Eukaryota > Metazoa > Chordata > Mammalia > Carnivora > Hyaenidae > Hyaena > Hyaena hyaena. Next base: position 1,446,585 of record NW_024080774.1, read on the forward strand.
TTGTAAAAATTTTAGGAGAAAAAGGTAAGTACATGGTTCATGTCTTATATGTTTTTTTGTGGCGTTAGTAGGTCTGGTGTCAAAAGTCGAAATAGATGTTGCATTACAGAAGAGAAATCCCTCACTTGGTAGGTAGGAAAACCTTTTAAAAATGTTCCTCATGAAACACGTTGCTCACTTACATTCTGTTTTCAGCAGATTCCTTCATGCATGGACTCCTGTAGTTCCATGAAATGTTTTGGCACAATTTAGCAAGCGTAACCTGGTGGAGAAGGCTAACACAGAGCAGGCGCCTTTTATGGTACGAAATCTTCCAGAAGGCCTCTGTGTTGTCCTGTGCTTTTACCAGCTTGCTCTTGGCCTCTGGGCCAGTCGAGAGGAGTATGACAAGCCGTATGCACACACTGTGGTCAGCCCCGCACCGCCCCCTCGCTCACGGCCGCCTCCACGGGCCGGTCCCCCGGTCCTCTGGGCCTTCTGTCCGCACTGCAGCGAGCCGATGGTGTTAGATCTCTTTCCTCCTTGCTCCGTAGGAGCCAGCTAGAAGCCTGGTGCACAGGCCCGGTGGCAGTGCTGTGGTGCCCGGGCTCCCCCCAGGGAGAGGCGGCTGAGGGAGCCGGGAGCCAGCAGGTGTGTCCTCAGAGGTGGGTGTGTGTGTGGGGGGGGCGGGGGTCCCTGCTCTCCCAGTGGGCTCTCCGTGTGCTCAGGGGCCGAGCGCTTCCGCCGCGCTGTGCTCTTCCAGCACACAGACCGGGGGTCCCCTGTAAGGACTCCCTCGAAGCAGCCGGTCCTCCCCAGGGCGGAGAAGCGGGCCCCGCTCGGGCCCGTGTCTGCTTGGCGTCACGGAGAAGCGCAGCCCGGCCGTGACGTGGGCGCACCTCGCCACCGTGCGCGCCCGCATGCCGCGTCTGCACAGGCCCTTCCTCCTCGTCCGCCGGGCTGTCTGATCTGTGTCTTTATGTCCCTCCTCCTTCATTCCTCCTTTCCCTCCTGTTTTCCCCACACCCTCAGTCGCCCGAGGCCATTACCAGCCACGTCCACAGCCTCCGTCCCTTTCTGCACACGGTCTCCGCCATCGAGCTGGGCAGCCGGCACCCATTCTCGTCCCGTCCCCGTACACGTTTCCTTTTTCTTCACTTAACCCTCAGACGCATCTGCTGCTGAGTGAGTGCTCCGGGGATATAAGGAAGGTCTCCTTCCCTGTGGGCTGTGGAGTCAGCTTAGGGGACGTGCGTGTCCCTGCATGTGAAAGCACACCATCGCATCCCGTTTCACGTCAGAAAGAAGTTCAGGACTCGCTGTGGATGGAGGTAGCAGTGGCGGCTTTGTGGCAGGCGCTCGAACTTGGGGCACACTGAGGAGACCATGTGAGATTTGGGTGGGTGAGCGCGGAGGGCCGTCCCAGATGGAAAAGGGAACAGGGGTGTCAACACATCAGATGGAAGTCTTTCTGGGACAGCTTCACGCTTGGCCTGTTGTGCTGATGCACTTGCGGACGAAAGAGGCACAGCTTTCGCTCGGTTAGTTCAGGTCCTCGGTCCCTTAATTGCTCACGGGTTTGCTCCTTCCGAGAGTGGAGAACCATTGGGATTTTTGAAGAGAAGGAGCGAAGCCACGCTGTGGGGAGGGCGAAGGGGCCTCTTCCTGGTTTACGGGACACGATAAGAAGGGCAGGGGGAGAGGTGGGCTGCAGCGGGGCCAGGGTAGAGCAACTTGACCTGAGGTGGACTCAGAAGGTCCGAGTGGACCACAGCCCCGTGTAGGATGACGGGGTCCCATGATGCTGGCCACAGTTCCCACTCAGCTGAGAAGCCAGAACTCAAAGTGAACTTGGAAGAGTCGGTCCTTGAGCGTCGAGGGTCTGGAGTTGCACAGTTGACTGCAGCAGACGGCACGTGCCAACAGAGGACACTCTCAGGACTGTTGTGCACGCACGAAACCCACTCGTCCACGAATGACAGGTTGGTCAGAAGTAGGAAACTGCCCCTTCGTGGTCACAAGCCACAATCAGAATGTCATGCCTCTCGACAAACCATGAGAGACTCTTGAATGCTGAGAACAAACTGAGGGCTGATGGGTGTGGGGGGGGAGATGGGCATGGAGGAGGGCACTTGTGGGGATGAGCACTGGGTGTTGTATGGAAACTAACTTAACAATAAACTATTTGTTAAAAAAAATAAAATAAAAAATAAAATCTTATCAACTTCTTTCAAAGAAAAAAAAATGTCACGCCTTTCGAGTTTTACTGTAATTATAACAAATACACTTGCTTCGTATAATACAAAAGGGTAGAAATCAGAAGTCCCTTGACTCCTACCCCGTGGCGATGACCGTTCCTTACTCCTTAATTGCGTATTTAGGGTGTATGCTTCCAGAGCTCACGATGCCTTTGTGTTTGTGTGTAGACACACACACACACACTCACTCACACACTCACTCACACCCACCTGAAAGGAATATGATAATTCACAAAGAGCATATGTGATTCGTAGTATGCCAGTGTTGCATTATTTAAATTATCTGTCAATTAAGCAAGCGAGAACTTTTTCTCTGGGATATTCGTTGAGTCTCCCTGTGACCCCCTGAGCTGCCTTGTCCCTCGGAAACAAGGTGCATGTACTCAGACAACCTTCCTGGAGCACTTACAGCCTGGTGTCGACGTGCAAGGTGCCCAATGAGGCCAGGGGCCGTGTGAAGAAGGCATCAACACGCTCCATGCCCGTTATGGGTGTGTGTCTCCCGCCGACTGAGCCTGGGAAGCCCAGAACACGCTCCCTCTGTCCTGTCCCGGATGTAAGCTGTGCGGGTCCGTGGCCGGCTGGTGGTGAAGCCCCTCTCCCTCGTCAGCATCAATCACACGGATGTCGCCGCTGGGTGTCAAGGACAGCCCGGTGTCGCCCTCCATGTTTTTCTCAGCTGTGCGCACGTCAGCGCCCAGTCCCCTGAGCATCTGCATTTCACACGCAGTGGCATCGAGGCCCACGGGATTGAAGTTAGCTTCCCAAAGACTATGGAGATTGGCGTTAGCCCCTGGCACGGGGCCAGGAACAGGGAGCTTCTGGCCATGGCCCAGTGCTGCCCGGTGATGTGGCAGCAGCCTCACATCGAGGTGGCCGGCCGGCGGACACTGCAGGGAAAAGGTCACAGCCTGTGTTGCTCCGTCTCCTCTCGGTTGTGCACAGGCCATGTAGAGAAGTCCTACCTGTCAGCGCCTTGACCTTCAACGTCTGCGTTTCCGGCAGCAGCTTGAATTTGTGGGCGCTTAGCTGACTCCCCAGCACCGGCGTGCCCTTCTTCGGTAGGCTGGAAATCCACTGGTGTTCCTTCGGCTCGGTGCATTCCTTGAGCGTGGCACAGGTAAAGGACATACGTCACAAGTGACAGGAAAATCACAAGCTCACAACTGTGATAATCCACCCACGTTCTCCGGGGCAGCCTTTCTCTCTAAGAAATAAAATTAGGCTCATATCCTCGAAAGTGTATGATTTCCAGGGATGGGGACGAGCCCTACAATCAGACTATTTGCTGGTCAGATGTAAGTAGCAAATGTGTAATGCTCTCATCCCTCCCTCCCTTTTATAAAAATACCAGGTTATTTGATGTTGTATACAGATACAATTCCTTTTTCTGGTCTTAAAATTTTGACGTTCAAACACTGCTAATTGCTTCCATTGTTATTTCCTAAATCAGAGCTGACATTCTAAAATGGGCAAAATAGGATACGTGTCATTTATTTCTGGGAGCCTAGAAATTACATGTCCGTGGACGTAAATATTCTCAAATTTTAAAGCATTACAGATTCTGTTTTTACACGTGTGGTTGCTTTTCCATGGATTGTCAAGTATCAAGAAGGATGACATAATGGATAAAAGAAGTCTGGGGGGTGGGGGTGTGTGTGCCTGCAGCATGGGTCAGGAGCTTGAGGCTGCACGGAAAGCCTCAGGCCGTGTGAGGAGCACGTGCTCTGCGCACAGGCACAGAGGCAGGTGTGGGTGCTGTGAGGTGTTGTACCCATGAGCAGCCAGGTTCCAGGGGGCCGGCTGGTGCGCCCCTACACCCACACCTCCATTATGGCCCACTGACTCCCGGGGGCGCTGTAGACGCACACACAGAACGGCGGGCATGTTCCTCTACAGTTTTGGTTTCAGAGACACGGGTACAACAGGCAACATGTTGGCACTGGGCCTTGATGATTGTTTTGCAGTGTTTCTTGACAATTTAAAACTATATTTCTTAAAGACTGAAACGGCTCTTTTTTTTTTTTTTAATTTTTTTAATGTTTTATTTATTTCTAGGAGAGAGAGAGAGACAGCGTGAGCAGGGGAGGGTCAGAGAGAGAGGGAGACACAGACTGAAACAGGCTCCAGGCTCTGAACTGGCAGTCAGCACAGAGCCCGACGCGGGGCTCGAACCCACGAACCGCGAGATCATGGCCTAAGCGAAAGTCGGACGCTTAACCGACTAAGCCACCCAGGCAGCCCCTGAAACGGCTCTTCTTAACAGCAGAGAAGAAGCAAGCCACGTGGGCCCCAACTGCACGGATACGGGCTGTGCTGTTTGTACACGGTTTTGTGCGTATCGACGTATGCACCATTCAGTCTTACAGCGGCCCCTGCGACCATAGGGGTGAGCCTCGAGGGCGTGATGCCGAGTGACATGAGCCAGTCACAAACGGACAGATGGGCACCCAGTCGGAGGCGGCACGTGGAGCCACCCCCTCGCAGACACAGAAAGTAAGGAGCGTGGAGAGACACGGAGTTCCTTGGGCTGGAGGATGGGGGACTTAGTGGCTGATGGAGAGTGTTTCAGTTTGGGAAGGCGAAGCGCCAGAATGAGAGGAGGCTGACAGCCAGCAACAACGTGAATGTACCCAACACTACGGCACCCCACACTTAAATGCCGTTAGTTTCATGTCATATGCGTTTTACCTCCATTCAGAAAAGTTATATTTCTTGTCTAAAAGGCCAGGGGCGTTGTGAGGGTGCTGAGTTGTCCTTCAGTAAATTCCTGGCACAAGCTAGAAAGCAGTGGTAAGCGTACATTCTGTCGACGTTGGTGTCAGTGCCGCAGAGTCTGGCGTCATGGGCACGCTCAGAGGGCATCTCATGCACGGCACTGCTGGGCACTTGTTGCGACTCACCCGCTGAAAGGGGGCGCCGGTCATTGGATGGTTCCCGCATCACCTGCTGTACTTCATGCCTTTCTCTGTGGGTCTCCAGCACACTGGACCCAGGGACGCGGCAAATCCTTGTTTTCCCTTACACAGTGACTCATTGCAGCATGGCCCAGAACAGCAACAGTTTTACATCTGAATCTTGTGTCCTGTCAGTGGGGGTGAGCCACAGGTTCAGAGACTCCGTGACGCGGGGTGTGGATCCTGTATCGTGTCAGTGGGGGTGAGCCACAGGTTCAGAGACTTCCGTGACGTGGGGTGTGGATCCTGTGTCATGTCAGTGGGGGTGAGCCACAGGTTCAGAGATTCCGTGACGTGGGGTGTGGATCCCGTGTCGTGTCGGTGGGTGTGAGCCACAGGTTCAGGGAAGTAAAATGAGCAACAAGCCCCTTGCCTGTGGCTCATACGCCATCCCCATACGACCTTCATTGACAATAAGAAGCACAAAGATATGCGAGTAGTGAAGTAAATGCATATTTTAGATTTGGTTTTTTTTTCCTGTTCTTAGCACTTCCTTGCATAAGCACACTTAGAAAGTTTTATCTTCTTTTTCAGATCTCTCATAGAGATGAAGAGTTAGGGAGCTATCAGCATTTGCTCTGTTATTTTCCTCCTGGGCTATAATACAAGGTTATTTAAATAGCTCTTCTGTGCACTGATATTGTCATGACAAAGCCTTAGAAGCAGCAACCTTAAAAGTGACTTGTAGTAAATAAAATTAACACTTTAATCAACTTACATCAAGTAAACAAAGGCACAGAATGAAATTTTTCCCCAGATTCTTCAGTGTTTTGAAATACAGCTCCTGTGAACTGCTCCGCTCAGATGCGCTCAGATTTTTTTCTGTAAATACAGTACAGTTCTGTTGATGTGTTTTTTATGATTTTCTTAATCACGTTTTCTTTTCCCCAGCTTACTGTATTGTAAGAATACAGCATATGATATAGATCACATACAAACTGTGTGTTGATTGACTCTTACCGATACCCTCTTTATAGTTCACATCAGGGGGATCAGTTATCCATGCATTTTTACCTGTATGAGGCTCATCTCCCCCACCCCCATGTTGTTGAAGGATGCATGGTAGTTTGTCAGTTTCTTCAAGTATTAACAAAACAAATTTAAGAAAACATCCAAGTTCAATACGCTTTTTCAAAAGGAGGTTCCCAGGGAGCCTTGGGTGGCTCAGTCGGTTAAGCATCTTACTCTTGAGTTCAGCTCAGGTCATGATCTCCCGGTTTCTGAGTTTGAACCCCATGTTTGGCTCTGTGCTGACTGTGTGGAGCCTGCGTTGGATTCTCTTCTCCCTCTCTCTGCCCGTCCCCGTTCCTACTCTCTCTCAAAATAAATTAACTTAAAATTGATAAAAAATAAGAGTGTCCCAGCCTTTCTGCAGAAATCTGTGAAATCTGTAGAAGCCTAGGAGGCCCATCACTGCTTCTGTGCAGACAGAGCTCCTGATTATGGAGTCTTTTTTTTTTTTTTTTAATGTTTTTTATTTATTTCTAGGACAGAGAGAGAGACAGCGTGAGCAGGGGAGGGTCAGAGAGAGAGGGAGACACAGAATCCGAAACAGGCTCCAGGCTCTGAGCTGGCAGTCAGCACAGAGCCCGACGCGGGGCTCGAACCCACGAACCGCGAGATCATGACCTATGCGAAAGTCGGACGCTTAAGCAACTAAGCCACCCAGGCGCCCCGAAGTCTTTTTAATTCAGTCTCCTGAGACAGGTAATGAGCACCCCGTGCCATTTCTGTTTCCCGTCGAAGCCACACTTGGCCCGCATGCTCTGCTGTTGTCTGTTAGCAACACAGGACAGCGCACTTTACTCCGTTTTGGAAGCAGCCATCACTGATTCTGAGTTCTCCAGGTGACCTGGAACTTACAAAGAGCAGTGTTGTGACACGGGCTGGACGACTGTGTGGTGAGGCGAGACGGGGCTGGGGACTGGCCCTGAGGGCCGACGGCATACCCTCCCGCAACAGAGATCTTGTGTGGAAACCCACTGGCCTGGCGAGTGGACCGTCTAGATGCAGGATAGTACATGGGATCGAAATGTCGGTTATCTCTTAACTTGCTGGCAATGGACATTTTCTGAACATCCCGCGATTCAGAAAATAACGTGCAACTTCCGACTCAGATGCCCTCTGGGTTGTGTGAACTTGAATCATCTGATTTTCTTGGTCTGTGCACAGCCTATGCAAACGGCAGTTTAATAAGGAGATTCTGAACATGTCGGTACATCAGACTGATTTAATTTTAATATGCACAGTTTTTGCCCATGAGGTATTTCTGCAGACTAAATTCCATAAGATGAAGAAAATCTTTTACAGATTTAAAAACTCTGCCCCTTTCTGGTTGCATTGAAATGGTGGACCTCTGATTAATAAAATATTCTGTATACGGCAAACGGTCCAGTATCCATAACGACATTTAACTGCATAGCACAGGAATTGAATGTTAGACATTTATAAACATTAATACAGCTGTATGCTAAGTATTTCCCCATTCGATATCACATTTTATTTTACTGTGTATATAATATGTATCAATATTTAATCTCTCAATGTTATTTTGACAGTTTGCTATGAAAATGCTCCAGTAATTTGAGCATAATTAGCAACTCGTTAAATGCGTGATGGAAGAAGGCATGGAAATTGGGGATTCATTTTCTGGAATGCTGACTCTCTGGTTAGGCCTCTTGCAGAATACCTATTAACTATGATACTTCCAAGTGACATCCCTGTGTCAGTCAGCAAACCCAGATCCCAGTGCCTGGCCGACTTCCTTCCCCACGAAATTCACCTCTTCTCTGCCCGCCCTTTCCACCGTCTCTTCCTCTTGCTTGTGCATCAGAGCTGTTTGCTGTCTGGCAGAGGTCGGGAGTCTGTTTCTGCGTTTTTGCCTTTGCACACCACACACGGTGCTGATCTCCACTCCTCAGCTCTGCCTTTGGAGCTGGAAGCAGCCACGGCCAGCAGGGATGTGAGCGGGCGAGCTGTGCTCCCACAAGGCTTTCTGTGTGGACACCGACATTGGAATCTCAAATCCTTGTTACACTGTTCTTTTGACTCTTTTGCCGTTTAAAAATAGGCGGGCTGGATGCACGTTTCACAGAAGGCAGGATAAAACTCAGGGCCCAAAGCACCACGGGGTGGGTGGAAATCCTGGGTGCAAGGTAGCGGGACCCCAGGACCCTCTGCCCCATTTTGTGCGTCCACGGTGCCGTCTTCCCCCACGCTGTTCAGGACACACGACTGTGTTCTGTCCGTAAAATCAAGGAGGCTTCAGCTGGGGAATGGTGAAGCTCATGGAGGGGGCGGGGAACGAGGAGGGGCCCATCTGCCCTCCGAGGCCCCTTCACCCCCACAACCAGCAGGAGTTGGGGCGCGCTTCCCCGGGGACGCGAGCCACCTCCTGACGCAGATGCAGTCAGAGCCGTGCAGGCGCACCACGGAAAAGCTTCCTGCGGGCGACGCCGTCCACCTAACCTGCACCCAGGCTCGCACCAGGGGACGGGCCCTCCTGCCCCTCGCGGCTTCTGGGGCTCCAGACGTCCCTGGGCTTGTGGCGGTGCCCCTCCGTCTCTGCCTCCGTCTTCACGTGGCCTCTTCCCCACGATTCTGTGCCTTATGCAGCTCACCCTGTAAATCCAACATGACTGCATGTCCAAATCCTTAATCAGTTACACACGCACAAACACCCTATTTCCAAATTAGGTCATGTTCTGAGGTTCTAGGTAGTCGTGGGTTTGGGGGAGGACGCTCTTGAGCTCGGCACAGCGCACGGCCCTGATTGGGAGTCCTCTGCGCAGGCCTCGTTGGCTGGTGGGCTTCGCCGTGGGGGGGCAGGGTTGTAAATGTGATGTGCGGGGAGGGGCCTGTGGCCTTGGGTCACCCGAGGATGCACATCCGAGCCACAGCACTGGGACCCGACCTCCCCTGCCCAGCTTATTGAAGGAAGGACGCTGTCTTGATCCACCAGCCTCCAGGACCTGGGGGCCCAGCCAGCGTGTGATGTTTCCACCTTTGTGTCTTAGCTCAGGCTCCTTCTCACAGCCCCGGGCCCTGGGGGACGTAAGTGCCACACGTTTATTTCTCACAGTTCTGGGGCTGCACCTGCACGGTCCAGCTGCCACATGGTCACGTTCGGGTGCAGTGTGTTGGTCTTCTCATAAGGCCGCGCATCCTGTGTGGCCCCCACCTCGTATACCCCCGTCGGGTTATATAACTGGGGGCCTCATATAACGCCACTTGTCTACCACAGGCTGTGTCTCCAGCATCACCTGGATGTTGGGCTTTAACACGGGAGTTGAGGGGGGCCTCCTTTTGGTCTAGAACAGTGAGTTTGTCCTGCCCGGATCCCCATCCCATGTGTAAATGAGCCGGTTTTCACACACACGTTCCCCACGTGATCCCAGCGGGCCACCAGCCGTAACGGGCGCACAGGAGCTGAGCAGCTGGAATTCAGACCAGGTCAGTGTGAGCTCGCACAGCGGTAGAGTCACAGGGAAGGGGCCTGAGCAGATGTGGCACACGGTCATCATCGCCCTGTTCTTGGCTGGCACGCGAATCCCCGTCCGGACCAGAGGAGCCTCTGCCTGTGTCCCCTCTCGGTGCTGACTGCGCCCTCGGGCCGGCTGTGCTGCTGGCCACGTGGGAAGAGCCCGGCTCCCTCCCGGAATCAGGACTTTGCAAGGGGCTGCCTCTCCCGCCAAGCCCGGGCTTCTCAGCCTCAGCACTGCTGACGTTTGGCTCTGCATCCTTCCGCCGTGGGGGCGTCGTGCACTGGGCAGCGGTGACCAGCGTCCCCGGTCCCCACCCAGCACGTGCCGATAGCACTTCCTTCCTCAGCTGCGACAACCAAAAGCCAGTCTGCATTACACGTGTCCCTCAGGGATACGCGCAAATGTGCCCCCACTTGAGAACCAGTGCCTTAGATAAAGCAGTAGGCCGGGAAGTCAGGGTCCGCCCGAATGCGGTCTGGGGCCGAGGGGAATTCCAGGCTCCCGAGCTGTGTTCCTGGTGAAGCACTACCTGCAAGGAGAGCCCTTCCCCGTAATGGTCATCCCTAAAAGCAGCCTGTCCCCCACCCCTGCATCCTGGCGCGAGGGTAGAGGTGTGGTCCTGTCCCTCACCGTCGCCATCCATAGGACAGAAGGAATTAGAAGGCACCCACAGAGGGGCCATGTGCTCAGTGCAAGTCAGTACTTGTTTGCCTCCCCTGGGGCTCTGAGCACACGCCGGTGTCCTTCCCTCACAAGGTGTAGACTGGAGAAGTCAGTCCCGTTAGAGTCCAGGTGCGGCCTAGTGCCTCCTGTGAGTGGGGACAGGTGTACAGACACCCCAGCCACCTCCCCACCCTCTCCCGGGACCCTCCGCGCCTCCCTGCTGGTGACCCCAGGGGTGACCTCCCCTTGCAAGCTCAGTGGAGTAGTCCAGTGCCTAGGCTGGGGCCGTGTGCCTACTGTATAGACAGCGCCTGGGCAGCTGTTCGTGTGTTCCTTTCTTCCTAATCTTTGCAGTTGACTGGTAACAATTTGTGGAATGTCCCTGTCCGCACATTTTTTTCACTTTCACTGTTGTGAATTTCACTCTTTTCTCAGATCAGGGCCCCCGGTTCTGGCCTCCTGCATGACCTCTGACACCCCGGGTCCGTGTAGTAGCTTCCTGCAGCTTCTATAGCAAAGGACCATACACTTGGTGGCTTGCAATAACAGAAATTTATGTTCTCACAGTTCTGGAGGCTGAGAAAGGCAAACTCAGGTCTTAGCAGGACCGTACACTGTCCTGAGCCTTGGGGGTGGGGGAGTCCATCCTTGTTTCTCGCAGCTTCTCGGAGCGCCAGCATTGATTGGCTTGAGTTCGTGGTTCCAATCCCTCCCTGTGTCTGCATAGAGCCTTCTCTCTGTCTCCCCTCTTGTCTTGTGGGGACCCCGTTGCTATGGTCTGAATGTTTGTTCCCCCCACAAAATTCATAGATTGAATCCCTGTCCTCCCAGTATACAGGTGTTAGGAGGTGGGGCTGTCGTGCAGTGATCAGGTTGTGGGGTGCAGCCCTCACCATTGAAATCCATGCCCATATGGATGAGACCCCATGAAGCTAGTGCCCATATACATGAGACCCCATGAGGCTAGCTCACTCCTTCTACCACGTGATCATGCAGTGACAGGTAGATTATGGACCAGGAGGCCCTCACCAGCCACGGAGTCTGGCTGCTCCCCATGCCCTGATGTTCAGCCTCCAGAAGTCTGAGAAATCAGTGTGTGTGCATAAGCCACCCAGTCTGGGCTCGTGTTGTAGCAGCCCAAACAGGCTAGGACACGAGCCACTGGGTTTATCCAGGGTGATCTTATTCTCAAGATCCTGAACCGCATCTGCAAAGATCTTTGTTTTCGAATAAGATAGTGGACTTGGGGTTAGGGCTTGGGCATATCTTTTTAGGGGACCAGCCATCAACCCATTACACTCAATTCCAGGCCTTTGATCGGTGACATCAAGGTGTTACCCTACCTGCCTTCTAAGGGATTGTGAGAGCCACCTGGTAAGAGAGGCAGTGTCTACTACCCCGTACACATGGGTGGGTCGGGGTGAGCAGGGGCCATGCGCTGTCACCAGAATGCACGTGTACAAGGTCCAGGCTGGGCAGAATCCTGCACCGTGTATCTGGTCCCAGCCCAGGGTGGGCGTCTGTTTTTCTTATGGGTAGCTGGACGGCCATTCATCAACAGACCTGGCCTCAGTAACACATGCCGTTATCTTCATAGGTCTCCCTCTAGACAAATCTAGACTCCGTGCCCCCTCCGCACTTCTCAGTGGCGTGCACACTTCTGTATGAGTTTCGTCTCCCCCATACCGTTAACCTCTCACCGGAGCTCTGTGCTACACGTGAGGCCCGAGCCAGTAGTAGGGTCTCCGTGGATACATCCACTCGGTGAATTCCAAAGAAATTCTTTATAAAGAGCTCATGTCAGCTCTCCATCTTTTCTACATTTTCCCTTTTCCAAATCCATTTTAACGGCAGCATCCGTGTTCTCTCTCATCGATCTTGGGTCTTTAGGACGAAGTAAAGGGAAGCATCTTCTTATAAAGACTGCTGATGCTTCACATTTCTTATTTCTTCCCCTGTAGATTAATCCTTTGAGAGCTGGTTCTTTGTAGCAATAGATATCTGTCTTTCTGCCCTCCCCTTAAACCGACTTAAGCACACCATGGGCCAGAAGCTGTTAGCTGGATTTCATTTATATACTTAAGTAACCAGCTTCTCTGCAGGACAGAACCTGATTTACATTTTTAGTCTTTTACTTCTCAGGGGCAGTGACTGAGTATGGGAAAGTTGGCGTACAGTCGTTAAAGGGTACAAAAGTTTTTTAAGGAGTCAGCCAGTTACGCATCCAGATTTCTCAGTGACTTTATCCCAGTCTTGTAGATGACGGTGGTGATGATGATGATGACCAGAGCCAACATTTATGTGGGGCTTCCTGTCAGGCTTCTCAGCTGACTGCGTGCATGACTGTCCACAGAGAGCACAGAACATGACCTAATTTGGAAATAGGGTGTTACAAGCGGGCTGAGTGTTTAGGCATCTTTATGCTTGCAACGAATGTATTCAGACTGCATAGACACTGACTATATACAAGACTTAAACACTGGTTGAAATAGTTTTTAAGTGTGAAGGTGTTATAACATGAGATGTATGCATCTGTAGTTTTCTTGTCTAGCTATTGTCCTGTTTCAGTGTCAGAGAAGTACTTGGTCTCATGAAATGAATCGGGACCTGTTCCCTCCTATTTTCTGAAAAGTTTGTTCAGAATTGGTATAATTTCGGGGTGCCTGGGTGGCTCAGTCGGTTAAGCTTCCGACCTCGGCTCAGGTCATGATCTCACAGTTTGTGGGTTCGAGCCCCGCGTCGGGCTCTGTGCTGACAGCTAGCTCAGAGCCTGGAGCCTGTTTCAGACTCTGTATCTCCCTCTCTCTCAGACCCTCCCCTGCTCATGCTGTCTCTCTCTCAGAAATAAACAAGACATTAAAAAGAAAAAGAATTGGTATAATTTCCTCCTAAAGTTTTTGATAAGTTCACCAATGAGGCCATTCAATCCTAGATACAGGATGGTTTTTAACCACGAATTCTTTACCATGAATAGGGCTGTTCAGGTTATTACTATCTTCTTGAATGAGCTTTGTATCTTTCAAAGAACCTATCCATTTCATCTAAGTTATTAAATGTATCAGCACAAAGTTGCTCATAATAGTATTTTTTAGTCCTTTTAATGACTTTAAGGATCTGTGATGATGTCCTCTGTTTGATTGCTAGAACTGGTGAATTTGGATCTTCCTTCTTTGTACTTGATCAATTTGGCTAACAGTCTGCCAATTAAATTAAACTTTTGAAAGAACCAGCTTTAGGTTTAAGTGATTTTCTGTATTCTCTTTTATGTTCTTTCATTGATTTTTCTCTCTTCTTTTTTTTCTTCCCTTTCTTTAGTTTGCTTTAACTTGATTTTGCTCTTTACCTTCACTTTCTTGGGGTGAAAAGCTTTAATCATTGGCTTTCATTCTTCCGGTTTTTAGAGTACTGATTTGAGACCATCTTCTTCTGTAATACAAACATTTAGTGCCATAAGTTTTTTATAAACACTGTTTTAGCCACATCTCCAGAATTTTAATATGTTATCTTTTTGTTCTCTACAGAATATTATCTAATTTCCCTTTGTGACTTCATCTTTGACTCATGTCTTACGTAGAAGTGTGTTGTCTCATGTCCTTTTTTCCCCACATAACTTTCAGTTATTGATGCCTATTTTAATTATATTTTGTATGATTTCAATTATTTTAAAATGTTTTAGAATTTTTTTATAGCTCATGGATTCATGTTGTATCTTGTTGAGTGTTCCACATGCCCTTGAAAATAATTTGTATTCTGCTGTCTTGGGTGATGCGTTATGTAAATGTCAGTTCAGTTAAGTTGCTTGATAATGTTTTTGAAGTCTGTTGTATCCCTACTTTTTATCTGTTCCTTCAGTTACTGACAGAGGAATTTGAAACCTGAGTTTGTTTCTCCATTCGGTTTTATTAGTTTTTGCTTTACGTGTTTTGAAGCTCTGTTACTTGATGCATACACATTTGGAATTAGGTCTTGTTGGTGAATTGACCTTCTTGTCATTATGCGATGTCCCTAGTTATCTCTGAGAACCGTCATTCACTGTTCTAAAGTGCACTTGTCTGCTGTTAATATAACTACCCAGTCTTTTGATTAGTAGTTACATAATACACGGTTTTCAAACCATTTATTTTTAACCTGAGTATAATTAAAGTAAGTGTGTAACTGGATATTACTTTCGTTTTTGTGTTATTTTTTTTCCCCTTCTAACGTGGGCATACTTATAATGTTTATACAGATTCTGTAAGGTCATGATCTGCTAATTTCTTCATCGCAGTCATTTCTCTGTCCATTTCTATTGATCACTTTTTTTCTCCTGTCCATATATTGTGTTTGTGTACTTTTGCGTGGGCATGGGAACTCTTTTTTTTTTTTAATATTTATTTTTGGGAGAGCATAAGTGCGGGAGGAACAGAGGGTGTGAAGTGGGCTCTGAGCTGTCAGGCTGATAGCGGCAAGCCCACTGTGGGTCCTGAACTCACAGACCTTGAGATTATGATCTGAGCTGAAGTCTGATACTCAACTGACTGAGCCACCCAGGTGTCCCAAGGCATGGTAACTCGTGATTGGATGTCAGACGGTATGAATGTCACATCCAGTGGAATGCTGGATTTTGCTTTCTTTTTTAAAAAGTTTTTGGGGCACCTAGGTGGCTCAGTCGGTAAGCGTCTACTTCGGCTCAGGTCATGATCTCGTGGTTTGTGGGTTCGAGCCCCGCATCGGGCTCTGTGCTGACAGCTCAGAGCCTGGAGTCTGTTTCAGATTCTGTGTCTCCCTCTCTCTCTGACTCTCCCCTGCTCACATTGTCTCTCTCTCAGGGAAAAAAAAAAAAAAGTTTTAACATTTTCCTGGCACAGAGTTAAGATGCACGCCTTCCTTTGAACATCTCAGAACTATTTCTCTTAAGGGTCAGGCACTGACAGTATTTGTTGCCTTTGTGAGCAGCTTTAGGTGTTGAACAAGCAAAATAACCATGTCGATCTTTTCTGTTGCAACTAAGAAAGTAGGAACACAGCCTCATGCAGTTACTAAAGCAGTAATGATTATACAATTATTTAAAATATTATTTTAGGGGTGCCTGGTGGCTCTGTTGATTAAGTGTCCAGCTGTTGATTTCCCCTAAGGTCATGATCTCGTGAATTGTAGGTTTGAGCTCTGTGTTGGGCTCTGTATTGACAGCACAGAGCCTGCCTAGGAAGAGATTCTCTCTCTCCCTGTCTCTCTGCCCCTCCACTGCTAGCTCTCTGTCTCTCTCAAAGTAAATAAACATAAAATAAAATGAAATCATACTTACTGTAGATAATTAGTGCTGTGTGTGGATTTAGTCACTGACATGATCAGAACGGTTTAAAGGTGGAAAGTACCGGTGTGGCTGACACGCTTCTGGTAAGCTCCCTGTGTCCGCCGGCTCCGTGCAAAGCGATACTACCCTGCACGGTCCGTGAACTTACTCTTTGCAGTCAGCGCGAGTGTGCGAAACGGTGCTCTCCTGTGAGGCTTGCTGGCCTTGCTCAGCTGCGATAAGCACCGTCTGTTTTATGCTCTCTTCCCTTATCAGCTGCTGCTGCAGCTTTCTGTGAGCCCGGCCTTTCTGCTCGACCTCTGGTCCAAGGCCTTTCATGGCTTCCCTTCCCAGCAGTGTGAGGAGGGATTGGACTGCTTTCAGTCAAACAGGGAGTTTTCTCAGAAAACACCAGCAGCACAGTCATTGCATCTTCATTGCTTCAGGAAAGGAAACCAAACAACCTGGGCCGCTAAGCGCAGAGACCCCTCCCTGGGCTCACTTGGCCTGGTTTCCACCTTTCAGCTAGAGCCGACCAGCAAACGAAGCCGCATTTCTTTCCGGCAGGATTGCCTTCTGTTACTTTGGGAAATGCTATCGAGAAGCCCTGATAGGTTTCGGGTTTGGTTTTGAGTCGGTGTGTTTCAGGGCCTCTGAGCACCCCGTGCAGCCCCTCTGTGTCGGGGTGAGACCCTTCCTGACGGGAGGCGGCAAGGAGTCGTGGTCACAGAGCCAGCGCACAGGCTGCAGGGCGCCTTCTGGCCCGGGCGTCCCCCAGCCCCTCTCACGGTGTCCCCTCCTGCTCCCCAGGGGTGGACAGACTGGTGCGCCATCTGCGCGCGCACGGCGTGCCCCTGGCCGTGGCCACCAGCTCCGGCCGCGCCTCCTTCGAGATGAAGACCAACAGTCACCAGGACTTCTTCAGCTTGTTTGACCACATCGTTTTGGGGGACGACCCCGAGGTGAAGAATGGGAAGCCAGACCCCGACATATTTCTAGCCTGTGCCAAGCGGTTTTCCCCGGCTCCGCCCATGGACCAGGTAAGCCCGGCAGCCATGAGACCTGGTCGCCACCCAGGGGGTTTGACCCGATCCTTGGCGCCTTGTGTTCATGATGGACGGCGGCCTCGACGGTGACACCATGAGGCTCAGAGACAAGGGCAGGGGTGTGGCCAGGGGAGCTCATGGCGGGTTGTGGGGCGCATGCTACCCCCCACCATCCCCCCGCGTCACCAGGCCAGCAGTCTGGGGCGTGCATACGTTATCCCAGCGTCTGTCCGCCAGAAGCTGCAAGACGGACCGTGTGCAGCCAGGGGTCCCTTAGTGCTGTGGCCCCACAGCACCCGTCTTTGCAGTGAGCTGACTTCAAGGTGCAGGCTGACTGCAATATGAATGCAGGTCATCAGAACACACTTTTCTCCCCCCATATGCTTCTCAAGGGATGTTTGTTACTGCAGAGTGTTTGCTCAGAGTGACCTGTGGTTTTATCACACAGCGTCCAGGCTTCTGTTTCTCTCCGGGAAGGAGTTGGGGCCCCAGTGCCCTCTCTGCCCTGTGTGAGCCACTTTGCTACGCAGGGCCCACAGTGGAGATGGGGCAAAGGGTTTGAAGATCGGAACCGAGTTTAGAAGCAGTGGATAGTGTTTGTTCAGCTTGGCTTCATTTCTCCTCCCCACACTGTTACTGCGAGGGTGGACGACTAAGTCCCTGCTGGGGCCTTATGCTGTTTCTAGAGGAAGGGGTGATGCTCTAGACAGGGGGCGGGCTCGCGGCTGACTGTGCGTCCCTGCAGATTCTAGAACAGGGAGAGGGTCTGAGGGGGGTGGGCCCAGGGCTGCCTGTGAACCCCTGCAGATCTCAGAACAACAGGGAGAGAG